>NC_066376.1:300000-600000 GCF_013377495.2 Cygnus atratus
CCCAATTTATTCCAGTCCACTCCTATCTTTTAGGTTGTTATAACCATGCAGCTAGTAAGTCAGGCATAATTGCTGGCAGGCATTCTAATTTAAGGAACTGCACAAGAGCATCCACAGAACTATATTTATCACTTCATTCCTTTAAATAAAGGAAAAGTGAAAGCTGTTTCTTCATTACAAATGTCTTGGAGTGCCTTACATGCAAAAGGTTTGTTGAGATTGATGGAATTCATAAACGCCCTTTATTTACTACAACAAAATTAATAATTAAACAGAAGAGAGAATATCCATGATTGCTGTTATAAAATATTTCTTGCCCTAGTTCCAAGCAAAAAGCCAATGTAAATTAGTGACTGAGAACATAAAAACTGAAACTGGAACTATAAAGAGGAGTTCATTTTTTTCCATTCTGGATAAAGTAAATACAATGGGCAGACATTGCTTCAACATACTGGTGAATGCAAAATTATTCATATTGCAGCTGAGTGTACTCTGTGTCTCATGCAGGTGCTCCTTTCACCATCTCCCAGTACACAGACCACATTCATGGCATCTGCCCCATGCTGAGCGGGAGTTCACCATTCCTGCTTGCCACTGTGACGTGTGTGCTTGCTGTGACTGCGGGCAGCAGTCAGGCCCTTGCTGGAAGTGGGACGTAGAGCAGGTGGACTGGCACCTGCTGGGAAGCTGGGACTGGGACAAGCCAATGAAAGGTTTGTAAAAAATTACCTCTTGCCCACAGTCCAAATAAATGAATTTCCTTGGAGAAGAATCCTTTGGTTTTAGTGCCAGTATTTCCTCTTGGCTGCGTTGCCTGACCTCTCTCTCAGTGTTGCTGCTCCAGCCTGTTAGGGCTCAGTGGGGAAAATGGTCGCTGCGATGGTTGGAGCACAGCAGCAGGTGAGAGCCCTGTGCAACCACTGTGTGGTCATGACAAGGCACGAGGACTGTGCAGCTGGCTGCTACATGGGCAACCTGTGGAGCTTGTCCTGTCTGGGCACCATCAAGAGAACTCCTGTTGGCTCTCCCTGCCCCACCTCCCAGCATGGTGGCTGCTGTGTCCCTCCCTATTCCTGCTTTGCTTTCCTGTTCTAGAGGCTGGTGGGGTGAACCTTCAAGCCTCCCAGACAACCGTCTTGTTATTTAAAGATGCTGCCTCTGGGAGCTTCATCCCCATCAGGCAAAGCTGAGAGACTGTCTGAGCTGATTTAACAAAGTAGGAAAACAAGCCAGTCTGAGTTATCTCGATCAGAAGCATATTCTAGGAGTGATTAGCTGCCTAAACTTACATTCTAATTATCTGTGCTGAGTGGCTTCTGTACATCATTGCCCATTTTTTCTGAGTGTTTTTATTTAAACCAATAATGAAAAATGAACAAAGCCTTAGTTCTGCTCTGATTTTGACACTTGTGCCAGAAAATATCTGAAGTTTAACATTTTTGTGTTCACAATAGTTAGATTAATATTTAATTTGCTGGCATCCAGCAAGCTGATTAGTTTTCCTCTGATATGGTTCAACTTTGTAATTACAGGAACTGGCTCCTCCTGGTTTGTGCCTGATGTCCCAACATGACTGTGATCACAGTTTTACTGGGCTGATGCAGCGTGAGGTTATCATCACCTGAAAAAAGAGGTACAGATTGGGGCCTGTTCCACATCTCCAGAGGAGAGAGGAGATCTGACTTTGGTTGCATTTAAACTGTGGGGAAAGAGGGTGGAAACAAGGTGCAGCCATGTCATGACTCCAGGAATGTGTGTTATTTGGTTGCTGCTGCAAGCCTTGCACTTGTTTGTCTTAGCCTGGGGAGGGACAAGCGCTCACTGAGACACAGAAGGCAGTGGTTCTCTGCTGAGGATCAGGAGAGGTGATCCTTTGCTGAAAGGTCTTCAGCACCACTATGGAGGCAATCTGAGAGAAAACTCAGTGTGGTGGTCAGCCAGCTCAGGGCCTCTCCTTGGCCATAACCATTGGCAGATGCTTATGAAAAGCATATAACAGACAGGGCATGGATTACATGATTATTTGCATGTGGTCCTCAGAGATTCTTCTCACAGTTCTTCTGGAGTAGTGGTTGTGTCCTACCATCACACTATGCCTATGCTCCAGGAGCGTCCCTGAAGCCTCTTAAAACCCATGAAGACATCTGGGCTCCACAGCATTCTGGACAAAGTGCTACATTTGGTTCTGGGGTCATACTGCCCTTCCTCTTTCAGCCTGATACCTGACAATTGCCTTGTGATTCCTGTGTTGTGAACACAGGCTAGTGCATATTCATTGTGCTCTGGTGATCCCTCCTAGGGACAGTCCAACCTTCCTGGCTGCATTTGTAGATGAGGCATCTGCCTGAGTTTTGTTGGACTCTGACAAGGAGGGTGAAGGGCTCTGCATGCTTCCCAGGAGATGGAGACAACAGGTCACGTTCTTTCTTCCCAGGACCATGCCCCCACTGCTTCCTTCACAAACGGTGCTACAATCTGTGACTCAGTCGTCCAAGTAATTAAGCCTTCCTATTTGCAAGATGAGCTCTTGCTCAAAGAGCAGCTACAGCTTGGAATCAAATTCAGCCTTTAGAATTAACCCATCTGTAATGTCCGTTAAATCTGGATTCCCCTGACCAGTCATGCAAAGTAACATCTCATCTTAGTGCCATATTCATCTTGCTCTGTCAGTTTTACCCAACTCCTAAGCACTCAGTAATAGCAAGACTGTCAGGAGGTTAGTTATTCATTAGTTTTCATTCACTTGAAGAATATATTGTTGTCATAATATGCCACATTGCACTGGGAACAAACTCCCAATGCAGACAGGGCTTAGGGCCATTTTTCAAATGCTGCTGACTGTTAATTTGTAGCTTGTTTGAAGGGAAAAGGTTTTGTTAGAATTCCATTTTAAACATTACTTTGACAGAGCATGGTGGGCAGTTTTCATGTCCTCTGCTAGCTGGAGGACAAATGGGTGCTGGTGACAGGGATATGAACTGCTAACCCGTATGGCTGTATGTGCTCAGTGCTGCATACACAGTTCCTGTTTTGTGCACACAAAGCTAATCAGGTGAACCTGATTAAAAATCCACTTACTCAGCAGCTGACAGTACAACAGCTGCTGGCTACTCAGTTTCTGTCTCTCAACACTGTCCTCTAGAACTGGCTGCCAAAACTTCACAGAATCACAGAATCATTTAGCTTGGAAGAGACCTCCAAGATCACCTAGTCCAACTTGATATATGTGAAGTTCAGCTGCAGTACAATCCTGGCCGGGTGAGCAAAGCTCCAGGTTACTGTCACAGTGAACTGAGCACTGCTAGTAGCCAGTCCATGGGCAGCTCATCTGCTCAGGAAAGGGACAGGAGAGAAGAAGGATAAGCATGGTAAAGCTGTGAAGGAAAAGTCAATCTTTTATGGAAGATGTGAAGATAGCCTCAAGTCTACAGGCAGGGGTGAAGGGAAGATGTCTGTGGTGAGAAGGGTCTAAACCATTCAATGCCAGCTATGAGTCTCTGTTGCGTCCCCACAACTGAGGAGTGCTTCAGCAGTAATATTCTCATGTAGATGCACTTCACTTCAATTCCATGTGTGCAAACGGCAAACTGGGATGCACCCAGTGCTGCTGCAGAATTGTCTTCCGGGGGGGGCTCAGGGAATGCAAGCTGGACAGCACCCTCAGGTCTGTTCTCATTCTAGAGGACTTCCGGGTTCAAGGGCAGCTTAATGGTCGAAAGGAGAATTGATTAACATTCAGAACCGCTCCATTATCAAACAACAAGAACAGATCTTTGTATTAGAGATGGATAACCTGGGGAGAGGGGAAGGAGAAGGGTTGCATGTCAAAATCAGAGCACTTGCTATTCTCAGCTCTTCCAAGTTGCTTTTTGTCATCTAAAACGCTGCCTCAGGAGGAGGGATGGCAAATACTGTAGTGCTCACAGCTCAGCCACCTGCTCCCACAGACTGAGTGTCCTGTTTGCTTTTAGACCAAAGCAGCAAGTGGAACAGCTGTTGCTAATGGGGTGTTCTAAGCTGTGATGTGTCTCTGGACTTCCTTCGTGAAAGGCAGAAAAATAAAAAAGGAATACGAATCTCTCAGCAGCAAACAAATCAAACCAGCAACCTCCACAACAGCTGCCAGCCTGTTTAAACACAGGTCTGGACTGGAACATTTGTTGCAACAGTTTAGTGACCCAGCCTCTTCAGATTCATCTTCTGAACTGGAAAAAGTAATTTGTCCACCCATGTGCCCTAAAGTACTGATATTTGTTAAATCCATATGCTTTGAAAGCCCTAAAATTGAACTACCTGATAAACAGAAAAAAAAAAAAAAAGCAAAGAAAGGCAGCCATGAGATGTCAGTTTCATCTACATAATATTCTGATAAAACCTGATTTATTACCATCATGGGTTAAGCCCAGGTAAGCCTTATGGGATCTCACCTTTGTCCCAACCATAAAATACAAGGAGGCAGAAGGAGGGCCTGCTGGAGAGCTTGAGAAAGAAAGCCAGAAATCCTGATTGCCAGTGGAGGTCTCTGAGTGCTTCCCTGGCAGTCTCTCCAGTTCACACAGCGCAGTAGTCTGCCTGTGTGTCTTGGTGCCAGGCGCATGCATGCTGCCCTCAGCAGGGGTGCAGGAAGCCCCCTGCCCAGGCTCAGGGGAGCCAGCACCTACTGGCCGTGGTGCCCAGGGTGGCTGCCTGTCACACTCACTGCTGTGCTTCCTTCTCCTTTGCAGAACCTGACCTTCCCTCTGCAAAAGATTACAATCCTGGGAATGCTCAGGCTGAAACAAAGTTATCAATGACAAGAACAGTGTGAATATCACCTGTGAACTCAGAATAAATAATAAGGCAAGACAAACACAAGGCACACAGAGGGTAATTAAAGCCACAATACCAAGGGATATTTCTAAATGAAAAAAAATAATTTTACACTGAAATTGCAAAATGATGCTTCTCAGTATATTAATTCTGCCCAAATTAGCACTGCCTAAATAGAAATGTCGACCTTATCTGCCATCTTGAGAAAGTCTGATGGAGGCGAGCACAGCAACAGAACTTCATCTCCTAGTTCAGTGCAGGCACTGGGGCTGGGGGAGAACTCTCTCCCTTTCTGTGTCTCGCCTTCCTGCTAGTCTGCAGTTCGCTGCCCTCCTGGGAGACATCATAAGGCCAGAGCTCTCTCTGCAAGTAAGAAGGGAGCAGGCGGGCGCAGGATTTCCCCAGCAAAGTGCCTGCTCTTCCAGCCAGATGCTGCTGCGGTGGCTGCCATTTTGTCATGTTGTTCCTTCATGTTTAGAAGTAGGGGAAATTACTGGAGCAGATGAGGATCAAAATCTCATGGAGTCCGGCACCTTTCATGGGTAACTTGGAGCAAAAGCATAGAAATCTTCCAGGAGATAGGTTCGTTCTTAATGATATAGGATTATAGTTCATATGTTTAATTCAACCTGAGTGACACAGTATCTTTCATTTGGACTTATTACAAGCAGAGCAGTTAGTTGGAAGCAGACCTAGGGCAGGGCATTTTGTCATTATTTTAAATTTTCTCTATCTGACAAAATTGAAGGCCTTGAAGAGACTAGAGCCATTGTAAAGGATAGAGCATTAGAGAATAGGTCACATAGTGTATTAAAGAATGAAAATTGATTCATTCTTTCCTCTGTTGAGTAAGCAGCTGTACTTTGGTCCCTGTGATCCATGAAATAAGCTGTCAGGGAAATAGGAAATGTGCCACATTTGAACTTCACTCATTGATTCTGTTCTGATCTGAGATGCAGCATTAAAATACATTGCAGTGGGTACAGAAGCTGCAGCTGTGACAGAAGCTAGGTCTAGCTTGTTAGTCAGTTGTCTGTGATATTTGTTATTAAATTAATCAGTGCTTTACAATTCTGGGACTCATTTACTTAGGTCATCCAGTCATAGCCAACTAACAGGAGGAATTTCACAAAAGCGACATTCATTACTTTTAAATAAAACCAAGGCTACAGCAGAGGCATGGGAGGAGTGGTTCTAACAAGATCTTTTGGCCCTTTTATCTAGAGAAACAATTTTCAGGCAACTCAGAGATTTTGACAGTAATCAATTAAGAAGGGGTAGCAGAGAATTCTAGAATATGGGATTTCTAGAGGGAACACATTAGGCCAATTAGTGCAATTAGTGCCTGCAACTGTAGTATTCTGCTTAACTGCAAAATAAAATGAAGGACATTCACGTTATTGCATAAAAAACATACAGAGTTTCATTTTTTTATAACAGAACACACCTTCTTCCTTTACACATCTGTTCCCAAATAAAAAATTAGCCTTTTTGTGCTGTCCATAAGTACTGTACAGAGGTCTGTCCAGCAACAATTTTTTGCTAAGTTTGTTTCATCCACACTGTCTTTTGCTTCTTTTGCGAGTTCTTACAAGTTTTATTAAGTAAAATATCATTTTTTCTGCCTTTGCTTTATTTGCCTCAAAATTGTGATTCATAAAGATGAATTTTTGTAATTAAGATAGAAATGAGAAATAACTTGCCATATATAATTTAAAATGTTGAAATTATAGACACTATCTAACTTCTGCCTTAAATCACAGGAACAAACTGTTCCCCATTAGCAGCCCTAATTAAATCCATTTTTCTAAGAGTCTTTGGCAAATTCCATTTTAGTAAAGCTGTATTAAGCTCTCTTTTATTTCCTCTTGCTTTGCAGAATTCTCTATTTGAGATGAATAATAGGCTGAATATGGTATGTGACAGTTCTGTAGACACCAAAGGTATAACATGAACCAATACATTGTTCTGGAAAGCTGGCATAAGAACTCTGTTGAGGATTTGGAGGCATTCTGACTACCAGACAGGTGGGGCCTCTAACGTTCTGGCCTGGGGAATTTATAAGTGGTGCAAGAATTGGAAATCATCATGTAGCAAAGAGGCTGTGGAAAGGTGGAGAAAGCTTGCAGAAGTGGAAGAGAGGGAAAATACTGAAACAAGCAGTGTGCTATTCCTCTTCTACACGGTATACACAGGTATTGCACTCCTGAGCTTCTGTCTACCACCTACTGCACTGTTCTGGTGTTGTCCTATGCACTTGCAGAGGAGTGCAAAGGAGAAACTTTCTGAGGACAGCCAGCTCTGCTTTTTCCAGTATGTGCAGTCATATGGAGGTATGCTTTCTGCAAGGTTGTGACAAATTTCCTGTAGTGTCTGTCTCAGCGTTTGTGTCTAACACACCTAGAAGGGGCCGTTCTCCTGCTGAACTCAGGCCTGTTTCTACACATAAATCAAAGCCTGTCCTGGGTAACTGGTCCTATGCAGAGACAGCTTTGTCAGGGTGACTCTCACTGACCAGTTGACTGAAGAAGCTGTGCACAGAGCAGAGAACGGACCTGAAACAGCCTCTCAGTTTGCAGTCCTTGTGTCTGAAGATTAACCGACTCCCAGGAACATGCAACAGTCCCAGATCAGCAGGAGTACTCCTATCCTTGAGCTGCTTCATCATTCATTTACTCTAACGATTGGCTTCAGCCTTCGATTTCCTCTGTGGAGCATATTGGAAAGAGGGAACCTGGGTTGTGAACATTAATAACAATGAATAATAACCGTATGAGTTCCACAAGCTTTAACAATCAAATGAATCAACAATCAGGCAAGTTTCATTAATAAATTCTTGCTGGGGTTGGTTGACAAGGGAGCTGGTGCCAGAGGTGTGTGTAACAGCTGAAGGCACTAATCCTGTGTGATCCACCTCTCTGCCCCTTTGCTTGCCATGTGGGTGAGAGGTTCTCCTCCATGGTGGACCATGGAGGGGCCAGGAGGAGAGAAGGAATGGGTGGCTTGGGGTATGTTGCTCTGTTGGTGTCATGCTGCAGGAAGGTGTAGGCCCTTCTCTGACAGGGAGGTGGGCATTGCTGTCTTCTCTCTCTCTGCCTCACACACACAAGTCACCACGGGGTGCAGCAGCTCTGTGTGCCGTCCCTGGTTCACTGCTTTCATCTTTGCATGGTTCAGTAGAGAGCTCACTATACTGCATAGGCAATGGTGCAGTCTGTGGTCTCTTGTACCTCCTGAAAACACAGGCAGGAACTGGGTAAACAAAAGTTCTAATGTTCTGTCATTGTCTTTGCAACTCCAGGGTAAAACCTTCCCTTTCCAAAGCCACCAGAGTAAAAGGTGGGAAAGACCTGAAAGACCTCTTGGGTTACCTTGTGTTCCCCTCAGGACGGAGTGTGGGGTACAGAGCTGAGTGTGGGGCAGAGCTGTCTGTCTCATGTTTTGTTGCTTCCTCTTTGGTTGGGCTGAACCTGGGCTGGTTTACAATCTTTTATACAGAGCAAAGTCCTGTTTCAAGAGAGCAGCCTTGACCATTAGGCTTTTACTATAGCAACAGTGAAAGGAAATGCAGCCTTCGTTCAGTCTGGTTTGAAATCTAGTACAGAGCAATCGTAATTCAGCTAGGGAGGGTTTGGAGGCCAACTACCAATGTGTTCATTCATTTCAGGAAGAGAGAATGACATCTTCTGTAATAATAATTAAAGGAGCTGTTAATGCCTTTTTCAGATTTTCCTGTTACCATAAAAGCAGGAGACATGGTTTTCTCTCTGAAATTTGCAGCAAATATGTTGTCTGCTTTTTTTTTTTTTTTTTTTTTGGCTGGGCTGTTTGAATTAAATTTTGTGAACTTTTTGCATTCATAAACTATTTTCTAGTAGAAGACCCGCCTCGAGGCACATGATTCTAGAACAGCTGGTTTCAAGAGAGATCACAGAGTTCAGGGGCAAAACTGAGCTATCTACAATTGCAAGAGGTAATACTGGGATTTATTGTGCTAAGGATCTGTGCAAGAGTTGGGCTGCCTGGCAGGAAAAGATGCCTCTCCTATAAAGGCTACTTCAAGTAGCTGTCTCTCTCCTGTATCCATTGCTGGTAGCAGACAGCAACATCCTGAGCTCTGCCAGGTACTGTAGGACCTCTTTCTGGCACTGCTTCTTGCAGGACAACTACAACTTTCTCTTGTACTCTCTACATCCTGGGATATGCCTTTATCACAGTACGTGTGGGACAACCTGGATCAGTCCCAGACAACATTGGTTCATGAAAGGCAAGTCCTGCCTGGCCAACCTTATCTCCTTCTATGACCAGGTGTAAAAGGCTGTTGACGTAGTCTACCTAGACTTCAGCAAAGCCTTTGACACGGTTTCCCACAGTATCCTCCATGAGAAGCTGTCAGCCCATGGCTTGCACAGTTTGCTGGGTTAAAAACTGGCTGGACGGCCAGTCCAAGAGAGTGGTGGTGAATGGAGTTAAATCCAGCTGGTGACCAGTCACCAGTGGTGTTCCCCAGGGGTCGGTGTTGGGGTCCTTCCTCTTTAATATCTGTACTGATTTGGATGAGGGAATTGAGTGCACCCTCAGTAAGTTTGCAGATGACACCAAGTTGGGGAGAAGTGTCGATCTGCTGGAGGGTAGGGAGGCCCTGCACAGGGACCTGGACAGGACAGATCGATGGGCAGAGGCCAATGTGATGAGGTTCAGCATGGCTCAGTGCCGGGTCCTGCACTTTGGTCACAACAACCCCATGCAATGCTACAGGCTCGGGGAAGAATAGCTAGAAAGCTGTGCAGAGGAAAAGGATCTGGGGGCATTGGTTGATGCTTGCCAGAGCATGAGCCGGCAGTGTGCCGAGGTGGCCAAAAAGGCCAACGGCATCCTGGCTTGTATCAGGAATAGTGCAGCCAGCATGACCAGGGAGGTGATCGTCCCTCTGTACTCTGCTCTGGTGAGGCCACGCCTCGAGTACTGTGTTCAGCTTTGGGCCCCAAATCATTTTATGAACCTGATTGTCTTTAATTTGTCCTTTTCTTTCTGGAACATTATAGCCAGATGGCAGCTCTGGTCACAGGGTTCTTCAGTTAGCTGCCTTCTGTATGAAGCCTTGCAGTGTTGCACACCTGTCAGCTCACTAGATCACTCATATGTGAGATTGTGTGAGTCCAGTGATGGGTGCAGCTGGCACATTGGACCACAGCCTGAGAAGAGTCAGTGCCTAGGAGAATGTGCCTAGCATGTTGGATCACAGCAGAGGGATTGTGGTGGACAGAAAACAGGACAGGTGGAGAGATGACAATACTGGGCTGCCTGTTAGGGAAGATGTCATCTAACAAGGTGACTTGCAGAGATGGGACTCCACCAGATGGTGTGTTTTAGCTTGGCTCTGCAATGTCTCTTGCTTCAGGAATCCATGTGCCAGAGTCACCTGGTTGGTACTGCAGGAAATGGGGCTCTCTCTCACTGCATTTAGCACATGGGTTCCTGAAGGTTAACCGGCAGGTATGTGAGTGCAGAGCTGGAAGGGGTCTGGGCTGGGTATGGCCAAATGTGTCTTTGTCTTGATAGCTCTACAAGGAGCCCTTTGTGGAGATATAGGCTACGGTGCTGCTGTAGGCTATACCACCCCTGCTGCTTTGGACTGTGCTTTCTGAGCTGGGCTGCTGTGCTGGCTGCAGCTAGCATCAAATGCACAAGGCTATTGTAAAGGAGAGAGGAAAACGCTAGCAGAATGCTCCTAGCAGCAGAAGGCAAGGCACATGGACTTAGCCCTGATGCACCCTGGAAGTATCTTTACTGGCAGTAAAGTGGGGCACAGATCCCAAAGGCCAGTCTTTTTGCTCTTGGGGTGTATTTTAGGTAGATGCAAGAGTGACTTGGAAGTACAATGTCAGCTATAAGTGACTAATGCAGATAGGAATTAATAACTCTGTTAGGATAGGACTGCCATAATGAAGTGTCAAATTCTTCACAAAACCAAATTCTAATAAAAAGACCCAAGATTAAAAGCAGGGTAGATTCTAAAATGATGGAAACTGAGAGGAATGAGAGAAAGCGCGACTGATCATTCACACCAGTACTGTGTTTCTATTTAGAAATATGAAAAACAGATTAATGAATAAATGATTCAGTGTCAAAAAGGGGTTCAGAGAGAGTAAGTGTACTTAAGTCATGTGGCTGTGACTATGAAAACCTCAGCACTTTCTGGAGCTGGGAAGACTGAGCATTGGGAGAGGGGCTGAGTGGCTGTTACAAAGCCCCAGAAAAGACAAGACAGGGAAGGGGGTGTACCAGATTTTAACTCCATGACAGTGAATGGCTATTGAAGATGTGGGCTCTCAGGGCATTCAGAAGGCAGTGCCAAAGTAAGAGATAACCAGCTGCATCACCTGCTAGGTCAAAATTCAAGTTCTGCAGCTCAGCCATTAACCATGAAGACAAGTCATAAAGAAGACACTGCACAGACTGCTATATCTGGAAGGAATTTGTGTTCATGATGAAACCTGCGTAGGTGTTCTGGCTTTTCTTTACTGAGTAGCTTTTCCTTGCTTCAGCCTGAATCAGCTCCCAGGAAATCAGAAAGTGCATTGCAGAATACTAGAGAAAAGAAACCAAGCTGTGAGGCAGAACTTGTTCTCCAAGTTTGACTTTTGAGTCTGAGGTTTATGATAGGAACTGGTGAAAGATGTAGAAACAAGCTAAAGGAGACACTTTGATGGAATGTTTTGTTTCCTAGAATAACAATTATCAGCATTTCTCAGCATACAGTATAAATTTGCATGTCTGACTGTGTTGGTCAACTCTCGTATTGAGTATTTGTGAGCATCTGTGTGTTTGTGCTTCTGAACAGAAGACCAGAAGTCTGGGAAGATCCACACTTTAGTTTGAACATTTTCTCTAGTTATCTACTGACTTCACAAAGTGTCCCAGTCATACAGCTCTTGGGAAATGTATTTCAGTTGCCTGTAAATTCATTTCTAAAGTTTCAGCAATGCCTTTTCCTTTAACCTTCTGTGTTTCAAAATGCAACTTGTGTGATTCATGAAGGGTGTGTGTGCGTGTGTGTGTGTGATACTTTCTGTCCCTACAAGTGCACATATAATCCTGTCTGAGAACATCTCAATTTATCCATTATTCATCTAGGCACACTCATGTGTAATTCTGGCAATGCATGAGTAACATTCATTGGTATTATTGTGTAGGGGGAGAGAACTGGAGGCAGAAAGCTTAGGTTTTGCTCCTTTACCTGGTGTTGGTTAAATGCATGACATTAAGAAAGTTACTTGATCTTTGTGGATTATTTTACCAAAAAACAAAGTGTGCATAAGGAAAATTGTCTATTTACATATCCAACCCGAATGATTCGAAGATTCTGTGAAAACTGTCCATTTGTGTATCTGCTGCAGATCTAAATTCAGGTAGAAGCACGGTCAGAAGAGTCTGAGAGGAAATGTACAAAGTAATTGAGAGTTTGGTGTCCAAATCACAAGTATGCATTTGATGAAAGTCTGTTCAGAAAAGTCCTTTTAAAAATCCCACATATGGCATAAAACCAGAGCACTTGTTTCCTACTTGTATTAATGTACTGAGTGTGTAAAAAATCATTCTCCAGTAGTACAATGTGTTGTTGTTGTGTGGGGTACTTATACATCTTTCTACTTCATCCATGCCATTAGGTGATAGAACCACCCAGTGAATATATAATATATCCTACTCGGGTTAGGGAGATAATGCTTTGTTTTGTGTATTCACACACACTTTTCTCTAATTGCTGTGGAAAATGCTATATAAAGTTATTTGAAATGTTTTCAGTATGATCAAATAATTTGTAGAAACATGATATACTTAAGTGGGGATCTTGTCTACATTTAAATGATCAGCTGTTGCATCTCTTCAACTTTTATCAGGCTGATGTAGTGTTCTGCTGGCATGGATTTTGCATGCCTGACCTCTTTCTAGTTGTGAGCGAGCTAATGGCATTGCTGTTCACACCTTCCTGTGCATGTATTGCAACATCTTCCCATACATATGATTAAAAGGCAAAATTTAATTTTGCAGAAATTGTGTTAGCAAAATGTTTTTTTTTTTTTTTTTTAATGCTCTGGAGAATGTCCTGTCAGTTTGACAGATGAAGGTAATGCAACAAAGTGAATTTTGTTGACAAAATAATTTCAGGGTGTTGATAAAATGTGTTTTGTCTTCAGAGTGAAAAATACCAGACTGACAAATACTATTGTCCTTAGAAGTGTTTTTTCAGCTGTCAGTCAATTATTCCCTATTTTAAGGCAGCCAATGATAGTTCTTGATATCTGAAAAAGCCTTCGTAAAAGATAGCATAAAGCTCTGAAGGACAAAATAATTAAACTTTGATTTGTTGCTTTCAAACTGAAAGCAGCTTTGTTACTTTGATAAACAATGATTGGCTGCCTGCAAAGTGGAAACAGGTGGCAAGCGGTTTGATGCAGATTTGACATGCATTGTAGAGAAGAGAGGGTGGATTCAGAGCTGGGTTTCTTGAAACAGCTGTTGAAAAACTTATTGTTAGACTATTTGAATATGATGCAAGCTTCTAAAATGTCTTTCCTGCAAATTTCACAAGCCATTTTAATATTCTTAAAAGTCTCATTTCTTCTTTCACTTTGCACCATTTGAGAAGGTGTGGATGCACGCTCAATGTGTTCTCTGCCCACCGACACGAGGTGTGGGCTGGGGGCGACCTGTGGTGGAGTGTGCTGAGGTCAGGGCTCAGAGGAGATGTGGGGGCTGGACCTGCTGCAGGTGCCTCTCGTGGCTGCCTCACTCAGGACAGGTGAGGGCCGTGGCTGGCTGCGGTGCGGAGCCCGGCAGGCTCACCTGGCTACTGAGTGGAGTTGGGTGAGCTGAGGCAGCTGGCAGGCCTGGGCGCAGCAGCCAAGAGCAGCATGCTCTGGTGGCAGGAGGGCCTGGAGACTGTGGGCATGTTTGCTCCTGCATCCCTTTCACATGCTTGGCTCTAGCAGCTGGTTCACATGGTTACTGTCCGTGATACTGGCATTGTTTCACACCAGGTGAGATACCTGCCTGTCCCTTGCCATGCCAGATTACAAGGTGGACTCTTCCCATTGTTGCCAGAAGGTCCTGGGGTTTCATCTCGCTTGTTTGTAGGACAGAAACCTTTGCCAGGATGACAAACCAGAGGCCGCTGTCTCCTTGCACATCAGGGCAGGATACATGGAGGCCTCCTTGCTCTCTGCTGTTCAAGATGCTGCTGAAAGGAGAGGCTGAAAAGCTGCAGAAACAGCTAGTGAGGTTTCAACAGCATGCTGCAGTGGAGGAAGTGCTCTGAAGTTGCTTTGTTTCACAGTTTGTAGATGTCAAGACTGTGTGCATCAGTATTTCGTATGATGACCAGTTGACATCCACAAAAAACATGCCTCTGGAATGTAGGCAAATAGAAATGCTTACAAATGCTGGTATCACCACCAGGCTTCTGGTTCAATCTTAATAATATGTACATAGAAAAAAAGCTGTGTTCTTTCAGTAACTCCCAGGAACACAATGCCCTTTATCATGACAGCTACATCAGGTCAAGCCCAGAAAACCAGTGCTGGGTCTGAGGAGGTTTTAAGTTTTGGTCATTGGACCAAAGTCCTGCCTGGTGCAGCCCAAAGAGAAGTTACCAAGTTGCAGTAGGAGTAACTGGAGTCAATATATTTTTGGTCACTAAGTGCATGGGGCTGTTTCTCTTGGATATTGTTTTGGACAAGGATCTCTTGGGCTCTCTAGCTGTTCTGCTGCTTCCCAGGAGAGTGGCGTTCTAAATTTTTTTCTGATTTCTTATTGGGGTATTGGGTTCAACAGACATACTCTTTTTTCCTCTGCAGCACTGGAAAGGAAGGAGCAAAACCTTGTGTCATGCATGAACTGGACTCTATTGGGATTTTTGAGGAAGCTTGAACTCAAGGAGATAGTCTTGTGATGAGATACTGATGCTTCATTTCCAGGGTTCTATTTTTTCTTTCTTTATCAATACTGGCATGACTAATTACATTAAAGCATAAATGACCTTGTTGTAACAGCTAATCTTAAACAAATGGGTGTGCCACTCCCGCAAGTCACTGGAATGACACTTAGTATAGTAGCTCCTTAATATGTGGAACATCTGTTCTTCTCTTTTGAAATAATCAATGACTCTTCCTTATTACCTTCGCTTACCAGTGTCAAAGTGAGCCAGCCATCCCTGGGATAACATTTAAACTTTTTCACTTCTGGCTGGATGGGGTTTTGAAACCACTGATGAAAAAATAAGCAATCAAAACTATAAATCATCTGAAATCTCAGTTACAATTAATGTGTGATAATTAACTATTGGTAGGTAATGGCGCTGGCTAAGAAATTAACAAAGCACACATTCTCTTTTGGAAATAGAGTAACAAGGATGCTAGTGGCATCAATTATGTCTTCAGTATGGCTTTTAAGGGGGCAGAACTAGCTGTCTACATAAATAGCTGCTGTTATTGCAGCAGTGCAGAGGCTACTCTAACAACATTTCCAGTGTTAGAAGAGTGGGCTTCCAGAGGCTTTGGAGGGCAGTGAGCTCTGGTTGTCTCCCTACTAAAGAACACTGCTTCTCTGAAAGTCCAGTGCTGTCTGCCTGGGCGCTGGGTGCCGGGGACACTGTCACAGGCAGACCGTGCCTAGGGTGACAGAGATGCATTTGGCTGTTTAGGCCCAGACAAATTTCTCCAGCTTGGTTCAGGAGGGCAGGGACATACAGGGTGCAGCCATTCCCTGGGAGTTGGGATGTCTGATTATTATTTACTAACTGAATTCCAACAAGCCATGCTTTTGCCTTCCCTGCTGTCTGTCTTTAGCAGGCAGATAGTGGCCTGGCTTCTCCCTGCTGGGGTATGGAGAAGAGGGAGAATCAATGCACATCTACTAATCAGCCTTCAGTTCACATCTGCCTTTTTGGCTGTTTGGTCTCATGGTACAATCACAACAATGCTAGAATAACACCTTAAAACCAATCATTTTTATGGGAACACACATAGTATAAAAGGTCTGACTGTCTGTGCACGCATATACCATCAGTGGCTATTACCCAATAAAGCTGTCAGACAGAGAAACATCACAGCAAGTCCTTGAACAATATCCCCTCAAGTTTAAACGGAGAAAAAGCTCCTCACCATTCATTTCTCATAAAAATAAAGAAAAGAGGATCAATACAAGCTGAATGAATGAATCAAGGTTGCTTCCTATAGGCAAGGAAAGAAACAGGGTTTGTGACCACAGGCCCTGTTTTTGGGAGATCAGCATACTGGCTGTGCAAATCACCCTGACAGACTTGGCAAGAGCCCTCAGCTGCTAGTGGCAGTGTTGACTGCATGCATCATCTTCTCCCAGGATTTGAATTTCTATTCAGGAGAAAAGCAGGAGCCCAGGTTCCTTTCCAAGAGCTGACAGGCCAGGGACCACCAGACAGCCCTGTTCTCTCTGCTGCCTCCACAGTGAGAACATAGTTTTGACATAATGACAAACTTGGAATACTGAGCAGGGTGTAAACGAGCTGCTCTGCTGCAGTGGTGCTCTCGTGTCTGTAAATGCTGTCAGAGCTCTCCTCCACTCAGCACGGTGCATGGGGCACAAGGTCTGGGGTTCATGGCTGGCAAGAATCCACGCTGTATCCAATAGATACAATGCAGTTTTTTACCACTCCAGATGTGGAAAGGCCTGAAAACTGCAGGGAAAGTCCCAGAGCCCAGCCAGGATGAGGGGAACCACCGGGCACCATGGAGCATTGGGCTGTGGTTGAGGCGTGTTCCTACTTACAGAAGCAGCACTTTTCTAGTAACAGTTTGTGCATATTAATGTCTTGGGCTCATGGTTGTGGCTGGCAGCCCAGTGGGGTCACTTTTTCAGCAACCACCCTGTGTGATCAGGTTTTGTGTCTGGTAAAGTTAATATAGATACATAGGAATGAGCTCATATGAAAAGTCAAGAGCATTATGTGAGCTTGACCCTTGGTCAAGCAAGATATGGCTGGCTATATGAAATATGCAGGAGATAGCACTAAGCAAGAACAGTCCTTGGCCGATCACCTAACTCCTTGCAGTATACTGCTCAATGGCCCATACATACACATGCATCCATAAATTCTAGACTTCATTGTTCTACATTTGCTTCAGTTCTTGGCCCTAAAAGGAGCTGTAGAAAGTACCCTATTTTCTCTGCAGTGATTAGGAACACAGTGCTTTCTCCATGACATACCAACTATACCTCTGAGGCTCCTGCACACAGAATCCTTTGTATTTCACTCTTAATAGTCTGAGTCCTCCATTTAATGGATGTTAAGCTCAAAGTTAAACAGCTTAAATGCTTTGCTTTCTAGCATCTGTGTCCTGTTAGAGCTCTCTCACTCTCATTTGCACACCTTGTTAGATGAACATATTCAGATAGAAAAAGGGTTTTTCTCTCCTTCAAGTATTTATAGTGATTACTTGTGATGTAATCAATAGGGTTTGCAGAGTCTCATCCTGCACCATTGCAATTATATTCTTCAGAATGATGCTTATTACAATATTATAGCCAAGACTGATAAGATAAAGATGAATTAAAACAAATTGTACATTATCTGCTTCCATTCTGCTGTTGAGATTGCAAAAGACAAGAAATGAAATTCTCTGAAAGACAAGCTCTTCTCCCTATTCCCAAGCAGAGGAGGGGAAGCTGCTGAAGCAGACAGGGGGCGGTCCTGACATGCTGTGCTGAGATGGGGCTGTTGTTCCTCACTCTCAGCAGATAAACAAAGTGCTCTGTGTCAGGCTCCACATCCACCCTGCCTCTGGGCTAGGTCCAAAGCATATCTTTCCCAATCCCTCTTCAGTCTCTGCTCACTCAGCTCCTGGGTGATCTCCAGAATTCAGCACACCTGTGGTCTGGAGTTGCTTTCTCCTGCAACACACCCCAGGAGGTGTAGCAATAGGTCGCATGCTCTGTTGCCTGGTCTTCTGGCTTCTTCTCCCAAGAACCACTGCAAAGAGAAATGCTTTCAGGGAACAAGGCTCATGAGACCGTTTTATCCTCCCTGTCACAGCCACCACTGAGCTGGTTTGCATGGGCCCAAAGAATGCTGATATCCCACACAGTCTCAGCAAGAGATGCTGGCAAGATCCCTTCATGGACCTGCCTGGCAGTCTGTCTGCTTGACCAGGTCCACATCATGAAGAATGAGTACTGGGCCCTGCAAGCCTACTGTTGCCAGCACATGCTGGAAACATTTTCTGAAAGACTGTGGGTACTTTGGCAGGTACGCTTTGGAGAGATTTGGCTGATGTAACATTTAAGCAAAGTGCTTTTCAACATGAATATGTGTACCCTGTGCTGAACTAAGAGATATCAGGAACTCTTCGTGTTGTCAGGAATGAAATGCAGCCTTTTTCTGGAAACCACGTTCTGCTTTGCTGGATGAGCACTTGAAGTCATCTTGCCAGAGACCTGCCAAGGTAGGGGACTCAGCACAAAGTCATTGGGCAGTGTTTAGTACTTCCATAAGGACAATTTGTGGCATGGAAGTATCTAACTGTCTCAGTCAATGAGACTGGGATGCTCTTTTGGGCACAGACACTGCCCTAAAGAACATTATAATAGCATTGCTTTAGATGGAGTTGCCAGGAATTACTGCTTCTTGCTCTTGGCTGGAAGGTAGTTTCACTCTTCATGTTACATGAGGTAGGTGTATTTAACCAAGATGCTGCTTGAGAGTGGAAAGTATGACTTTTGCCAAAACTAGGGAAAACCTGGCAAGGCGATTGATGTCACCTTGCTGCCATGCTCTCCCTAGCTACTGGGACTAGGTAAATGCCATTTTCTAACCAAAGAGAAATGCAGTTTTTCTATGAAGGTTATAAGAAGTAAATTTCCACCCAAAGAAGATTCCTAACATATGACAAATGCTGTGTATGAATATGATCCTGGAAGCAAGAAGCAAAATGTACCTTCACCAGTGCAAATGCTTGGTTCTCCAAGAGGGTGTGCCAACAGTAGAGTCCCCCTTCCTGGATCAGGAATCCAACAGAACACAGTCCTGTATGCTTTGAAAGCCTGTATTTTCCCAGAATATCAAGGGTTTAATTTCTTTAGATGCACCTGCAAATCCAGGATGCCTCCATATGAACTTCATAGGACTCTGTCCCTGCAAACAGACTCCTTTGGTTTTGAAGCTAGACGGGCCCAGAACCTGCTCTGTGTTCTCTCTCCCGTTATATTTGTATCACTGTTCTATTACAGCAAGGTGCTGCTGAGAAGAGATGAAAAGAAGCTTGGAAGTCTGTTTCTGTGAAAGTGTGAATTTATTTTTAAATCTCTTGAATTATTTACTTTATCTGCTTTTTTTTTTTTTTTTGACAGGTGAATATGTTTATGACTGCTTCTCTTTCCCAAAGTAACACTTGGCATGAAGGGAATTAATCGCATACAGAGTAAATGCAGCTTGTTTTAATTTTCAAGTCAAGCTTCAGCTTTGCTGAAATTTCAGATGGAAATTAGTGTTTTATAAATTAAACTCTGCCTTGTGTGCTTTCTTTTTAAAGAGAGTTTGGCATTTGAAAAGGCAGCAGGGACAGAAAACAAACATTAGATGAGGGAAACTTCTTTTTAAAGATGTATTCTTTCAGTTATCTGTAGAGAGCTGTGAGAGTTCAGTGTGGCAGTCCATCAGCTGTATGCAGGGAGGCTCCAGCAATGTACCAATACCTTTGGCAGGAATTGGTTTTAGTAGCAAATTGCTGGTTTGTGGCATGAGCTGCTGCTTTGAACTGACAGGATGATTAAACTTGTTGCTGCTTTCTGTGAGAGAGCACATGCCCAGTGCACTAGCCAGAAAGCCTTGTTATGCTTCAAAGCAGTTTAGATACTGATACCATCAAAGCTTAGCTGAAAAGGATCCTGCACAGCCATGTCCATGCAGTCTGTGCAGGTGCACTGCCAGCAGAACAGGTGAGGCTGTGGTTCCTGGGAAAATCAAACTACCATCAACATACATTGACAAACCAGTCCAATTTGTTGTTCCGTTTGAGGCTATACTTGGCACTTCTGTTCCTCCCTCCAAGGTAAGGTTGAAATGATCTTACCTTAACTCTTGTGGTACAAGAAGCCACAGGAGTACAACTCTGGGGCTGGATAGGTGCAGCAGTCTGGCTGTTCAGAGTGGAGGAAATGCCACACTGCTGTTCAGCAGAGAGATTGGACATGAGAGCTGTGGCTGTGGCAGCTGCTTCCAGCCCTCAGTAACTTGGTCCTGCAGGGAGTGAACATGGAAGGGGTCATAGTTAGTATAACTCTCTGTCCATCAAGTCCATTTTCCATTCCTGGAATAAAAACTAATACACATTGCTTTAGAAGAGAGTAGTCCTTCCAGCTTCCAGTGCTGCTTACAGGCTGTATTGCCTCTCACAGCTTAGCAGAGAGCAGATCTTTTTTAAATGTGGCCTTCCAATTTTTGTAGTATTTACTGTACAAGTACTTTTGTTCTAGATTCCAACCGATGCATTTAAATCTGATGGAGATGACAGTGGGAGGATCTCTGCTGCGATGAGAGTGCTTTTTATGTCCACTGCCAATGGAGCACTCTGTGCCAAGCTGGGTGAGTTGTGGTATAATCCATGTTTCTTTTCATCTGCATCGTTTTGTCCTTTTTTAACAAAAGGACTATAGTTTAGTGTGCTTCAGTGAATTTATTGCTCTAGGTCTGGTTTTGGGGAGCAATTACCACTGGGTGCCCCGTTATCTTTTAACTCATGAGAGTATGAAATAGTCATCTCATGTTTCCTGCAGCTTATGGCCCATATCTGATGGTGGAATGTAAAATGAGTTTATGATTTAGAAGTAGAAAAGGTTAACTCTAAATAATAACAAAGTTCAAATGCAGAATAGTAATGTTGCTTTTGTTTTTATGGGTTCTACATAATTCTGGCTCCTTCCCCAAAGGATTTAGTGTAACTCAATGAGAAAATTGCCTTCACATCCCTTGGGCTGCTCTGCCATGACTGAACTGGAATTAGGGGCAATATAAGAAGTGGTTTTATAGAAACAGTCTGGATGTCTGCCTGCTAGGGGGAAGCACTTGGTGCCTGGGCTGTACTGCCCCTTTATAGGACGCAGGTGGGACAACAGTAGGCTTGTGATAAGAAATGAGGAAACAGCTGCGTGCTCTTAAAGTCATAACGCTGCACTGATGTTGTAAGGGGGACGTACTACACAGAAGCCTCTGCTTGCTGTACCTGCCCCTGGGATGGGATGTTTGCTGACAGCTACTGGGAAGAGCAGCTGATCAGATAGCTTCTTGCTCAGATCAAGAAGTTCTAAGTGTGTTGTTGGCTTGTTGATGGCAACTTTACTTCCCTAGGGCTGCTCAGCATCCAGTGCCATGGGCTGAGGTCTCCCAGAAGGAAGGAGTACCATTGGCTTGGCATCTTCCCCAGACTTATGGCCATTGCTTCTGTCTCCATCATTAGCCTTAAGGTGTTTGCTAAGCCCCATAACTTCCTGGAGCAGTCCCATGGACACATGCACAAACAAGGTGTGGCTTTGCCCATCCCACGCATGGTTCAGAACATCATAGTAGGATCCTGTACACAGACAAGGTGCTTTGCCTTGTCCTCCTGTGAGTGCTGCATGGCATGCAACTGCAAGAAGGCTTCCTGAAACTGGGACAGACTTAGCTCCTGGTCTTGGGGAAGAGAGAGATTAAAACCACAAAATAACTGTGGGTCTGTGCCCATGAAGGGTCTTTGGGAAGGGCTTCTGAGTGAGAAGGACCATTAGGATTCAGCTCTCTGTAAAAGTGGTGCATCCTGGGGTGTGCTGCAGAGCTTACGGCTGTGCTGCAGAGCTTAGTGCTTGCTAAGCTTGCATGATGCCCAGCAGCAGCAGAAGCGTTTGGGAGTATGGACATGCAAAGGAGCTGGGTTGTTGTTTGGTGCTGGCATTTCAGACACGACTAAGCCATTTTGATAGAACACACAGAATCTGACAGTTTTACTATTCAATTGTTTCTTATAGATTTTGAATAAAAATAAATTGGCTTCTCTTAAAAGAACAAACTGCAGAAAAGCTTTTGTAAACAGAAGTGAGTGGTCTCTGAAGCATGGCAGATAGTTCTATATACACAGCCAGATAACAAGGACTTCAATGGCCAGTGCAGAGTGGGCTGGATTGAAAAGCAAATGCCTCTTCCCACCTTTAGCTTTGCCTTGAGAGACTTGTGGAAAGAAATGCACAGGAGGAAAGGCAGGAGGTTTTAGAGTCTGAGCATCCCTCCAGAAGGCTGGCACAGCATCAACACCATCACAAAAGCATTGCAGAGAGCATGCTGCTGGCACTGATGAGCTCTTGCCAGTGCTTCCC
Organism: Cygnus atratus; assembly: GCF_013377495.2. NCBI lineage: Eukaryota > Metazoa > Chordata > Aves > Anseriformes > Anatidae > Cygnus > Cygnus atratus. Next base: position 322,189 of record NC_066376.1, read on the forward strand.
TGCCTCAGTGGCAGGGTGCTTCTCATTTTCACTGCTTATGAAAACCTGTCAATGTGACACTGGTGCATTCTCTGCTTGCTGTTTCTGTTGCAGTGCATGCAAGGGGATGAGTGAGATCAAGTGCAGATGCTGCCCAAGCATTCTGGGAGACATGGTTCCTGCCCTGGAGAACTGATGGTCTTGGGGGATACTGCAAGGAACAGTCAAGGAGGTAGTAGCATCACCTGTTTGATAATGATCAATTCCTTCACCCTTCCGAGGCTGGTTCTTTGTTCCTGTGGTGGCCTGTTCCAGGAGCTGCTGCCACCTTCTGAGATGGGGCATGGACCACACAGTGGCAGATTTTATCTGTAGGGGTTGCCTGGGAGTGGCTGACATTCCTGGGGACTGCCAGTGACAGACTTACTTTTTCTAGGGTGCAGATGTTGGTGGCAGAGTGTCTGTTTTGATGCTTCCTGGACCCATGTCACCTTTGTGAGACCACCTTCCACAGAGGCTGCAAGGCATCTGGGAAGCAGCAAATCTAAAGCCACCATGATGAGTTCAGTTTGCATGTAGAAGGAATTGCTGGCTTAGGAGGTTTATCTGCAGCTTTTGTAAATCACAGGCCTGTTCCTCTTCAGGCAGCATCCTGCTGATGTCTGCTCTGTAGGACTGGTGGCTCGTGCAGATTGCCAAGGCTGGTTGTTGGTGGCAGATGCTGTGCCCAAGCTGTGGCTGGCAGTGGGTGCTGGGGAAGGACAGGGTGACGGTCAGGCCCCAGGGCAAGTTTGCCTGTGAGGGAAGGGTTTGGGTGTATGTCCCCAGGAGCCTCTTACTGGCAGACCATTCCTAGGGAATTAACCTTGGTGCAGACAGAAAAGCCATGAGTGTAACTGCCTTGATGTTAAAGGAGGGCTCACCTGGGTGAATGCCTTGCCATGGCCCCAGGGTGGGAGGAGAGAGCTTGGTGAGGCCAGGCAGCCCCAGGGCTTCTGCAGGAAACTCTTGGGAATGCTTGTGTTGTGGTATGCAGGCTCCATACCCTCAGGCATGCTTTTGAGAAGAAGAGTTCTGTGATGAGGACTGAAAGGTCACCCTGATTGTTCAGTTCTGGGAGCTGCACTTCTCTGACCACAAGCATTTGCTAGGGCCAGGGCTGATGAGCCTGTGGCAGCTGATGTCCTGGCATTCCTCCTGCTTTCCTTAGCGCCTTCATTAGTCTGGGAGGCTGGAGCCTGGCAGTTCTCTGTCTCTTTGCACCTTTTAGCTTTGCTCCTAAGGATTGGTATGTGCTGGACTATCTGTTTATTGGCTGGAGTTCGCTAATGGGAGGTATAAACATTCTGGATTCTTTGGAGGACTTTGTTTGCAAATGTCCTGGGATAGAGGTGCAAATGGCTGTAAGGAAAATGCCTTTCATCATTCAAGATAAAGAACATCATAAAGCCTTGGAGACATCGCTTCATTCAGGAATTAAATTGCAAGAGCCATCTGGTGTCAAATAAGTTTCATTTAATAGGTCACTCACTTAAATAAAGTTTCTGTAGAAATCAATATCTCCTTCTCTTGCAATTGACAGCTCAAGACATTGAAAATGGCATTTTTCACATAAGATTTATTTAATTTTAGTAAGAAGAATCCCTCCCACACCCTCTACTAGGTCTAGGCAGCTCTGGTACAAGGTTAAGAGTCTGCTGAGGTGGAAACCTGCCCTGTCCTTTCCCGTGGGTATAACGTGAAGTCATTTCAGCACAGGCTTGCCAATCTCATGTGCAGTCAAGGCGACGTTTTCACAGGGCTGTATCAGACGTCTGTTCACAGCTCACTGAAGGAAACAGGTACAAGTCATTGCATTCTCTCTTACACAAGAATCTGGCAGGGCAGAATTACTCACTATAAAGCAGAACTGGACTTTCTGTAGAGGCAGATATCTGTGTGCTATTGTGTGCTATGAAGAGTGGAGACTTCAGAAAGGATACTCCTGTGTCCAGGGCAAGTGCAACTTATATCTTCAGAACCTCTAAAGAAAATGGGACACATTTTCTGAGTTTTATTTTATTTATTTATTTTTCAGTCTGATAGTATCCCATGGGAAAGGGAGGAGACTTTGGCAGCTTTCTATATCATTTCCCAGGAGAACTGTGTGTAGGAAATGAGAGCTGTTGTTATTCCTACCACAGTAAAATAATTGTTTCTGAATGCTTGCTGTTTCCTCCACTTGCTTTTCAGTCTTAAGCAATTTCTGATGTTGACACGCCATCTCCAGTCACATTTGTCTTGTTGTGTGGCATGACTGATGCAATTACAGCTGACATTGTCACAGTATTTTGCACAAATGACTTCAATTGTAGACTAGCAGATGACCCCTGAGATGAGCATCAAGAGTCATCAATGCCCTGAACTTCTACCACAGGAAAGAGTTGCTGGCTCTCAGAGTAATGTGTGGCCAATGCCAAATATCTCAAGCAGAGACTTCTCTGCTGTTGTGTGCAAGAAGCAGTGTTATTACTCAATTCTTGCACAACCTACACATAGACTTACCTTGTCAGCATTTTTCTCCACAAGACACCGCCTACCATGGATGGGGGGGGTTAGTGACATGTTGTCAGGGAGCTTGGAAATGCTTCTCTGAAGAAGGATGTCAGTGCCTAAGGTGGTATGCTGTGCATGGAGAGAAAACACCTTGGATTTGTGTTCAACAGTGGGAAAACCAGAAGAGTTGTTAGGAATGCTGGTGCTCACTTGCAGTGCAGGTACATGGGACGTTCACCAGACCCAAAAACTTAAAACTGAGATACAAAATCCTCATCCTCAAGAGGGCACAGCTGCCTGGTGTCGGTAAGCGTAAGGAGACCTGAGACGTCCATGGGATGATGAGTGCCCACTCTGGTGCTGAGAAGCTGGCAGCAGTTCATGTGAAGGCTCAGTGGGGCACAAGAGCTCTGCAGCTGCCAGGATGGGGCGCCGTGCTTGGAGCTCTCTGCGCTGCCTTCTGTGCACTGTGGGTGCTGCTAGGATGCATGAGGCAGCTCCTGCTTTCCTGGCAGTTTCCTGCTGTGTGTGAGAGAGGCCAGTCGGCCTGTGAGAGTGGCATAGGGGTAGGGAGGACAGGAATAGTTTTGCACTCCCATGGCATGCTAGCTATGCTTGTTCTCATTGTTCTGAGAGTACAGGAAGGCACTTTCAGGATCTATTTGGAGAAGCTAACCCAGAGGTGATAGCAGTTTCCCACTCCCTGCCAAACAGACAGAATTAGACTCTCTTTAAAACTATTCAAGCTTTTAATGACCTCTTTCATATACAAACTGACCATCTAACTTTGCACAATTCACTGAAATTCCATTTTACTCAAGGAAATAAAAATAATAGTTTAAACTATTTCAAATATAGCTGTAAATCCCTAACAACATTAACCTTTTCCAAAGCATTAAACTGATCCCTGGTGGGTTTTTAAAGTTGCTATTAGGAGAAGGCACAAGATACTCTTTCCTGAAATTCATGTTCCCAAAGTAAATAACGAGTCACACCGTGTGTGGAATTTATTAGCTCTCTGACTGGTACCTGCTTATCTCCTCATCCTATTCTGAGTCATCAAACACCAGCAATTTTTGCATTATGAAGGCAAAAAGTTAATGCACAAAATTACAGATACAAGGAGGAGGTCTAGGGTGATACCCAGGTTAAACGAGGGAACAGTGGTTGCTACAAAGAGCATGGGAGCAGAGGAGTACTGCCTGGCTTGCACAGCTGTGCATCTTTCTTTGAAGAAATTTGAGGCTCTGGTGTTTGATTGTCAGAAGGACTTGGCTGGAAACGGCAATAATGGGAAAGGTTTAGGCTTCCGGGTCCAGTTCATTCATTATACAGGATCAGATCCACTATTTCATTTTGGTTCACTGGCTAAGAGAAATGGAAGGGAACCATTGGCATCTCCTGGGCCACAGAACATTGCCTCTAAGAGGGGAAAGTGGTCTAAAGGAAACAGCTTATTTTGATAATAGCACCACAGTCCTACCCAAACAGGAAAACACAGATCAGGGACCTTTTTTCTCATAATATACTCCTGTTGTGGAACACGAGAGCATGCGATAGGAGCCGGTAGGTGAACAAGAGCTGGGTCTGAGAGGATTATAAAGGGAGGCTGATGCAATGTAAGCAGGATGGTTTGCAACAGTAGTGCAGATGTGAAACAGGAAGGGTGGAGCAATTTTTCCTGAACACTGTCCTGCACGGGCCGAGAAAGCAGGAGCAGGACTGGCTAAGGAGAGGTATAGGAATATGTATCTGCAGATACTGGTATGAGATTGAGAAAGGATGATAGGTGAATCTAGCCTGGGAACCAGAACAGCAGGTGGAAGAGGTCTGCTGAAGGCCTTCTTGTAACCCTCTGGAGCACTGCAGCGGGGGATTTTTTATGCTATGGGGAAGACAAGGAACTAAGAGCCCCAGGTGTGCTGGTGAGGATGGGCTTGGCTCGCTAAAGTGCCTGTTCGTGGTGAACTGTGCCTGGCTCAGTGGCCTGGAATGAAAAATGATGGAATGACTTTCCCCATCAGTGAAAGGCTGTCTGGAGGGGCTGGGTGTCTCTCGTCCAGGAGAGAGAGCAAACTGAGATTGGGCGTGCCAGTGACATTCTGCCCCAAATAGCAAATACTGTGTTCATAACTTCCTTTAAATAGCTCCCCACATTGTTTTCTGACTAAATAGCTGACAATTAACAAGCTTGTTACTTCATTCATCCCAGGCTTTTCACATTGAATTACTGATGCATTAAATATCTGATTACCTTTGAAGCTAACTAGCTTACAACAGATCCAGCACTGCAAAAGCATTCTCAGTTCTGTGAAAGTGACTATCAAAATTTGTGCCATCTGTTTTTTATTCGTAAGGAGTAGAAAACTCCTTTGTCCTCAGCAAAGTTATCACAACTGGAAAGCTATGACACGTAGCTAAAATAAGACTTTGTGTTTCCCATCTTTCTGTAGCTACAGAGCTTTCAATAGTGCAAAGTCGATTTTTATTTTGCGCATATCTGTGAGGTTAACCTAAACCATGAGCCTGGGCTGCAGTTTGCCCTTCTGATAAACAAGTATAAACATAACTATAGCTGAGAAAGGAGATCTGGCAGTAAACAGAGTGTTATCGAAGGGTGTTATTTTCAGAATTACAGCTGCTTGTCTCTGACAAATTAAAAGAGGAAGCATCTGCAAAGCACAACATGGAGAAAATACAGCAGGGGATGTTTTATCAAGAGTCAGAGGTAATAGTCCTGTAGAGATAGTCTCCTGGTGTTCTGCAAAGTATTGTGATTCTACATGTTGGTGTTCAGAGAGCCTAAGTAGGCATTTGTATGCATTGTGCTAGGAATGGTGCTATTTAAACATGCTTGCCTCTAAGAGTCTGTATTCCCTAATTCTCTGTCAGTAAACACCTCTTAGGAGGGTTTCTTCCAAAGTATGGGAGAGAATACATCTTCCTGTGCTTCTGATAGGAGACAGAATATATAGAGCTTCTCTCTGTGCTTTCTCCATGCTGACACCAGTCCCTCTCACTCCTTGTTTTTGTCTGGACATTTTAATAATGGGAAGAAGACAAGCACAGGAAAGCTTCTACCAGGTAGTGCGATCTGTGCTTTTGCTTCCTGTAGTAAAAACACCATGTTAAGTTCTCACGTTCCTGAGCAGCCACTGTCTCTCTCATGGGTCATGCTGAAACCTGTCTCCAGCTCAGCAGTGCCAACAGTTTAGGAGCTTGCAGCTGCCGCAGCCTCACACAGGCAGTCTGCACCTTGGAAGGTGCATTTCCCTTGTGTTATGGCTGTGGTTAGCTCCATTAGACCACCAAGGGAGGGAAGGAGTTTCTATGTTATGTGTGATGTGTGTGCATGCCATTGGACAAATTACATGAAAGAAAGTGGAAACAGCATATACAGTTGCTTGGGAGAATAGCCACTTATTTTGACTTGATGTTTATGATTTCCCTTGCATGTCTTAAAGAGGCATCTTTTCCTGCTGTGTTAAAGTTAACTATTGCACATTCAGTCCCTGTGCCATGCCCTACCCAACACACTACCCCAAGTCCATGAAACTGCCGGATGCTTGGGTGCCTTGGGGGCGGAGTGAGGTCTCTGCACCTCCTGTCCTGCAGCCCAGCAGCAGCAGTCCCTGCCTGAGGCTCTGCTTGAAGCTGCCCAAGACATGGGGAGAAGGGGACGTGGGGAGACAGGTACCCAAACACAGCACCTGTCCATCTGGGCTATGGGAAACAGCCGCCTGTTTTGCCTGCACTCCATATTTAGTGTCTGTCTGTAACCCTTCTTCAGAACTGTCACTTCAGATAGCTTTTGTAAGTTAGGCTGTTGTTTCAGAGTAATGCATACTCAGACTCAGGCAAGACTTGTCTTTGACTACACCGATCGTCAAGTTTGTACATAGAGAGAGCTGTCGTGAAAGGCACAGGATGCTCCGAACTGTCTGGGTTGATAAAGCAAATTCCTGAGGGAGCTAGGACAGCCCACTGAAGCAAATCTGGGACAGAAATTCAGGAGATATTCACCACATACAGACAGGAGAACAAATGCTCTGCTGCTGACACTTGGTCAAACAGTGTTAGTGCCGGAGGGGAAGACGGAAAGAAGATAACCACCTGACGGAGGGCAGGGAGGGCACTGTGGCAGGTAATATCCCTTTCCTTGCTACAGCACAAATTCATCCACAGTGCAGAATGAGCACTTCCAGACTCCCCTGGCTGCTCGGCACAGGCCATTCTTCCTGGGCATTGCAGGACCATTAATGGGGACTGTAGGGGCAATTTAGCAGGCCCAGCTAATGGTTGGAGCAGATACATGCAAATTTCCTGCTCTCAAACACATGTAGTGGACATGCGTCTTAGTTACTTATTTGCAAGGTGTATTCATGTTCCATAACATGGATGTATTCTCTTTGTGGAGGTGATCTATAATGCATCAGAAAGGAACATATTTGGAGAGAGAGAGAGGGAGAGAGTGCCTCTGTCACTCCTGACTTCTCACACTCCTGTTTTACAAAGCAAGTCTGAGAGATTTACAGTCAAACAAAAGGTGGACATGACCCTTTGTAAATAGTAACACTTAAAATTCCTGCTGATCTGAAGGTGAAGGCTGAGCAGGTGCTGCATGCAACAGCTGTTGCCCTCCTGAGATCATGGGTTTTAATTCACTTTCATTTATGTAATCTGTTCCCCGTTTGCTGGTGTGGCACTAAAATGCACTCAGCTCCCATGGACCAAATGAGTTCCTGTTTGCAGCTCTCACTGCTCATCTTCAGCTCATCCTTGTACAGCATGGAACAGACTGTGTTACTCATGAGCATAGGGCTTCATCTACAGCATCAGGCTTCTTAGTTTTGGTAGAAGGAGAAAGCTGTGTGCTCTCACGTTTATTCTTAGAGCAAGCAGAGAAAGGATATGCTCTAACAGCATTTAGATGCTGTCTCCAGTGTCCATGGTTTGTCCAAAGGGTCAGTGAAAGAGTGGTACAAGCCCATATTTCATGGAAACACTGCAAGATGGCTCTTGCTCACTGGGCTAGAACTCTGACCCCTGTCTTCTGGACCTCCATCCTTTACAAGAATTATGTTTCCCTGGACATATCCAGAAAGACATAGATGAAGCTGAGATAAACAATATTTCTATAGTCTTTGGCACTTCCTTTGCATAGTGAAGTTAACCAATGTAGTTTATTAAATATCTTACAGCTCTTCTCTGGTCATGATTATCTATAGTTCATAATATACTTTCACTATGATTATACTAGGGGGGAACTTGCAGGGTTTGCTGCAGCAAGTTCCTTCAGCTGCCCAAAGCCCAATCCAGAGTTTGGTGTTTAAAATGCTTCTACGGTACAGACACATCCTTTAAGCATCGAGAAAGAAATGTGTATTGTGGTGTTGACTTTTTTTTTTTTTCCTTCAAAAAATGACATTTTGAAGTAGGGTAAATCTACTACTTTTCCACATTTTTTCAGAGAGAGATTTCATCTGGCTAGCATACGTGCTTTCCATGAGAAACTGTTTATGAGCTCCTGAGTCACTCGTCTACTCTTCGTGATGTAACAATAGTAGATCTGGAGGAATGACCAAGGTTAGGTTTATAGTCTCAATTCAGATGTACTGCCAAGTTATTCAGTGATTCGTTTTGTTAGTGCCTGAGCCAAAGGACAATCCATCTCAGTGATGTCCTTAAGATTATACCTATATACCATTTGCCCAATAAGGCATACACCTGCTGCTCCAATCCCAGAAGAAATCCGTGTTTCATTTCAGAGATGACAATTCTTTGCTCTTCCTCCTTTTGCCATTCTTGTGAAGACAAACTCTTTGGGGTGTGTGGGAAGAAATGTCGAAGGATTATGGAAAAACCTTGTCCACTTCAACTGCCACACCCTGTTCAATTATGAATGGTAAATCAGCTGTAGGTCATGGTCATCTAGGTTTAAGTGATCAATATATATTAATGGGATAAGACATATTCTTTGTTGCCCTCCAAGTAACTGACCTAGACTTCTGCAGTCCCAGTGGAAGGTGTAAGATGTGACCGTACTATTACTGTCTTTGCTGAGTGAATGCAAAACTGTAGCTCAGCTCCTTGCTCACAGCCAGTTATCTATCCTGGCACTTGTATAATTATAATACATGCTTTATTGCTTGTCAATATTTTAACCTTTCTGACACATTATCCCCTAGGGCAACTGAGCAACCTTAATAATATAGCTGATAATTATCCTCCACAAGAATAAAGTTATCACTAGGGTCCTGTATAAATCACAAGGAAAAGATGACAGATTTCACTGGCTGGTCATCACAGAAATGGGAAGAGGCACAGATTGTGACAGCTTAATGGGGAAGGTAATAAAACCAACAGTAAAGTCATTTATAATATAAGCAATGATTCTCAGGCCCTTCTATTTGTTTTCATGCTAATAGAAGATAAATGTCAGATTAGGAACAAGACCTGAAATTTCTGTTTAAAATATTTGGGAAATGTCATTAAATATCAGCAATTCACAGTTCAAGAAGTGGCAGCATTGGTCTTAATTACCTGCATACGGTCCCTGGAAACAAAGTGGGCATAATAGCATTTGCTTCCCTGTTTCCTGGGGACTGCCAAGAGTAATGTTTCTACAGTGCTGAGAGTGCCAGGGCCCCATGCAGACTGTGCCTGCAGGCAGCCACTGTTCCTCACTTCTGGAAGGAGCAGGGTGTTGCGCAGTGCCTGTGCAGGAGGAGAGTGGGATGGAGAGTCTGCGAGGATCCTGAACTGGGTACATCACATCACGACTGTTTTGTCAGGATGCATGTTTCACAAGGAACCCAAGTGGTCATTATAAACAAACAGAAGTCTTCATTGCAGGTATGAAAAAGCTCTGCAGCAGTAATGAAGTTGTAACAAAGGGGAGGGTGCATTGTAGCATATATGTAGGCATAATACGCACTCTATAGAAATACATTGTTAAGTTCCATGGCAGTATCACTGGCTAGTCATTTGGGGTGCACATTGTGAAAAGGCACATGTGCTGCCCTTAGCATTTATACTCCACATTTACAAAAGGTTTGGGATTGAGAGCTGTAGAAATATATAGAAAAAAAGAAGTATCCTGAGGAGCGGCAGAATCTGAGACTCCCTGTGTGAGACCATGAGAGTTGGAAAAGCAGGGTAACAGCCGAAGGAGAAGCAGAAGTAGGAGGCTACCTTCCCACTTCTCCTGGGGAAGAGCCTGGGTGGCTTGGGGATGGTTTGTTGCTGGGCCAGGAGGTTCCCTGGCCACTGTCCCGTGACGTGCAGGTGCTGGGGAGCTAGATCAGATCGGGACTGGCATGGTGCTCCCCAGCAAGAAAGTGGTGGTGCTGTCTGGGTGCTGCTCCCTGAGTGCCAGCTCCCAGCAAAGCCGAGGCAGTTGTGGCTGGGAGCAGCAGGAGCAGCTCTGCCCCGCACACAGCTGGGCCTGGGCTGCGCTGGCTTCAGATGATCTGTTCAGCACTCGTCTCAGTGCAGGGATTAATCTGAGGATATCTCTGGGACTCTGGTGGTGGCTGGGGAAGGGATGTGGAAAGGAGAATGATGGAAGTCACGTGTGTGTCTGTGCTTAACATTCTCGGTGCATTCCTTCGCTTGCACTTCTCACAGATATGCGCTTTGAGGTCTGAGCCCTGGTGCCTCTAATCTAGTGAGCACCTTATTGATCAAATCTTGCCATTTGATCTCTTGAGCTGTCTAGCGTTGCAAAAAAGGGGTAAATTGTTCCTTATACTTTAAAGCAATTAGAATGTTTTTAGTGCATGTAGCCCCATATGATAAATACCGAGGCACAGCTGGGATGAGAATAACAAAAAGATGAGGGATAATTAACAGCTGGAACACTACAAACCAGTTCCCCAGCCCAAGCCCCAGAGGGATGTGATACATTCATCATGTCACTCTCTGGGCTGATGTTACAGCTCAGGGGTGTGAGGTATTGAATTACAGTCTCTAGAAAATATTGTTTGGGGAATGTTGAGGAGAGCTGGTAAACAATGTACTGGAAGGTGACAGATAGGTTTGCAGCTTCATATAGTGCTTTCACAACAAAAAGAGCCTTCCGGGGTTTTCCCATCACTGCCCTGCCTGTCAGAACCGGAAGGCAGCAGGCTGTCTGCCAGGACTTGTGGGGAAGTCCAACCCAGCAGCCGGTGAGCTTGCTTAGTTCTGATAGGTGTTGTCTTTAAATGATTATTTTATTACAGATCACAACACTAACAATGGCTGATGAATCTCAAACTTAACAAAGCACCATCTGTGATTCAGCTGTTGTAGAAAATGTATAGAAAGCTCTTTGCACTGGCTTTGGACAGCCTGGACTCCCCTTCTAGGCTCTCCTGTCCTCAGTGTGGTGTTATGGGGAATGCCACAGAGAGTCCTAGCTCAGAGCTGCTGTCTGCATGATCTGGACATAGCCAGCAATCTCCCATGTGCTCCTAGTGAGAGAAGCATCACAGCCACGCAGAGGTGGGGATGGTGGAGGCAACCAGGATTTGCTTTCTAAAATGTTTTCCTTTCTATCTCCCTTCTTTATGGGGAATCATTCAGAAGAATTTGATCTAGGAGGACAGTTCACTCCTATAAGTCTGCCAAAAAGTCATGGCAGTGTCGCTCTGAGTCAAGTTCTTGGTTTGCTGCATTGCTGTCTACCTCTACAGCATCCTGCATAACCTTACCGCCAGCCCCACCATGCACTGCCCACCTGTGAATCACTCAGTATAGTGCATGTCAAGGTAAATAAGGGTGAATACTAGATTCTCTCTCAAATGCTACATTCCTCTGGCAGCTTCACTGAAGTTCAAACAAGTTTCAAATAAGTGTTTCGTTATTTAAATGAGTGACTCCCACAGACACTATAATGAGTGGTGTCTGTGCACAGGGGGTGAACAGGAGGTTGATAGCCAGATTTTCTCTATATGTTGATGAAAGGGTGAGTTTTGAGGTGGTTTGCTACTTGTTAAAACAAACAAACAAACAAATAAAAAACAACAACAAAAAAACCACCAACACCACCACAAACAAAAATACCAAGAACCTCAGAGAGAAACAGTGTCTCAGGAGAACTGTTTACCCGGTAAAATCTACCCACTGCAGTATGTTTCTCCTAGAGGAATTTTCCTGCACATGTAGTGAACAGTCCCAACAGTACTGGAGCATATGATGCCTACTTGGCTGTCTGGTGCAGATGATATCTGCACAAGATGGGGGACTTTATTCATCTGCGTTTGTGCATTCAGCTCCATACCATTGTGCCCATTTCAGCTCCCAGCAGCTCAGCAGCATCTGGAAAGCACTGGTATACGTGGTCATTTTTAAATGCTTAAAAGAGAGGTGGACTCTTCTGTTAGCCCTAATAAAGGTACTGATCACAGAATCATAGAATATCCCGAGTTGGAAGGGACCCACAAAGATCATTGAGTCCAACTCCTGGGTCCAACACCCAGAAAATCAGACCATATGTCAGACAGTGTTATCCAAATGCTTCTTGAACTCTGGCATGCTTGGTGCTATGACTACTTCCCTGGGGAGCCTGTTCCAGGGCCCGACCACCTTCTTGGTGAAGAACTTTTTCTTGATACCCAGCCTGAACTGCCCCCGTCACAACTTCAAGCCATTCCCTTGGGTCCTATTGCTGGTCACCAGAGAGGAGAGATCAGCGCCTGCCTTTCCGCTCTCCCTTTGAGGAATAAAAGGGAGATCCCTCAAGTCAGCTGGCTTATGAAGCAAGGGAGCTGGAGGTAAAAGAAAAAATGTGAGGAAGTGAACTCCAATGTTTTTTTGTTCAAGAAAAAAATAGTTTTCCATATCCCAATTTTTCAAGCAATAAAAGCTATGCATCTGAACAGCAAAGACAGATCTGCTCTGGGTATTTGCATGTGGAAGTGTAGAACACATATTTCTTTAATTCTGTTCTTGGAGGTTTCTGGGTAGGGAGAAAACCTCCAAGTGCTGCCTGCACTGGATCTGCAGGAGTCCTGGACACAAGTGGAAGCCATGGGGAAGCTCCTCTTAGCTGCTTGTGGTATGGTCTTCTGTTTCACCCTTTCCTCCTGCACCCCCAGGGTTTGCCCAGGCTGTTTGGATCCTGGGACCCGCTCTGCCCTGACCAAGCTCAGCTCAGCTGCATCTCCACAGGGCATGCATGGAAATCAGCTGTGCAGAGAGCTGGGCTGGTCGGAGCCTTCCGGACTAGTGAGGGGCTGGATGAACACTCTGCATGCCTGCTCCTGGAAGAGCAGTGAGGTTACCTTTGCCTGCTGAGGAAGGCTGAGCTCATCCAGCAGACTTTATTGAAGCAGAGCAGCTGTGTGTTGTTTTCTTGGCAAAGCTGTGGATGTAGAGGCTGCTGGTAGGTGCATCTCTTGTGAGCACAGCTGAGTCAGAAGCAAGAATACCCAAAGCTGAAAAAATGAATGTCTCACTTTCTGATAGCCCGGTCCTTTCCCAGCCCGCACTGCTGCTCAGCATGCAGTTTCCAGGGTTCTCATGGCATGAGGAGCAAGCAGCACAGTGCAGGGTCCACTTGTCCATGCTGGCCTGTGGCTGTAGGGGAGAAGTCTGTGCTCAAGAGCCAGCTCGCCCTTGCACACATGGTGCCTGAGCAGAGGGCAGCCAGAGCAGTTTTAGAAGGGCTACGGCAGGATGCCTGCTTCACCTCCAACCTGGATCTGGCTAAACTGGCAGCTTTTATGTTCTTTGTTCCTGTTCCAGAGAGACACTGTGATTACAGGACAGACATAAAGTCACAGAATCACTGTCAAAACCTAAAGTAAAGAATTCATCTCATAAAAAATGTGTCAGCCAAACAAACAGAAGAGTTATAACTTTCCATTCTCCCTTTCTGGACCCAAGGGGAAAGCGTGCTGTTACAGCACATGCCTGAGGAGCTGACAGTGGCCAAAGAGGAGCATTTCTTTGCCCCTGGAGAGGCCCTTTCAGAGTTATTAGTCATAAGTTTCTATTTAATGTACTGATTAGGGCCAAGACTTGTAGACAGACACTGGCTGTGCATGTGAATTGACTTAAGCATTATTATGTATGACCACTGTCAGCTCTGTTCCCCAGGAAGACTGATACACAGAATGAATCTTCTCTAGCTGTTTCTGAAAAGATTCACGGCACTGCAGTGAAAGTGGCTTCCAGTGGGAACCTCTGTGTACTGATATCAGCATATATTTTATTCCCCTTGACTACAAGGACTGGTTAGGTTATGAGCCTCCCACTGAAACAGGCTGCACACAATTGTCAGATAATTGGTTCCTTTCCTTGTAGGCTGATGGAGTTATGTTTCACCCTTGACTCCCTCAAAAGCAGCAGTCACAGCACCATGGGTTGCTTCTCTCTCATCCAGCTGTGCTCACTGGTTTTCCTGTACACCTGGCATGGGCAGATGGGATGTCCCAAGAACAGAGGGCAGAGAGCAGCTGCTGGGCATGGTTTAAACCCTAGGTTTGCTGCGTGAGTAAGCAGTGGGACTGCAGGACTGCACAAGTTTGTAGGGTACTGGTCCAGGCAGGCAGACTGGAGATCATGCAGCAGATTGCGCTGCAGAGTGATGCTGAAAAGAGGCTGCTGTAGCAGATGTTGCAGCCCAGCTGTCCTACCTTTGCCCCTGGACCCACATAGTACTTTCCTTCTGTGGCATGTTACAGCTGCTGCTCGAACAGCTGCTGTGGTGTCCAAACTGATGACCAGAGACATGACTTGGGCTAATCTGGTCTGCTGATCCTTGGAAGGCAGTTTTGAGACTGAAAGCAGGCCTTGTCTGTTTACAAATGGAGGTTAAATGGGCATGTAATGAGAGGATGCTCAATGTCCAGGTTACCCAGAGACTAAAAGCTCAGGGAGACCATGTTAGGAGAGAGCTCCTGTCTCCTTTGAGTGTGTCAGGTTTCCATACCTCACATAAAGGTCTCTGTAACAGGAAGGGGGAGAAAGGAGCAGGGAGAGAGACTCCTCAGTGAACATTTGGAAAGCTTTCAGTGCTCTGTTGTTGGCATTTAATTAATAGATTGTCTGTAACCCTTCAGCAGAGAGGTGTCTTCTCCTGCAATCTTGTCAAAATAGACTGCTTTAAATAAATCAAGAATTAATAATGTTCCTTAATATTAAAGGTCACCACAAAAATACAACTGAATGGGAATCCACCTGGAAGATTAGCAACAAGGGATTTTAAAAGAACTAAAAGAACAGAAAAATGGTGTTAACCAGCGCAAGAGAAATCCTCAGTTCACTGTGGCATTGATAGAAGTGTGAAAATGGGGGCCCAAGCTCCATCACCAGTGGATCTCTGTTCCTGTGAAATTCTCCTGAGTGGCAGAGACTACTTCTCCCCAAGACCAAGTGCTCCAGCTGTGTTTGGAGGCACATCTTTGCACCTGGCAGGAGACCATGCCACCAGGACACATCCTCCTGGGCTCTGAGGGGCATGCTGTGCAGTAAAGGAGCCAGGTGATCATCATGCCTGGTGGTTAGTGTCCTGTCAGGAGGGCTGGGGAGTGTGACTGAAATCAAGGCTGGAGCAGGTTCTCCAGCAAGAGGTGAGCTGTGAGCCAAGGCTTCCCAAGGTTCCTCCATAATGATGCTGCCTGATAGCATCTGTCTGCCACCAGCAGCTTGGCAATAGTCCTTTCTGTGCCCTTCTCCATCTCGTGTCCTCACCTCTGCCCACCACAGCACCTGTAAG
This sequence comes from Cygnus atratus, assembly GCF_013377495.2. Lineage (NCBI taxonomy): Eukaryota > Metazoa > Chordata > Aves > Anseriformes > Anatidae > Cygnus > Cygnus atratus. The sequence continues at coordinate 337,409 of NC_066376.1, forward strand.
GCTCTGGGGCAGCGTGGGTGTTCACTCTTGTATTTCTTGCACACTGCAGTTGTCCCTTCAGGTGGACTGACTTGAGTCACAGCCAACTTCCCTTCTATCTGCATGCCCTCTGAGGACCTGATCAGACACTGCACACTCAGCAGCCCTCCTGAGAGCATGCAAAGGGATTGCCCAGCAGGCAGGATGAGCAGAGCAGTTCAGGTTTCTGCATGCTCTATCATATGGTCCAGACTACTGGAAAATCACCTGAAATGGATGCTGGAGGACTTGTTTGCTCCAGGAAGTGAGCAGTCAGGCTATTCCTAGGGATCCGCAGCATGTGGCTGCCCCAGACTGCTGGGACAGAGCACACAAGGTCACCTGAAACTGGCCATGAGACACTGGCCTCAGGGGCAGGAGCATGAGGCTTGGCAGTATGGGGTGTCCCAGGGTGGGCTTTCCTCTCTCCTCACTCTGTTACAGTCCTGTTGCAGGATAGTGTGGGCAGGACCCTCCATGACTCCTTTTCTTCCAAGCCTACCTCTTTCCCTTTTGGATATGCATTGACATGCACGGCCGGGGAGGGAAGTCCTATAGCTTGAAGTTAGCACCACCAGGACTCAGCTATTCCGAGAGGCTGGTGCTTCAGGGCAGGACAGCGTGTGCTAGGAGCTGGTGCAGCTAGAGGTGAGGGTCTGCCCTCCAGGAGACCGAGGCAAATGGGCTTGTGGGGATGCTGGGGATGCTTCATTCAATCTATTGGCTATTGGATGGGCACAGCTCTGCATTTCTTGGGAAAGAGAGAGATAAAACCAGCAAACCAACAGTAAGACTTCTTCCAGGATTGTTGCAGTGGGTTAAGTTCTTTCATTAAATTATATGTAGCTGAGGATTTTCTGAGAAAGGAAAGACAAATAGGAGGTAGAGTTTCTGAAAGACTCATTTGTCTTGTTCATCTTTTCATAATCCCATTAATACTTAGAGCATGTTTTCTGCTCTGTGTTTGATAGAGTATCAAAAATGATGTCAACTTGCTTTTCTGGAGACTTTATCATTTATCCATCTAGAAACACCAGAAAACCTTACATTGTCCCCACAGTTTACCTTCCATGTGGTCATACAGAGAGAGGATCACTTGACCTCTGCTGTCCTGTAACTTGACAATCATTACAATGCAGTCACCTGTATTTTGCCAGATGGAGATATCTGTAGTCATGAACTCAAGGTTAGGCAAGTGCTCCCTATGGAGGATCACTGGAAAACAGAGATTTGTGTGTGTGTGGCAATAATAGAGAAGCTCATTTTATTCCAGTAAGGATCTTTCAACCACAATCAATTTCACATGCTATCATAAATAATAGAGGTCAGCAGAGCACTGTGAGTGCTTCAGCAAGCTCTGTTGACAATGTTAAAATGCAATAAGCAGCAGAGAGATACAGCTCTGCATGAGTGAGCGTACATTAATACTTGGTTAGAGAGTGTCTGATTGGCAAACCTAGTTCTTTCAGGACTTTTCTGATGGAAAATGCTTCATATTTCTGTAGCTTTGGTAATTAGGGTGGATCGTCTAATTTCCTGGTCACCCTGTGTCCTGTACCAGCACAGTTCATCTCCCAGGTCCGTGTAGCGGGAGAGGCAGTGTACTGTTGCCACACACGCTGTGCGTCTGGAGTCTGCCCTCACTTCCCCAGGAATTAATGCTTCATACCTGTGCATATCTTTTTTTTTTTAAGCCTAGATGCTTTAACTAAATCAATGTGCATTCTGTAAGTGGTCAAATCTGAGGCAACAGTAAAGCCCAAAGCAATTAGAGCAATACACAGAATCACAGTTCCCAAATTCCATTTCAGCTGCCCCTCAGTATGATCTTTTCTGGCTAGGCATTGCTCACATTCACTTGTAGAAAAATGAATTTCAATTCCAGTTTTCCTACTTGTCTCTTTCAGGTGCCAAATCTAATTAGATGTTATTTAAATATCTCAAGTGTTAGCCTTGTATCAGGGCTTATGGGCTGTGATCAAGTAGCCTTTTATATTTCCCTTTGATATGCACTATCTACTGAGTAACTTTAGTCTTTCACTGCACAGCAGGTCTTGTAGAGGTGACATAATACTTACAGCTGTGCTCTGAACCCCTTTTGGTTTTTAAATAACTTGTAGAAGGCTCTGCCTCTGCTCCCTGGAGACTTGCTGTATCCTCGGCCCTGCTGGCAGTATTTATGCCTGCTGGAGGTGTCGCCCCAAAACGTGGCAGGCACTGTAAATGCTGAAGAGCCACTCAAAAGTATCCCTGCTAAGACCTCTTCATTGTGCTGCTGGTATGCAGTGCTCCAGAGTGTAAAACGTGGAAATAATTAAGTAGATTAATTAGCTAATGTTTGCACAGGAGCTGGAAAATATAAAGCACTATATAATTGCTAAGTACAGCAGATTAATTAGTTAATGTTTACACAGTGCTTTGTAAATGTAAAAGCAGCATAGCAGTGCCAAGTGTTATTATTAATTAAGTTTTCACTATTTGTGAGATTCATTACAAGCAACAGCAATGTCAAGCGCTTAGTCTCCAGTTTTGCTGACTGCACCCTGCTTCACAAGCTCCCTGGGGTAACGATGCACTGATCTCACCATGGTTCTGGGGGACAGCAGCAGGGTCTGAGCTGGTTGCGCCTGTCTTTGGAGGCTGCTACCTCCTGACTGCTGCTGGAAGAGGATGGGGCTGCAGAGAGAGAGGAGTGACATGGTCATGACTGTGAAGGGAAACACAGGCAGGGCTGACTGTGGAGCTGAGGTTTGAAATTGCCCATTGCTGGGCCTCACCTTGCATCGCTGTGGGTACGTTGTTGGGAGCTGGTCTCTCTGAAGCCCATCTCCTGCACCTGCAGCATGTGATGTGGGAAGGAGCCCTCATCTGTTGCTGCTCTCTTGGTCCTAGGGCACTGGCACTGAACTGCACAAGGGTAGGCACCTTCCTCTCCTTTTCAGCCCCAGAGCAGAGCACAACTACTGTTGTCACCCTGTTGAGTCTTTTCTCCTCACCGGACTGCTTATTCCAGTTCCTCTCTCTCATCCACACCAGGGTTTTAAGGGTCTTTCAAACAGAAATGAAAAAGCACATCCATAAGAACTGACTTCTTCAAGGCGCTGGATTCTCTTTGCTCCCTGAAAAGGACAGTTCAGGCACGGACACGCCATCAGGTACTGTGATCTGAACAGGAGGGCTGGTGTGAAGTTGTTCCTGTGCCAGCCCCTTAAAGAAAATGTAAGTGAGGCACTGAGAAGGGTTGTTATCCACCAGTCAGTTTTAGATGCCATGGAAGCAAGGGTGAGGAGAACTGACCTCCTATTGCACATGCTCTTCTATGACTTTCCAGGTCACAAACCAGAAGTAACAAGCACAATGGCAGTGCTATGTGATATAGAGGCATTTATCTTGTCATTCAGTGTGAACAGCTTACTTAGAGCATGGCGCCAATCACAGTAAACTGATGACCTGAACAGAAGATCCCTGAACAATCTTAGCTGGCAGTTCTAGGGGAACAGAATGCTTTGCATCATGTCAGAGTCTATTACTCATTCTTTGCCTCCTCCAAAAAGTCATCTGGATGTTGTTAAGGCTGGTTAGCACAGTGATGCACTGGGTTCATCAGCATCCTGGTTTGGACACTCAGAGAGGGCATGTTGTTGGGGCAGTGGGGAGCAGGAGGGTGGGGGCATAGTGGCGCCAGACTTGCAGCAGACTCCACTGACTGCAAAGTAGTCCCATTGTAGCTCTCATGCTTGTTACCTGGAAAACCACGTGATCACCTTCACTGGGACTCCAGAAAACCCTGCTTTTGTCTGGTATTCTAGGGAGGTTTGTGTATGCATTTTGGCTATTTGGGCATGGAAGACTTATTACCTGAAGCAGTCAGGCATATTAAACTCATGTTGCTCTGTCAGCGGGTCCAACATGAAACCAGCAATTGATGACTTGTTTGTCTTTTTTAGATGTCTGTGGCAACTGTTAAGAAGGGCACACGTAGATTCTGCCTTGGGTATCACTTAGATGTGGTATTTCCTGTGTGAATTTGCAGTATGTGAAAACCTTTAATACATATATTTCCTGTGGACCAATGTGAATAGTTTGAAGAAGGATGAAAGATACCCTAGAAACTCTGATAACCTCTTTATTTACGTACAGTTTACTGCAATAGGAAATCCATACCACCCCCTGTGACTGATAAATACTGCAAAGAATTAAAAGCTGCCTTTCATCATTCCAGTTCTTTACTGTTTTGTCCGTGGTGTTCAAACCCAATTCTGAAGTTCCTGTATTGTGCATTGAACAACTGCTGCAGAAATTCTTATTTTTTTTTAAACAGCAGAGGAAGCAATTCACTAGCCATTACATCATTTAAAAGTGTTTTTTTTTTCTTTATTTCCTTTTTTTTTCCCTATTCACCTGTCCTCTACAAATGCCTGCTATTTCCTGCAATATCGACGGATTTTTTTAAAGCCTGACAGGCTTGTGAGCTTGCCACAAAACCACTTCCAGCAAGAATGTGGCAACCTCAGTGTTCTCCTACTCTACAAAAGAGCAGGGAGATACGTAACTAACTCTATTTACTAGCAGGTAGAATCTTCTCTAGTGTGTACATTTATTTGTGTAAATAATGAGAACGAGATTTTCTGTGCTTGTTCAACAAGTTAATTCAGTTTGAATTCTCTCTCCCAGACATATGCTCCTGCACTGTTTGTAATGCTCTGGGTCAGTAAGCAGGAGGCACTCATCTTCCCAGGCTAATGAACTGGGAGGGGGGACAAGTCACTTGTCACTGTCTGCTGGATACCTTCTCACAGACACTGCAAACCTGATGCTTTTCTGCAGAAGCACCTGGGAGAGTGTTTGTTAATTGCATGCAATTTTTAATGGGGTGGAGTGGTGTGCAGGCCAGGAGACATGGTGAAAGTGGAGCTTGGAGCGTGGAGCCAGCAGCCAGGTAATGGAAAGACTCTAGAGGAGAAGGCCCAGGGCTGTGTTATATCAGCCAACTGCCACGTGAGTGCAGGAGCACAAAACCAAGGAAGTAGAAACTGGCCTTAAATGAACAGGAAATTTAGAGCCTCCCAAGGCTTACCACCCATCCTGCTCCATTCCCAGTACACTCTGATCATCTCCCTTGCCATGTGCTGTGCTAGTTCTCATGTGTAAGACTACAGTTCTCTGCAGAGCAAGGCATAGAGAGACCCTGGGGTGCTGCAGGTCAGCAGATGGAACCTTGGTTTTCTGTTCCTCTGGAAGCTGTGCTGCCATTGTTCCAGCTTGCTCCCTCCCAGCACTGCATTCCCAGACATCGCTGTGTATGCAGTGGCATGCCAAAAGCCATTCCTGGCTTTCAGTTGGTGATGTTCTGGGTGATGAACGGTAGAGGGAACAACGTTACTTTGCTGAACGTGTGAAGAACATTTCACACGCAGGCAACACTAAGTAAATCTTGTGCTGCAGGGACATCATCTGATCCCACACCGGTATGTCCTTCCCTTGCGGGCTGTGCCAATGCCAATGCATGCGGCCTTGTGGGAGAAGGCACAAGGACATGCTGCATTCCTGGGAGATCCATGTCCAATGGGTGCTGGCAGCTCTGGGAGCTAAGGCAGCCAGGCAGGCTGCTGAAATGACATTGCCTTTGACAAATACATTACTGATTTCTTCATCTGTCATAGAGCAGTGCCTCGACCATCTGCTGTCACTTAGCACTTGGAGATGAGCTTCCCAGTCCTTTCCGCTACTTCTGTTCATCTTTCTTTTTGCACTTCAGTCTTTGCAGAGAATAGAAATGTGTGAAGAACCGGAGGCTTATGGGAAGGAAACTGGAAGGGAATGCGGTCCTTCCCTGACTGGCATCCAGCACCTCACAGCTGGCATTGGTGTACTCCTCTCTGCAGCCCATCCCCTGCCTTGCACCTGGGAGTTGTGTGGGTGTGTGCCCAGGGGCTAAGGGCAAGCATCCGAAAAGAGCTTACTCCATGTACTGAGAAAATAGGGCTTTCTTCAGCTGCTCTTTTAGATGCGAGGAGGGCTGCGGCTTGTGGGAGGTGCAGGCAGACATCCTCGCCATATAATGGCCTGTGCTTGCATGTTGACGCTGTGCTTGCAGAACCATGATGTTTGCAATCCGTCAACACCTCTGTGGAAATTGGGCTTTGTGAAATAGCCAGGAGGTGAAAGCACAGAATTTGCCAATTTACCATATCTTTGATTTATTCCAACAATTTCTTCCTCAAATTCAATGACAAAGATGTACAAGAGGTCCGAAGCAGCTGCACTTTGGTAGGAAGGGAAGAAGAGTGCCAGGCACGGCGAGGCACAGAGCAGACAGGCAATCCAGTTGCAGTGAGGATGTTCTGTAGCATCTGGTTGCCAGGCAAGAGGGAATGTCTTTAAGGAACATCTTTATTAGGGTACACTACTTAGCATCAAAGAAATGTCAGGGCTGCTCTATTCTGAGTCCCTGCCTAAGGCACTAAACTAGCCTGTCATTCAGCAGTCTGAGTACAAACCAGAAGAACCACTGGCAGAGTCCTGGAAAGATTTATTTTTCCACATTTAATTGCCCTTTTTGCTTTGTAAACATAAAGGTTGAAGCTTAAGCTCTGACAGCTCCAGTAGCCTTTTTCTTATCTCCTTAAAAAAAAAAAGACATTCAGCTTGTTAGATTTTTCTTTTACTGCAGACCAAAGTCTCACAAAATCTGCACTTTTTTTTTTTTTTTTTTTTTTTTAAGATCATTGAAGCATTTCAATACTCACTTTGGGAAAAACGCTTCAGCTCACAAAAAGACAAAAGCTGGAGCCTGAAGAGCCAAGACCTTTCCCCACAGTAATGCAGGATAAAAATGCTTGCCCAAAAGAGGCAAAGCAAGCAATCAGAATTCCACCTTTTCACCAGGAGCAGATTAAGCTTTTCTGCTCCTGTTGTCTTTCTAGAAAGAAATGCAAAGACCAAGGACATGAGAAAAAGAAAAGCAAACATTAAAAAGCAAAACTGAATGTATCACACCAGCCTGAAAACTTCCCGAGTTTAGTTCCTTCTCTGAAATTGGCTCCCTGCACTGGAAGAAAGTCCTCCCTGAGGTGGTGGAGCTGCAGACTGTGCTGTCCAGCAGACAGCATGTGTGTTCCTCTGTGAGCACTGTGACTGTGCAAGCACTTGTCCAGGGTCAGGGCCTTGAGGGGTGCTCTGTTTGCGGTTACTCATAGGTACAGAGATGCATGGCCTGGATTTCAACAGCAGAAAACTGTTCATGGAGCTACAGATCTTGAAGCAAGTTTCTCAGTTTTCAAGGAGGGGCAGCCTGTTCTACCCAAACATGAAAGCAGAGCTGTCACCTCATCACTGCCATCTCCCCTGAGCTGCCTCCTGGCCTGGGCTCTGCTTCCCTCCTTCTGCATGCAGGAGATGGGGAGCAGGGACCAGCCCTGCCTCTGGCTCCAGCCTGGAGCCCTGCTCCGCACCCTGTGCTGTGCAGATGCTGCGCATCCTCCTTCATGTACCCAGCCTCAACTGCACTCAGCTGCTTTTGGCTTACAGAGTTGTTTTGATTAAGAAACAAGTGACAGTGTGGTCAATATCAAGTCTTGCATTTCATACCCTAAGCACAAATGCAGTCTTCAAGAGTAGAAGCTTTAACAGTCCCTGGGTCTGGGCCAGGTGAAGAGGGTTTTATCCTACCTGTCCTCCCTGGTACTCTTTACCATTTGCCGTGGGTTCTTGTGGGATGTCCTGTGACCCCCGGAGTTAACCCATCATGTTAATCAAATGCAGCATGCTTTATCTTTTGATAAGGACAAGCTGTGTTGGGTTATGCCTAAAAGTAGGTCTTGATTTCTGTGTTAGTGCCTTCACAATTATCTTAAAAAGTCAAGACCAATGCAGGATCCGATTCGTAATTTTGCTGATAGGATACTGTAGGTGTGATCTGGCACCGATTATTTTATGGTGTGTCTGTGTTGCTGCACTTTTCTGTGTGCTAAAGATGACTGAAACAAAGCCTTTTCAGAAACAATTGAAGTTTTTTGCATATAGAACAGGAATGTAGAAAAAAACCCTTGAAACACATTTTGGGCAAATCCCGTTGTTCTTATTGCAAGCTTGAAATAACAAATAGGAGGGAAAATCTTCAGGAGAATCTGTCAATCACAGATCCTTCATCTCCCCGTCATCATCAATAAGGAAACAACATTGATTGGCAAAGTCTAATTACCGTTTACTGTGCAGAACTGAGCACAAGTAGAGCTGTGCTTTGTGGTGCTTGAGGAATATCTGTCACCACTGTTACAGTGAATATGTCTCTGTTAAGTTTTTCACCTTATCTTCCAATTTGTCGAAAATTGAATGTTGATGCTATTGAGGTGGGGCTTTCAACAAAGTATTGAGAGAGGACAGCTATGTAGCAGAACAATTCGTCTTTCTCCTTTCTACAACATCCTCATCCATGGGTATCATAGTCCCAAGGCCCCATGTTTTTTTTAACAGTCACATATTTCCTCATCTTCTTTCTTCATCCATGTCAGTCAGCTGGTCATGTTCCAAAAGACTCGCCTGGTCCCTCCTCTTGAGGCTGACAGTGATGGCTTGCTGCAGCACACAGGGAATGCAGATGGCTTGTTACTGTTTCTGAAGATTTACCATCTGCCTCTGGACATGCGTAGCCCAAAGATGAGTCTGGTGTTCTTGACTTTCATTTTTTTAGGCTGCTAAGTAGTTTGTCCATGCAAAATCTTTTGATGTTTCTTCATGCAGACAGTTAGGGACTACTGGTTTGGGTGCATAGAGCATAAGTGGATGTGTGCTCCCTTGTGACTGTCAATTGGCTGAAAATTCAGACAGGTTGGTGAGGATGAGACTGTCTCTCATTGCTGACTGATTTAAAAAGTAGCATCTCCTTGGGTTCAAATGTATCTTCTGTGTTTATCTCCTTCCAGAGCCTTGTTACCCCAGGAACATCTGTTCACCCAACATCCATTAGCAATGTAGATTCTTCAGGCATACTGAGGAATTGATCTGAGATCAGTTCTCTTTGAGCAGAGATGTAACTCTGTGATGAATTTGTCACTTCTTTATTGAGCTAAATAGCAAATAGCAAGAACCAAAGCACTACTACTAATTATGGTGACATCCTTCTTGGAGTCAAGCAGACCAGCAACCTAACTGACCTTTACTGACCATGAGCTGTCAGTATCCCTATTCACAGATCATCTTACATACTTCCCTGTAGATTAAGCTCTTCTATCCACTGTATATTTTAGTTGCTGTGCTTTGTGGTTCAGTTCCCATCTCTGTTGTTGTCTTTAGTTTGCTACGTGTAGACATAGTTGGCTGCTTCCTGGCCTATGCATTTTCTGTATCCTTTAATAGTGGATATGAATTTAAACAGAGGTGTACAGGAGCAATGAGAGGATCCTTGTGTAGATGCTTCCTAGTTTTCAGTGGACCATGTGACTCCCCATTAATTAGCCTTGTTTTGGCTGCCTGCTCTTGTTGTATTTCTCCCTCAGCCCGTCAGATACTTCATTTCTCTCTTGCAAGATGCTCAGCTGATAAGCATCTTAGTTCTTTGCCAGACAATGTGTGTACTTGTTAGCTGCCAGCCAGCTGATTGTGATTAGACTGTAGTTTTGATAGTTATTTCCTGTCTTTCAAGCCTGAACAGATGGCATGCTACTCCCAGTGCAAGCTTTGACTTTCATAATACTTTGTGACTTGGCCAAATGGCAGTTGCATAGTCTACACATGTGAAGCTTCTCAAGGGGATTCTTGCACAGGAAGAGGAGCAACTGTGTCCTTTGAGGACCCTCCAAAGTTAGTGTCCGCTTCAGAGGAGTGCTAAGATTGTCTTGTTTATTGGGTGCTGTCCTCCAAATTGCAGTTCTGTCCCCCAGCTTGTAAGTCTGTTCCTGATATGCTTTCAGTATCATGTTTAGGCTCTGTATGTTAGAGGACAAGTAGTGTTATATCTGATAAGAAATGCTACTTTTGCATTTTACACTATAGGATCTAAACACATACACTAGATGTTTGCAGGACAGATGACCACAAGACCTTTGTAAGAACCAGACAAGGATGTCTTCATCTATCATGAAGGGAAGAATCATTTTACGTTTGCTAACAAATGCTAGATTATGGTGCCTGTCCGTGTGGAATTAGCAAGGGATGAAAGTTGGTTGTGAACAAAAGGGCAAAGGAATGGGAAATCTGGAGGGATTCCGAGGTCTTCTTGTTGGGATGTTTTTCAGTTCTACCATATCTGGTTTTCACATCAGTCTGTGTTTGACCTGCAGCACTGAGTGGATCTCTATCTATTGTACGAAGTAATGTGACTGGGCACCTTCTGTCACTGCTGTATGTGGGACTTGCATCATCCTCAACCATACCTGCCTGGCTGAGGATGCTGAGGAAGTGGGGAGGACATGGTGGGTGACGGAACTGTCAGGAGGGGGCTCTTCTTGATTGCTTAGTTGGCTTGGGAAACATCCTGTCTGCTAAGCTTAGATCCTTATAATGAATGATCATCAAATGTGGCCACTGTCTGCCAAAAAATAGCAGTGCCTCTCCAGTATCTTGTCCTGTACGAAAACAGCTCATTCTTATGAAATAATAAACCCTCATCTCCTTGTTTCTTCCATTGCATGAGAACTGGCAGCATGCTCACGAGTCAATTTATTATCTAAATTTCATTTACTAACTGGGATCAAATTCTTTTTACATATAGTTGCCAAATACAAATGAGACTGGGCTTCAGAGCTCCCCAGGCACCACACAGCTTCCTTAGCCCATTTGTCCTTGTGTCAATGGCAGTGTCACTCTGCTAGTAATAAACCTCTAGCAGGATTGTTCCTCCTAGATGGGAGTGGGCTGCTGAGCCCAAGCTAATCAATGCTTACACAAGAGGAAGACCAGACTCACTGGGAGACCCACCTCTGCGCACTGTGTTGGGAGCAGTCTGCTCCAGCTTGGAGGGGTGCATTACCAGCACTGGCAATCATTTATTCCAAACTGCCCAAGCAACAGAGAGAGAGGGAACAGCCTCAGAGCAGGCAACTTCTTTAGCACAGCCATCAGCCATGCCTTGTGCCCAATGCCAACAGACATATCTGTAATGAAAAAGCAATGGTAAAGAGTGATGCTCTTTGGGCTGTGTGCTGGGCCCAGCAAGGATTGTTCCAATTGCACACACTTCTCATGAGGGCTTTCCAATCTATCATTCCTGATTCAAGCATCAGCTCTGCCACGCCTTTCTCAGGAGAGGTTTTCACAGTCTGTGACCGCTTGCTTATTCCTTCTCCTGCAGCATTCCCAGCCATGTCTTTCCCTGCCTTCCCCCTAGACATGGTGGAAGCCCCTCCTGGCATGGGGGTATCAGGAGGAATCAGGGTTCCTGTGAGGCCTGGGAGCAGAGGCAGGATGCACTCTTGCTGTGGCAATGGGCTTGTGCTAAGCATTCATCCTGGGCATCCTGGTCTCTCAGTGTCCAGGCCTGTGGAGCCAACTGCCCATGCAGCCAGAGGCAGGCTGCTCAGGTCATTCACAGCTGAGGCTTGCTTCTCCTGGACAGTGTAACCTGTTAAGCACAGCACGTCATAAATATGGGCTGGAAAGGAGCTGCCAGTGTCCCCTCTGATTCTGGCTGCCCACATGAAGCAGAGTGGTGAGCCCTGCCAGAGATGCTCGGTGGATGCCTTGGGCATCGTGCTGGTAGCCCAGTGCCCACTGCAGCAGCGTGGATGGAGCTCATCCTCAGGGCAGGCCACACACCGGCCAGGACAGGCAGATCTCAGGTGGGGCTGAGGGAAGGGCTTTCTATCAGCATGTCCTCCATGTTTGGCAGGTCTAGACAGAATGCCCAGACTGCTCTCTTTCCCAAAGCTCTCCCGCTAGCTTTCCTGGTGGTAATTTTCCCTGGTTAGTGTCCTCTTCGCTCAGCACTGCCACCTGCTCCCCAGGGCAGCTGCTTGGGCACCTGCTCCTCTGTTATGTCCTGTGCCTACCTAAAATTCTCTGACAGGATAAAGCATCATTTCCAAAACAGACTGGCACTTGCTCCTCTTTGGAGCTCCACTTTGTCTGCAAAGACGGTCACTGTTCCAGAACATACTGGTGCCTCCCAGCAGAGGCTTTGTCAAGAGGCAAACAGGCATGTTTGCTTTTGAATTCTCTGGACAGGGCCAGTCTCCTGACAGTGTTTGCTTCCTCTTCATACCTGCCTCCAGGTTTAATGGTTTCTCCCAAACAAGAAAAATAACAATAAAGATAATTCTTTTAAAATGGGTTATCTGAGAGTACAGATTGTCAAACTTTATGCTGCTGGATAAATCAAACTAACTGCTGAGAGTTAATTTGTCTGACCATAAAGTGCATTCAATAAGTGTAAAACAAAACTAATTGGTTCTCTTCCATACAAATTTAATCATACTATAAAATGTGGTCAATGCAAATAAAGAGCATTGAGTAGGTTAAGTGTCAAGAATATATAAAGGAAAAAATGGCTTGTGCTCATTCTTATAGGAATGGAATTGAAAATGGGATGGGTTTCTACCTCTGTCCTTATCATCTCAGAATTCAGCCCTGGTCTGAACTTACCGAATGCTGGTGTCTCTGCTTTTTCTCTGCTGCTGTGTTTCAGAAGCAACTTTTCCCTCAGTCTTTGTAGTTGTTTCTGTTTTCTCATAGGTTGAAGCTGTTGTTGGAATGATGCAAGACGCTTGTGTACGCTATACGCTTACACACACCAACCAGATGAAACACAGTTAGCAAAATGCAGACCAAGTGCCCTTGTCTGTGCAGCTTCTCTTATGGCAAAGGTGACAATTGGCAGTTCCAAGAGGCGCAGAGATGGAGCCTCTCCCAGAGCTAGCTGATCCTTGGCCTGGGGTCATGCAAATCACCAAGACTTCTGCTGGCTGGGCTCTGCTGCACACACCCCTCCAGCCTTCTCTTCCCACTAGGGAACTGTGGCACTACTGGGGACCTGGGATCATTGCCCACACAGGCCCCCTTCTCTGGGCTCTCCTAACTCTCCTGTTCCCATAATAACCCCTGCTGCTAAATTCTCTAGAAGAGCTGAATTCGTAGCCAGCCCTGCCAGGTCTCCTTAGGGGGCTGAAGCACTTCCCAGAGCTCTCTGACTTCTTTGGTATGGAGCAAAACTTCAGCTGAGCATGGGAAGGAGCACTGTGCCATCTCCTGGGGCTCACCTAGGGTGCACTGTACATGTTGATCCTCTTCAGTTGAAGTGCAATTGCCAAGGCAGCCATCTGGTGAGGTGAGAGGAGGCTGCCAGAACAAGAGCTACGACTCTGCCACCACATCACGACAGTGGTTCAAGGCAAATTAGATGCAATCAGCCAAACTGAAACCTTTTAAATTAATCTGTTGAAAGACCTGCTGTGGGAGGCTGACATAGACGGTAGTTATGGTGATGGCTGGAGAGTGGCTGGGGTTGCGGCAGTTGCTGCTCATGCAGAGAACAGATAAATCCCTCAGATATGCAGGTTGCCAAGAGCTGACATCATTTGTAAACAGCATCTCTCATTTTCCTCCCAGGGATGTCCAGCTTGGACAAGACATGGAGGAAAGCAGAGAGGAGAGAGGGAAAGGAAAGGAGCAGCATGAGACATCTGTGAAATTCAAGGAAGCAGTTTCCAGCATGGAGGGGTTCCTGCTGTGAAAATTGTCAGAACCAGAGTGGAAGAGAGAAATTCCAAAGCTGGAAGTAAGGAAAAAGAACTATTGTATCAGTCCTCCCAGCCCAGGCCTCTTCACCAGGCTTCCTGGGGTTTCAGGGAACACGCTCAGAAAGATAGGAACTGCTGCCGCTCTGCACACAGCCTCCCTCACCATTTGGCTTCCGAGTCAGGGGTGTAAGAACAACATGCAGGAAACTTGTGGTAATAAATGGTGCAGTGAACCCCAGCTGTGCTGAGATCCTCCAGGGTAGGCATGCAGTACGTGTGCATGGGGTGGAGGCAGCCCTCCACATGGAGTTGTGTTTTTTTAACCAAGGACCCATCCTCCTGCCCTGCAGATGGGGTGTTTGTGGGCAGGATCCTTGGAGGAAGTGCTTGGCTTGAATTTGGCTTCCAGTTCACTAGTGCAGCACCCTCATGGAAGCCTGTGAGATCCCAGAAGAGGTGGGAAATGGAAAGGCTGGGGTGGGAGTGGAGATGACAGCAGCCAGGGACTGCTTTCTCACACAAGAGTCCCTCTGGGGATGCAGAAGTGCTCTGCAGTGTCACATTCAGCACCCTTAACCCAGGGTTGGCAGTGCCACTGGCTAGTCTCTCACTGTCCTGAACATCAGCTGCTGCCCCGGAGTTTCCAGGAAAAACACAATTGAGAGCCCCTCGCTACACTGGAGAACCTGGCGAACCAGCTTCCCCTCACTTTCTTCTCCCTCCTCCCAAAATTTTGAAATTAAGTTCTAGTATCTCATAAAACATCATGTTCATATCATAATTTCAGTGTGCAGGGACACCATACAAGGGCCAGGATGCATACAAATTGCTGCTCTCAATCTTCAGCTACAATAAGGAAACTTCAGATGCTGACAGTTTACTTGATAAATACCTAATATAGCTTAAATAATTATTTAATGCAGACAAATGGAAAAAGAGAGCATCTGTATGCTGTGTTGTAATAACCTACAGCTTGCAACTTGTTGGGCAGTAGCAGCAGCAGCTCTAAAAAAGGGCTCTAACCATGGCCTGGGAAGGAGGGCTCAGGCTGAGGATTTTCTATGGGAGCACCCTGCTAGGAGCTAATGGATGTTGGGTGACAGACTAATGAGGGATGAGAACCCTCTGTGAGCTGAATTAGTACTGCACTGGTGACCTAGGTGGCGTGAATGTGTGCTTCATCCTGCTGCTTGCCCAACACTGGCTGTGGGGCTGAGTGCTAGTGCTGTGGGACAAGCATAGCCCAAGGTGGGCTGGTGCATCTGGGGGCTGGCCGGGGGCTGGGACATGTTTTCAGCAGCTTCATCCAGGCAGAAGCAGCATTCATCCTAGCATGCAGGCACAGAGGTTTGGTGGTGACCGTAGCCTGGAGGGAAGTATAGAAGAGCAGTACGAAGCAAACGACTCCTTGTAAGGTGGACGAACTCCCAGTACCCGGGACATTGCTCTACCAGCAGCAAAGCATGTTCCCTTCTGGAGCTGCATGTGCACCACGTTCCCAGGCTAATTTTGTGGGCTTCATGAGTGCGACTCTCAGACTTTATCTCCTTTGAGCTCCATGGTCAATGGTTGTTTATAGGTTTTTGCTTTGCTTTATATGCTCAGTGGTATTTCAGAAAGCGCGCTGATCTCCTCCATGAGCTCTCTAACAGATTACAAGGGCCACACTTGATTGAGCTCCTGGTGTTCTGCCATGTCAGCCTTCCAGAAACAGAGGGCTGTGGATATGTGCCTTTGCATAGCAGAGGATAAACACCGTGGCAGAGATGGAAGATAAGTGGCAATAAAAAGTAAAACATGGAGGGCCTGCCCTTTAAAATATATTAGGTGATTTACAAATAAAGCTGTGTATTTTTAGGATATATGTGGAATTGTTCAGCCTGTAACCCTTAAGGAATCTGACCTTGAAGAGAAGAAATACAGCTGTGACCAGCCTTCAAAATGTTCTGGAAACAGAAAGGACAAGCATTCTTGCTTATTATTTCAGCAGTAGGTGAGCCTTGTTAGGTTGGTGTGGTTTGGGAAGCAACTCACTCTCCAGGACTTTACTAGCTATCAGATAACCTCAGTGTGCAATCAGAGGCAGAGAACTTGGCAGAAAAAATACCCAGTTTTTGGTGAGATTTCCAGGGGTCCTTAGCTCCTGGGGATCAGGACAGTCTCCGCTAGGTTGCTTTGTGTTCTGGTCCCAGGCAGATATGCTCTGGTGGTAAGAAAATGAGAGAAACAGAGGCACGAGGCCTGGTTCCGAATATGTAACTTGGCACTTGTGTTCTGTAAAGCTCTGCTGTCTCATCTTGCCTGTTTGGGCCCTCTCTGGTCCCCACAGGCAAATGCTGCTGTGCAGGTGTGTGCAGTGCAAGCAAGGCTCCTTCCTTCACCAATCATTTTGGCAGAGGGTCTTCTAGGACAAGGGGGGCCCGGGCTGTGTCTTACCTTCCCTCCAAGGGCATTTGAACATATATGTGTCAGGCGCCCTAACTGTGGTAGCAGCCTGCTTGGAGTGAGATGGGCTTTTCTTTGCTTTGTTGCCTTCTGCTGAAGTAGCTCTGTATTTCTGAAGGATGAGTAGCATCCTCCCAGCCTGTATTTTCTGGACAATGTGAAAAATATTGGGCCTACTGATTCCTTTAAGGCTAATGAATGAGTGGAGACAGCTGTAAAGTGAGTCTAGGAATCTGAGCTGTAAACTTCTCATTTTAAATTTGTTCTTAGAGAAAACACAGATGATTCTCTGTGTGGAAGAATAACCGCTAATGATCCCTGCATGTGCTGGTGGGCTGGGTTGTTGATGCAGGGAGACAGAATCTCCATGTGCTCTGGGCTCTGGAAGAGAAAGTGTAAACAATCTCCAGTTTAATGTCTGACCAAGGAGATGTAAATCAAATGTATGTTGAAGCCTTTTAAATGTTTTGACATTTTCCAATTCATCAAGGTCTTTAATTGTATTTTGAGTGAGTTGTTCTATATGTAAATATGAGTTAACATTGAAAGTGTTTATAGCCAAATTGTCTGTTTATGCAAATTGTGTTGCAAGATCACAGAGTTTCTATTGCAGGAAAAGTCTCTTTTATTTTATTTAATGCTAGAAATGTTTCCTGTGGCTGCTGCGGTTTTCACAGACAATGTTGCTCTTCCACGCTGTCAGAGCATGGTGGAGAGTGCCAGCCTCTGTGGGAGGGCAGTTACATCAGCAGGGAGAAGAGCCAGGCTTGGGGCATCACAACTGGTCCAACTGCTCATGCAGCAGGACTCACTCCCTGAAGCCAGTCTCTTCTGGTTGTGTCAGTACCTTGTTTCTGCCTGCCTGTGGGCTTTGGTACCTTCCATGGACCTTGGGAAATGTGATGGCTTACTCCAGTAGGCTCCAGTGAGCCTGTCAGAGGTGCCTGGCATGCTGCAGACACCAGCCAGGCTTGCCTCTGCCTCCGTGCCCCCAGCTTGGGCCCAGGCACAGCCTCAGAGCAGTATTGTGTTCAGGAGAGGACCTGTGTGCTGGTGGACGGGGCTCTGTGGGATTTCTCTATCTGGCTTATGCATTAATTTGAGATTCTGGTGCAGAAGGCAACAGGCATTAAAAACTGCTCCTGATGGGTGAAAAATGAAGATTAATCAACATGCTTCTCCTGCATAAGCTGTGCCTAAGCAGTAATCAAGATCATCACCTATAGATAAATCTCATCCTGCCATCATACAGAAAAGGAGCAGTTACTGTAGGCTCTGCCTCCAAGTTTTTAATCATAGTGGAACACATGCAAATTAATGGCTCACCCATGATAAGAATCAATAGTGCTGGAGTGTTTGCAAACTGCAACTCAGATACGAGATGTATCTGATACATAGCCTAGGGAGTACAGTTCGCATCGGATGCAAGCGTCCCTGTATGGCCTGCATGGATTCTTTTGTTGAATCTTGCAGCCTCTGGAGGAAGCCTCTGTGCCCTAGGACCACACTTCCTTTCTCCTGGATTTTTCAGTCAAACAAGATTATGCCTTTGTGTTTGCTTAATGTCAGTGTTCCTTGGGGAATACTGTAGAGTAATAGCGAGCTGCACAGCCTGAAGTTGGGCTCCTGTATTATTTCTTCATTAATATTTGTTGTTCATAAATATATATTCACTCCTATTTATCACAAGAACACCAATTACCAACCATAAATTCTAACTGCGGGGAATATTTCAGTCCAGTTTTATTAAGAAGTGATTTTTAAAAATGTTGCTGAGGCTTTTAGCCAGTTATGTGCTACTAAATATTTAAATCTGTATCTCTTGCTGCATGCTGAATTACAGCAAGGGGATATTTAATGCTCCCATTTCTCCAGCATAAATCTGTGAAAGATTGACTGGAAGAAAAACGCTGTCTTGAGCAACCCACATAGATGCTGAGTGCTCGCTTGTGCTGTACACCCACTCGCATGTACCCGCTATGGGCAGACATCCGAATGGGCAATGATGAATGGCCCCCGCTGTCATTCTGAGGGTCTCCCTGCTGGTGGGAGGGGGCCGGGGCACCGCTGGGGCTGGGAATGAACAGAGCTGCTTGTGGGCTGCCCAGAGCAGCTGGCTGTCGTGGTCCGGCACGCGGCATTGCTGCTGTTGGCTGTCATAAGTGATGAGTGCCTGGAGGCCTGTTACCCACCAATTAGACTGTGAATTTTATTGTTTGACCGTGAGACTGGTTTACGATATGAAAAGCTTTTGACAGTTAAATACTACTAATATTAACCATTCCCGCATGGGCTCTAACAGTCTCCCCTATTAAAAGTGTGATTAAGAAATTAATTCATCTGGAAGGGACTGGCGTGCAGTGCTAAACAATGGAATAATGATTTTTTATTTTATTTTATTAAAACTAAAGCCCTGGCTGCATGATGAGAGGAAGCCCTGTAGCTCTTGCTTTATGGCTACAGTGGTGCGTTCCTGGCTTTAGCTAAATGGGGGGGGAGGAACAGGCCCAGGCACGGTGCCAACCACGAGCTCAGAGTGCGGAGAGGAGGCAGGTCTGGGTAGCGGAGATCCAAACGGACCTGCTGAGATGCGTCGGCCTCGCAAGGCTCAGGTCAACAATGGGGCCTGCTTAATGCTTGTGAGTCCCAAGGGCTTTGAGAAAACTGGTAATGCAGGAGGCTGCTGGGCAGCAGTGTCTGCTTTTGGCAGGAGAGGAACACCTGGGAGCGCCCTCCAGTCATCTGTACAGCACTGCCCGCACGGCACAGGATCAGGGCAGCCCGGGCTGTCCCTGCTACATGCTGGAGCAGCTGCAGCCACTGAGCCAGCACAGCCAGATGCCTCCCTGGCCCTGGAGCGAGGTGCACCTGTTGCTGCTTTAACCCACTAAACAGCTCAGCACACCACACATTGCAATTAAAGTCTGACCGATGTGGTGAAGACTTTGACATCCATCAACTTATGCTGACAGGTGACTCTAAAGAGCTGTTATTTGCTCTGAAAAACAGTCCGAGATTTCCCCTAAACAGCCTGTTTGGGAATGAGCAGGGTGGGCAGTGCTGGTGCTCGCTGTGCTGGGGCTGAATCATGCTCAGAGAGATGGTTTCCTTCCCAGTGTTCCTTCTTCCTCTACTCCTCTCTCCCATTCTTTTGCTCACGTTTTCTGACCCATGATGGTTCAGGGTCAGTGATGGTCCTTAGGAGAGCTGAACCCATTTTACTGCCCTGTCATTACTGTCCCCAGCCCTCCCAGCTCTTGCTCTGCAGCAGGAAGGTCCCAGGCACTAGGACAGATGCATTCGTTGCAGATGCACAAATAAAAATGAGTAAAGGACAATTCTGCATGTTGTGGAAAGTACACGCTTTGAAAGCGCATTTCCCAATTGAAGAAAAGAATCGGATGGCTTCCCTTTACCACTAGCGAAACGCCAAAAACAGAAGAAAAAGAAAATGGCTTGTGAAACAGTCTCCCTGGCTGTGCTGGGGCCTGTGGGCAGGTGGTGGTACCGCTGTTGCATGCGGTCAGTGCTGGGCAGAGGCTGGACTGGCCCTGTAAGCCCAGGCTGTGGCAGCGCCTGCATTAGGGGCTGCCCAGGGAGAGCAGCTGTTTGCTCAGGATAGCACACGCTGGAAGACTCTGCAAAAGCACCTTCTTGACTGCTTCTGACCATCACCCATCCAAGCAGAGCAAGTTACGGAAGGAGGGAGCAGCCTCCAAATTGGAGCTGCAACGCTTTGAAAAGCTGTTGTTTCTTGGAGACAATGGAAAGCAAAGAGGCTCCGCTGTGCTTTGAAGGAGTTGCTGTTTTGAATGCAGGCAGGAGCCTGCATATGCTACGCTTGCATACAGACACTGAGAATATTCATATTGTGATTTATCCCATTCTTTTTCTCCATTGATTTTAATTAAGTTCACTCTCTCCTGCCAAGCCTGGGGAACACAAGCAAAAATTAAAAATACTGAAAGTCAGCTTGCTTTGCACTTGAGTTTTCCCAGCCTTTCAGAGAACAGAGGAAAAGGGAGCCCACACCACCACACAGGCATTTCATGTGCTTTGCTAGTCCCCAAATAATAAACATAAAATTAAAATCCTGTTAGGAGAATCACAAAAGCTATTATAGCTCAGCAGCCGATATTGACTCTGATCAAATCTTTTATGTGATTTCACAGCATTCTGGGCTACTCACCATGCACACCCTGATCGAGTTATCTGTGGCTTGATTTTTTTTTTCCTCTCCCCCACTGAAACAAAGCAAGAAGAATGGCAAGAAAAAAACAATCTAATCTTGTGATATAAGTTGTGTCATGCTTTTAAAATGAGATGCACGGTAGCTGATGCTGCTATATGCCATTTGCAGAGAGAGTCTTCCTGGGACCAGGTCTACTCCTGCACTGAGTATGCTGGCCTCATCCTGCACACTGCATGAGCTGCTGGCCTGGGAGACCCATATGGGGACAGAGGCCAATGAAGATCTTATTTCCTGCATCCATTGCTCAGGGAACATCAGTGATGTTACTGCTGTCCAGAGGGGTTAGTATGGATCTTCTATAGTGAGCCTTGCATGAAGTAATGTCAGAAGCTATGCAGGTGTAATGTACAATTTCTTGAAAACTGTTCTGACTTTTTTTCACCACCAAGTGGTTCCTGTGGTGAGGTGGGGACCGTGGCCCAGGACCTGGCATGAAAGAGCCCATCTCTGTGGGGCAGGCTGTCACTGCGGCAGAAGCCAGGCCAAGCCTTGGTGGGCGCTGCACTTCTCACTGGCTGGTGGCCCTGACCAGGGCAAGTGGCTCTCTGAGCTCTGGGGAGTTTGCTTGGGCACTTTACTTAAAAACGTCTTGTTGTTTTCATTGCTTTTATTCTTGCGATAAACACTGTGATAGACACTGAGAATATCAGAAATGAGATGAATATATCCCAGACCTGCATCTTCTCATATTTATACAAATTGTGCAGCTATGAGCAGAGAAAGCAGAAGTGTGGAAATTTTTTGCATGTCTCTCTTAAATATCACAGACAAGCAGAAGCAGTCACTCGAGGTAACCTGGCTCAAATCAGAAACTGGTTAAAAAGTCCTGTGTTATGCAGGTATCTGTCTTCATGCTATTTCTCAAGACAGACTCATTTTTCATATCAGATAAGGTGATAAGCAGATAAAGATACCTCTTACTCAACTCTAATTTTAATTAGCATTGCCAACAAATTGGCTATGAAAAATTAGGAAACCTCAGCAAAAATGCTGGAGGGATATAAAACAAGACAATTTACCAGTCTGTGCTCTCCTCTAGTCATAGGCAGTCATGGTGACTTAGTTTTTGATAGATGTCTGGAAATACCTGCAGCAATCTCTTTACAAAGTTTAATGACCTTGGGTCATTTAGTTTTTGAAATATTTCAACTACTAGGGAATAAAAATGGTAAAATTGTTACAATTACACTATGGAAGGTCATATCCATCTACCTCCGGCTAAAGGTCTGAATTTCCTTAAAGCTACCACCATCCAGTGGAAGATGATTCCAGCTTGTTTGACTTGCTACACGCTTCATCCAGAAGGATAATTGGTGAAATATCATGGAGGATATTATGTTTCACGGTACTGGCCAGTTGGCTCTTGGGGTATGAGCTTGCCCTGAGGAGATGGAAACCAATCATACTCCATTTCCTCAAGTCTGAACCCACAAGCTATTTCAACAGAGCAAGAATATAATGGGTTCCAAGGATAGGATTGCAAACACAGGGAGAATACGGACAGGGAAGGCTCACATAGTTCCGTAGCTAGAAGCGATTCACTTCGCATTATGGAATGCTTTTCAGTCTCCTGCTAGCTGTGCTGCTGCCTGCTCTCTGCAGCTCCCCAGTGGGTCAGAGAGCCCAGCCCCACTGCAGCTGACTTCACAGCCCAGACGGGGTCTCTTGGAGGTGGAAGGAGATTTTTCTCCATCTTTCCTTCTTCCTTATCAATATACTTGTTAAATAAAAAAAAAAAATGCTTGGGCCACTGCAGTACTGGCAGTGGGCCTCACGATCCTCCCACCCTTCCCAGAGCCGCAGCACTCGCTGGGCACAGCAGCATGTCCTGAACGCGAGGAGAGGAGCTGACAGATGTCGTGGAGATGGAGGGCCTGAAGGAAAGTACCCCTGGGTCCAGCAGTTCATGTCCTGGCACACTTGCTACAGGAACACTGGAGGGCATGGCAGTGCGAGGGGCTGACTCCTGCTGCTCACACCTTCCCTCAGTAACGCAGGGCTGAGCCGGTGGGGGGGCCATTGGCAGAATGGGCTCTCTACAGGCCTGAAATGATTGCCCGGGGAGCTCAGTGGGCAGAAGGGCTGATGGCACAGCTTGCTGTCTCCCAGCATGGACTCAGGACGCTCTTTTCTGCCAGAAATGCCAGGATGAGAGAAGTGCACCGGGCTGGAAGTGGAGCCTGGGCAGGGTGACGGAGGGATGTGGGTGAGGGGATGTTCCTTCTTTAGTGTGCGTCACCCACATCCAGTGCCGACCCCACGGGCTGTGACACCCTGGCTCACCACTGCAGTGAGCAGCCACACCTGCTAGAGGAAAAGCTGCCTGGGACAGCTACCATAGCAGAGCTCAGGGACACCAAGGGTGCAAGCACCTAGAGAAAGGCAGGAGAAGAGTTATGGCTGCTGCTGGCAGCCCTGTCTGTCTTCATCAGTCTGAGACGCAAGCTTCCTGGGATAGACCAGATGCAGGCAAAGAGCATTGAGCTGGATGACAGTTAGATCCTTTCTATTTCTGAGCTTGACACTGGTGGAGTGAAGCATTGGTTTGAGACTACTCCCATTTCCTCCTGGATGTGACTTTGTGAAAGTCCTACAGTGTTGGTAGGCCACAGACTGGAGCGGCCCTGGGCTGGGGTGTGGAAGGGGCACAGGCTGGGCTGCTAGACACTGAACTCCTGTGTCTGTTCAACATGGGAGGAAAGGAAGGCACGGCAAAACAGGGCTGATAGCCCAAGCTGAGAGGCTTTGTTAGAAAAAAAACATCTGGGATCAAAACACAAAGGCAGTGGGACACTGGGGTCAGTGGGGGGAATGCTAGTGCCAGGGCAGGCAGTGCACTTCTCACTTAGAAGAATGTGTTGTGTGCTACTCTATTACATCAAAAATGACTGGTATAAATGTTAGTTAATTCTTAGCTGGTGTTACGCAAAGCTTCTGAGTGACAGAATCTTCATTAAGTATATTTCTTGAGTCCTCTAGCTGCTCTTGTGCAATAGCCACAGTGATAATTGCAGACAGACAATTTAGGGTCCAGCCTTTGGATTAACCTGTGAAAATCAATTTATTATTCCTCGCTTAATCTCAGTTTTTGTATCATGTGTCAGCTACATTATTCAAAAAGGGGATGACAGCATAACCTTCAGTGGGTCACCTCTAGAATGGGAGGTAAACTGGCTCTTCCCAGCTGACAGGAGCCACCTCAGAGGGATGTCCTGCCCTTCACTGCCACAAGCCCAGGTTCCTTTCTCGAGCTGCTTCCCTCTCAGATGTGGTGGCCGGCAGCATTGCTCCAGATGATGGGGTTTGGTCTGCCTCTCATCAGACAACAAGATTCTGCTTTGGGAAGCAATCCTTGGATGCCATGTCAATTCCCCAACGACCAGGCACGAGGAAGCCTCTTCCACGGGTGTCTGAGCTCCGTGGCAGGCAGCAGTGTGCCTGTCTGGGCCCTTGAGAGGAGCCAGAAGGGCCAGGCTGGAGGACTGTGCAGGGGGTGTCTCACAGCAGTGCTACTGTGAGGAAAGGAGGGGTCAGGGTTTTTCAGATGAGTGTTTGCTAAATGCGAATGCATGTGTGAAGTGCAGAGAAGTGAGTATTAAACCTGTCCCAGCCCTCTCAGCAGCGAGTGCCTGGAGCGTGTTTGTTTTGCTGTGGCTGTTTTACTTGCTAACTGTTCAGCTCTGCTAATCCCAGGGGTAGCTGCTGTGGAGACAGTTTGCCCCTCTAACAAAAGGTGTTGGGGTTAATGGGAACCTCTTAGAGCTGCCAGGAAAGGAAATGTGTACTGAGGTTTGCTATTTTTGATCCTTTTCTTTCTTTGGTGATGGTCTGCTGGAGGAATATGCCTTGTGGCCTTTGCATGGGATGTTCTCTTGCACTTTGTGCTTGGCTTTGGCTGTAAGATAATATAGCAAAAACAGGGCTAAGCCCAGCCTGTCAGCCTCATGCTGGGGTGCTGTTGCCTGGTCATTCATCAGGTTTTGGGGCTGGCATTGGGATTGCTTCTTCAGGAAGCTGATCACACGAAGGATGGGTTTGTGATGGGAGGTGAAGGTGGCCTGAGAGGCTGGGCGGCCCTGGGCCCTGACAGCCCGACTAAACTTGCAGCCAGGCCAGCTGTTCCTGAGTGTGGCCCGAGCCCTCCCTGGTTACAGGGCCCAGCGAGGGCTCAGGAGCAAGGCTGCACCACGCTGCGGTGGCCATGTCAGCCTGCCCTCGTATGTCTGGAGCAGCGAGCTCACCCTGCAAACTATTATTTATGTTTTCAAATACTGCTAACTCACAGATAATTAATGTCAGAAAGCCGCCGTGGTGCCGTTGCTAATAGCTCAGCAAAAGGAGACACATTGGTCAATTAGCAGCTATTTGATCTGACAGTACCAGTAAAGGGCAGATCAAGCTGCCAGCCCCCTTGGCTAATATCATGAGGATTAGAGATTTGTTAAGACTCCACACAGGGTGCTAGTGGGAACCATCAGAGGAGGGAAGGAACCCTGCAGGTCATTGCTGCTTGTTTTCAGGCTGGATTGGGCACTGACTGCCTGGCCTGGGTGCAGAGATGTGCATGCTGGCCTCCCAGTCACCACCCTGCTGTCCTGATGTGGGAATGTGGCAGAAGTGCTGAGAATCAGGCTGCAGTGACAGACTGCTCTTTCCTGGGAGGTAAGCTGTGTTCCCCTGGAGAAGCCCCTGTTATGACTTCTGCAATATTGGGGAAGTATTATATTAGAAAGAGACCTCTGAGCAAGGGAGAAGCAATATCTGCATATGTAAAGGCCTCCAACTGTAGGCACAGCAATATAAGAGGATTTGTGTAGTTTAGCACTAGTCTTTCTTCCTGGGGCTGATGCTGTAAAATGAGACACCACAATTCACTTGGAAACAAAATTACATGGAGGATGTGAGTAGATCTGTTGTATCCCATCCCCAGAGGGGTCTTCAGCTACCTGATTTCCAGCCTGTTGCTGCACTGCTGAGACTTGGCCCTTTCCCCTGCATGTCTGTTAGCTCGGGGTGCAGCAGGGCTGGGGGCATTTCCTGGTTTCTTTTTAGCAGCTGTGCTGCTCCCCCTTGTTAGCTCTCAGGGCTCTCCTGGTAGCCAGGAAAGGGGTGAGAGCAGTAGGGAAGAATGCCTCAGGTGCCGGGAGAAACTATGAGCAGCAGCTTGCTATTAATGCCTTAAAGGCAGTCCTCTGTACTAGAGGATTGCTCCATGCTGTCTCGGAAGAGGTACTATTTGGAGTCATTGTTCTATGCAGGACTTTGGTTCCCTGCTACTGTCTTCAGTCCAAGAGCAAAGGATGCCTGGGGAATCTCATAAGGTGGCTGGTTGCCCCACAGAGGCAGCGCTGTCCTTTGGCAGCAGTGTGCATTTCTGTGGCTGTGGTACTTTTTTTAACCATTGTCTGAGGGATGTTTGTGTCAGTAGCAGGGATTACTTTTGCTTTCCCATAGTAGGATACTCTGGTTACAGCTGGTCTTCAGGAAACTGATGCTTTAATATTCAGTCTTGTCAGTTGAGGGCTAAATTTTATTCCTAGAATAACATTTAATTAAGCATGCTGGCTTGCTGTCTGTGATGCACCAGTGATCTGCACAGATGCACTTACCTTCATTAGCTCTTTTAAAACCAGCTGGAACTGAAGTTAGAGTAAACTGTAAAATTTATGGGCTGCTCCCTCCCTTTTTTAATTAGCACCGTAAGTGTGTATGTAACAAGAGGCCTCAGGCCAGGGGAAGGAGCCATTTACTTGTTTACTGGTACTTGCCTTGCTCTGCAGCCTTGTCCAGCAGCATCCCCCCTAGATGGAGCTCTACAAAAACATTTGGAAGCAAGCAGGCAGGAGCCTCGTGTTGCCCCGCACCCACCCGTTCCGGCCATCCCAAAAGCGTCGGGTTTGCTCTGCGCTGCCCCGGGGGGGCGGGCAGGAGCAGGAGCGGCTGCCGTGGGGACCCTGCAGCTGCTCAGCACCTGGGCTGCCTCCCTGGAGCCCGGGTGCTGCCCTACCTTCTCTCATCCCTGCTCTGTACCCCGGGCTTGCAGGAAGAGCAGGTGGATGGATCAGTTTTGTTTTGTTCAGGGTCAGGTCCTCGACACTGGCATCCCCCTTGTCCTCTCTGTGTGTCCTCCAGCACACCAGTCTCTTCCTGGCATGAAGGATTGCGCTAATGGGCTGATGGCATCAGGAGAAAAAATGGTATTTGTTGTTGTCTAGTGCTGCCTTTGTGCCATGAGCATCTCTCCTGCCCTCACAGCTCTGCTAGCCCCTTGTCTTCCCCTGTGGATTCTGCACAGTCCCACTTATCCTGTACTGCCAGCTAATGGATTGCTGATCACTAAATAGATGGAAACCGAGCTCCAGAGCAGAATCTGGCATTTCTGGTTCCAGACCAGAGGGGACTGCTTTGCTTCTCCAAGCTGACCTCCTGCCAAAGACCTGCCACAATAGGAGGGGGAATAGGAAACAGCTGTCCAGGAAGGTCTGCATGAGAATGAGCTAGAAGGAAAAGTTCAGCTGGCTCTTCAAGTTCAGCCTAGATATTCAAAAGCCCAGCAGTTGTAAGAGGCCGTCAACTGAGCAGAGTGATGGGGATGTCCCTCCTGATGATTTGTCAGCCAGAAAATCTTAGACTTTAAGTAGCAAAAATGTGTAAATGACTGGAGGAAAAAAAGTCTGTATCATTGCATGAAATGGTGATGAAGAAAGATGGACACTGAGCTTCAGCACGGCTGGTAAGGCAGCAGAAGAATACAGGAGAGAAGCTGAGTAAAACGAGATACGGAGGCTCAGGGCCGAGGCAGTGTGTTTGTATTCTGTAGAGGAAATACATGTTGCATCAACACGACCATTACTGCTTGTGCAGATGGCTAGACATTGCAAAAGGCCTGGGTAGTTTTCAGACAATTTGGCGTTAATGTATACGAGAGCAGCTGGAGTCTGGAAGCAGGGAGTGGTGCTGTAGGAAGGGCTGGTGTACCTGAGATGCTTCCCAGAGTGCAGCAGGAAAGGTGCTTGGTATTTATGCTTAGCTCAGAAGGAAAATAAATGAGTTGTTCCTCTCTCTTCTGGTACCTCTTTGGAGATTTCAGCTAACCGTGCTGGAGACTAGCAGTATGAATCTCTGACAGATAGAGCCGCATTAAGTTTCATTGTTATCGTTTGCAGCACACGAGGACCGGCACAAGCAACTTCTTTCATGAGTATTGTGCTGCATCATGACCACATGAGGTGGCTGGCACATCTTTCCACCTAATGCTTGATTCTTGCCAGCACTATTACTCCTTTGCATTCACAAGCACTAAATTCACTCACAAATGTTATATATATATAAAATACATATTGTCATAAAATCAGCTAGCTAAGCATTCCCCAATGAAAATGAAATGCTGCTGCTCCTCAGAAGAAGTGTTTGTTCAGGATCATTTGTCTATTAAATATTTGGTGAAGTCTGCAGCTGTAGCATCATCCTCAGTGCTCAGCCCTTTCCAGTCCCTGGATGCAGCCTCCTTCCTGCACCTATGAAGACAAAGAATCCTGTACTCAGGTGTCTGCACCACCAGTTATTGATTGGTCTTTGCTGGGCAGTTTGAATTTGTGCTGGTGGATGTGTCTGGCTTCACAGGGGCAGAGTGATATGTCATTTCATCAAGTGGGAGTCTGCAGAGCTGGCCTGATGTGGGGCAGAGCAGCAGGGTTCTTGTTGTCCATTTGGATATGGACTATGAGTTTGCAAGGCAGGGGTCCCATCAGCAACCCTGTCATCTCAGCTGTGGTTCATCTTGTAATGATGCTACTCATAGAGAGCCTGGATCTCCTGTGCCTGAACTTGGCGGCTCCAGAGCATTTATAAACCCTAGAAAAATTGCTGTGAATTCTGCTGTCTTGACAGATAACCAGCAAGATGTTGGATCAGCTGCTGACCCCCAGGGAAGTGGCAGAGAGAGGTACAGTGCTCAGAGACTCTCTGGAGGGCTGAAGTTAATGCTGTTGACTCAGATCGCAGGAGCAAAATGTTCTGTCTCAAAGCAGGGACTGAGGGCAAGAGAGCTGTGTCTGGCCTCTTTAAAAGGCAGGTACAGGAACACGGGTGTCACTTCAGATGGGCTGCTGCTGTTGCTGCTGTGCTCTCACAGGATGTGGATGTTCCTTCCTTGCCTTCCCTCACTGTAAGCTCCTGGCTCTGTGGGGTAAGTTTGGTCTCCCTACCCTGTGTACCCCTACTCTAACAGGGCACGTGGCTTTGCTTATTATCCCTGTGCTTTTTCCATTGTGAGTGAGCAGAGCCTGTTCTTGGGGAAGCTCGAAGCTGTGGTTGTTGCCAAGTCCTCTAGGAGGTGTCTGTGCGCAGCTTTTTCTCCTGGACCCTACTGCTGTGGAGGCAATGGTGCCCTGTACAATTCCCCTCCTTCATGCTGATACGTCTTCAGAGATAAAGTGCTTTGATTTCTGCCTAAACTTATAATGAGTTTTCACACACAGCTGGGATGGGATCACTCAGAGAAGAAATTTTGTTTGGCCAAGTTTCTGTAGCACCCTCATTTCTGATGCAGGGCTGGGAAGTGGGATACTGCCAGCACAGGCCGTGGGCACTACCGGGAGCCCAGGGTATGCACTCCTGTCTATAAGCCCTGAGGTGTAGGTAACAATAAACAATTGCAGCAAATGCATCTGCCCTTTGGTGTGGCCAGCTGCAGGCTGTTCTGATGATCCTCAGCACAGAGCTCTGTCTGTTAAATGGGAAAACATTCTTCTTCTGACCTTCATTAAACAGTATCGTTTCTTTGGCATGGCACAATGCCAACAGCCTTCCTCATACTCACACTGCTCCTTCATTATTCTGTATTCAAGAAAGCAAATGTAAACCTTGATGTTTGCTTTGGTTCCCATGGGATATGTGCAATGACAGCTGGAGGCTGGCAGGACCCTGGAGCACCAGCTGCCGGGCTCATAGCTTATTGGGGAACATGCAAGTGTCTACTCTTGTTCCTCTGATTCACGTTCTGTGGAGGTTGTTGGGCTTTGAAGGTCACTATGGCCTTCAGCCCTTGTCCTAGAGGTAGTAATGCTCCTCCTTTGGGGCTTGCTGCAGCAGTCAGGTCTGCTGTGTCCTGGGATGTCTGCTGGGCTTGGGCTGCAGGGGACCCAGCCTGGCTTTGCCTGAACCTGTACGGCATGTCCTGCTCTTGTCCTAGGAGGCATGGCAGTGACTGACATGTTGCTCCCTGCACACTCCTCACCCTGGCAGCACCCCATGTGCAGTATGGTGGTGTCCTGACAGCTCTGTGCATGACGCTGCTCTCACAAAGAGCATGGTGAACTGGGGCCCTGCCAGCAAGAAGGTTGCAGACCCAGCTTGCATGGATGTCTAGCTGTCTGAAGGTGCAACCCAAAGGGAAACCAGGAACCAAATGGGAGCTTGGGGGAGAGGTGGTTGCGTCATGGGAGTGCTTTGACAAAAGCTGCCGCTGCCTGAGCGAGCAGTGAACACTAGCACAGCCAGGAACCTGGGTTGGCTGCAAACAGGAGCTGGTACACAGACCAGATCCCTGTAACAGCTTTCCCAGCACTCCCTCGTTGACAGTGCTGATTTTGATAGGCGTATAACACAGTTTCAGGTTTATTATATTCCTAGAAAGAATGACGCTTTGAAAGATCCCCCCGAACCGAATCCAAACTGCGGAACAATCAACTCTTGTCAGCTTTAATGCTACTCACTGGTCCGTGGCAGGGACAAAGGGGACAGAGTGTGCAGGTTCAGCTCTTGGCCTTTTTGGGGCACCATGGCTGCTGTGCCAGCAGGTAGAAGAATGTTATAGCTGAGCCTGGAACATTTTGCAGAGGCATTTCTCTTGGCAGGTTTATGATATTTTCTGCCTCAGCTGGGAAGCCAGCAACACTGAATAAATCTCCAGGCCAACAAAAGCCCAGAATGTTTTCACAATTGCCAGGATTTTATTAATTTACAAGTACATTATTGAATTTCTTCCTTCTTAACAACAGCTTTCACTTAGACGAGAACTGCTTGAATATGTTTGGTTGTGCATGGTAGGCAAAGCTAGTAGAACTCTGCGGGGAAGTCACCTGCAAAATATTTCACAGAATCATTAAGGTTGGAAAAGACCTCGAAGATCATCTGGTCCGACTGTCCCCCTGCCACCAATATCACCCACTAAACCATGTCCCTAAGCACCACGTCCAACCTTTCCATAAACACCCCCAGGGACGGTGACTCCACCACCTCCCTGGGCAACCTGTTCCAATGCCTGACCGCTCTTTCTGAGAAGAAATGTCTCCTCATTTCCAAGAAGAGGCCGACCCCCAGCTCCCCACAACTTCCTTTCAGGTAGTTGCAGAGAGCCATGAGGTCTCCCCTGAGCATCCTCTTCCCCAGACTGAACACCCCCAGCTCCCTCAGCCGCTCCTCACAGGACTTGTGTCCCAGGCCCTTCACCAGCTTCATAGCCCTTCTCTGGACATGCTCCAGGGCCTTGATGTCTTTCTTGTAGTGAGGGGCCCAAAATTTGTGCCATTAATGCATTAATATTTACAGTTTATTGAAACTGTAAATATGATGAGAATGGTTTGGTGCTTTTGTTTGCCAGGTCTTGGAGCATGTTGCAAAAGGGGACTGACTGCCTCTCTGTGCAGGCAGTGTGAAGTCAGCCCTGGAATAGGGAGCTGGCTCATGGGCACCCAGCTCACTTTCTGTAAGACTGTCTTGGACAGTCTGTGAGTTACACCAACACTTAGCACACAGAGATGTTCCTTAATCCCATTCTCTTTTAGTTCTTGGTGTTTTTGGCTACCAGAGAAGTTAATTTGGCATCTTTGCTTTTTCCACTTCAATAGTATCACTTGCTTTAAATACATGCTGCCAATTCCATTGAAGGGAACCCATTGTGCCCAGAAACTGAGCAAACTGATACAGTACTACAACATTTCCCATGATTTCCGGGGTGAAACGCTACTATTTTTAACCATGTTTTGGGATCTGTTAACCTATTCTGTAACAAGAACTAAATAAGCTACTGAGACCAATGCAAAAGAGCAGTGTGGCAGATGGTGTATGTGGGCTGACTGTCAGGATTAGAGCCCCCTACCCTTGCATGTGCACCTCTGCCTGAAGGAAGGGTGAAAAGCCAGAAGATGAGCATTCCTCTTGGAGGTGGGCAGCACATAAAGCAATGCTTATCATAACCTGTGATGGCAGTGTCTCAGTCTAATTCAGAGAGACAGCAGAAACTTCATAGCTCATGTTCCCAAACTCATCTTTGATGTGTTGTTGACTCACTCACAGTGAGCAGCACTGCAGTTTTGCTCCTATGATCCAAGTGCATAGGCTTTAACAGATTTCCTTTCTATTGCCCACTTAGTCAAGCTGCTCCTCAGACGCATGTATCATCTCAGCTGCAGCTTCTTCTGCTGTGCATCTGCAGGAGATCAAGGGACAGTAGAGGTAGCTCAGCAACTTTTTCTGCAGAACTGATGGGGCAGATGCAAATTTTAGGCTTTCTATCTGTCAACAGTTCATGTCCTAGACAAATCCTCTCTGTTAGATCTCATGTTCTGCAATGAGCCTACTATGTTAGTGCCTTCACAGAATGCCTCACTCTGCTTGCAGTGCCCTCTCCATGCTGCAGCCAAGGGCAGTGGACAATCCTGCCATGATGTGTGCTCAAGAGTGCTCAAGAGTACATGTCCCACCCCCTGAGGTGGATCTCTGTGGAACTGCTTGTTATTCCTAAGCATTGTTTTCTGCTAGTGGCTGATGCTGGGATGTGCAGGCGAACTGGCTGGGACTGGCACTTGGTGCCAAGCATCTGAGCAGCAGTGACCGGGCAGCAAGGAGCAGCTGATGGGACCTGCTGCTGCCCAGCCCCATCCAGCCCGGGGGCATCTCTCCTCACAGAAGCCCCTTCCCACAGGGCAGCCAGGTGGCAGTCTTTGATTGGGGCTGGGCTAGGACTCAGGAGGGATTTGGTACTTCTGTTAATGTTGCTGTTCTGATTAGGGAAAGGTTTACCTTACCGGGATGTGAGCCTCTGGCCTGGCAGTGGAGCATGGCCGTGAGGTTTCCCACGGCCAGTTCCTCCCTTTGGAATCTCCCAAAACTGGTGGGCTTGTGTAGCAGGCAACCCCTCCCATCCAGCTAACAATCAGCAGGAAATATCTTCAAGTGATTAAAAAATGTAAATAGGTTAATTATTGCCAAAAAGAGAAAAGAAGAATTAAAATGGCTTCTGTGGGTACATTTAAAATACAATCAATAATTTATGAGACAATTTTCATTCAACAACAAGGAATTAGGAGGCTCCAAACCTTCCCAATGTTTTATCTGCAAGGGAAAATGTTTAAATTACTTTCTTTCATGTGGCTCATGCCATGGGGCGCACCCTCACTGGCCAGCCCATTGTGCTTGGGCACATTTCTGCAGCGGCTCCCCATGCCCTGACCATGGGGTGCAGGGATGGGGGCTGGCAGAGGCATGGGTGCTGCTGCTGGTGTGGGTGCAGGGCAAGGAGCATGCTGCTGGGCAGGGTCCTTGCGAGCTGCTGTACTCCCCACCCTCACCTTGCCCTGTCTGGGGCTGCTGGGGCAGGAGGGTGCTTCTTCCAGGGTGCTGCATGGCTTTGGGATGCCAGTGCCAACAGAGCTGCAGGAGCCCAGCCCTGGGCCATATTAACCCCTAGTGAATAGGGCAAAGCTGGAAATGAAAAGGAGTCAGTGGAGCACATTGTCCACACCACGAAAAAAACAACAACAACAACAAAAAAAAACCAACAACAAAAAACAACAACAACAACAAAAACTGCGTACCATCAATAACAGAAGGGGCATATGAGCTGCTGTGAAGAATCCTTCATCGTCTGAGAAAATATGCCCGGTTTTACAGAAGAAAAACAAACATAGTGAACTGAACATAAATGGCATTATTAGCAGAAAGGGAGTCCCTAATTAACCAGATATAGTCCATTACTGTAGCCTTCAATTCATTAAATTACATAATTACATAAAAATACTGGTAATGTGCTATTTGGTATATCTGGTACTGTCTTCCTAATAATTAGCTCTATAATTGTCAGTTTGACAGGGTAATTAAAAATGTTTAAAGATGTTGTGTCAGCCTTTTCTCCTTTGCTGAGCTCAGTCAGATCTCTCTGGAAGATGATTTTCTACCTGACTTGACCATGGTTTTGTTTTTGATTTATAATAATACATTATGGGAATGACCAGACTCATGTATTACTTTGATGTTCCTGCTAGGCTGATTTTTAAAAGTAGGAGAAAAATGAATCCTGATGTCATTTTCATTTACTTTTAGGAAGTCTGTGGCCCCATCCCCCAGCTCATGATACCTGTGATGTGATTTTCCTCTGAGAAGTTGTATGGAGGGAGCGTTGTGAAATCTGACATTTGTAGCCCTAAATCTCAGTTCTGTTTGCTGTGTAAAACCTTTCATCCTACATGCATTTTTTATGAATGGACTGAAAAACACAAGAAATAAAACACGTAGCTCCAATTGTCGCTGCATGTGGACCAGGGCTGCTCAGCCAGTACGGAGCAGGGCAGTTCCAGGGTGCACGATGCCTCGGTTTCCAGGGGCACTCGTGCAGTGCTACTTCTCATGATGACGAGTACCGGTGTGCTGGCGATAAAATGCTTCCAGAAGCACAAGAACAGCAGGTCTGCATGCCACCGGAGGGATGTGCGGGGCCCGATGCCCTGGACATGATGGTGGGAAGTAGGATGGGAGCCTGGACATACTGGGGAGCCTGGGGTCAGCCCACTCAAACTTGGAGCAGCAGGACACAGCCTGGGACTGCGTGTGCCTGAGCCCTGTGCTGGGAATGTGCTGTAAGGAGGTGGTTTCTGGAGCCATTCTTCTCAGTTCTGTTGTTTTAGGGAAAGCAGTAATTGTAACTGTGCATGGTCAAAGCTCTGACTGATTTCCCTTTTCAACAAAATAAAACCAAATATTCATTACTGAGAAGTGATAAATAAATCTTTCCTCACACCCAGGAATTTTGCCAGCTGGGTTTTGGCTGGATGGGAGACTGTTTGTGCATGCTTTCAAGGATTTTTGAAAATATTCTGCTTTGAATCATTAAACAAACAAAGTGATCTGGTCTTCTGGAATAAACAGTAATCACACGGAAGTGAAGTCTGAACTTCTTTCTTGGCAATACAATTTTCAGCACTTCTCTCTCTCTTATTTTTATTTTTGCATTTGTTTATGCTTACTTTTATTTTTATTTTTGTTCCTGGAGTCTGTTTCTTACACCACATCTTTTCTGTTACAGCAGGCTCCGTAAAGATCACACTTAACAAAGTACTTATAGCATGTTGCTTAGTCTCCTCCCCACAGTCCTTCCCCTCTTAGCCAGAAGCATGTGTCTGAGTCCAGATGGCCCAGTTCCACCACTCTCTAGCCATTAGTTTGTATTCAGTATTCATAATTGCTTCACTAACTGAGAAACTTTACAATCTGTTGCAGGCCATTATATGCAAAACCATGCCCAAATAATTGATCCCCTGCCATCCAAATTGCAGAAGTGCTTGAGCATTTTGTAATCTTACAGAAAAGGTTTGTATTCTGAGTGTTTTGAATGTATATTAAAATAAACTTGACAATGGGATACCAAGGCATAATTTTGCAGCAGCTTTGTCATTAAGCGCTCACACACCCATACCTGTGCAGTGGGGTAGTGTCCTGCTGGGAGTGTCATTTCTCTCTAATGCAATGTCTGGAGCTGAACTGATGCAATTTACTCCTGCGATATTCCACATTTGTCAGCCCCATCTCACCACCACTGCAGCATGCTCACCCATTCTCAATGGAGCCAGCAGAATACCTAATGCTCCTGCTAGAGGCACAGGGTACCTGCAGCCTCCCTGTGGGGCAGCTTCCCAAATGGAGCCCATGTGCTCAAAACGCTCAGGGCGGGGTGTTTCCACCCACTCCCTTGCACCCCAAAGGGGAAGTCATTGCTGGCAGGCCCTGCGGTGCTGCAGCTGCTGGCCTCAGGAAGGAGAGGAGGCTGCAGTGCTGCTGAGGGCTGTTGCTGGACACCACGCCATGGCCACCCAATGCCTGCTCTGGCTGTGCTCGGGGAGCAGGGTGGAGAGGTGATGTGCACTGGGAGGCGGGCACAGGGGAGACAGGGCTCAGGTCAGGAGGTTTCAGATTATGCTGTTTTCTTTACTCCAGGGGCTTCCTCATCTAGGAGACAAAGAGGCCCTGAGCACCTGCTGCAGCTGCAGCTGAGCACCTCTCCTGAAGTGTGGCAGATCTACCTGTCCTCAACTCACAATGCAACAAGACAGGGGCTTTGTGGCCCTTTCCTATGACCATAGCCACCACCAAAGATTCCTTACAACAAGAAGTGAAATATTTTCTTTTGTGCTATTCGGTGTTGCCTAGATTGCTGCCTCTGGCTGAGTGGTCTCAGCACCTTTCAGCTATTAAAATTGCAGCAGCTGTGGGCACTGGGAGAAAAGCCCTGGTGAACACTGAAGCTGGTCACTCATGCAGGGTGGTTGGTGTGGGAACGGTGTCAGCACACCTTGCCCTTGCAGTTCTGATGCACTGATGCCTGTTTTCAAAACACCTTGTTTTTAATGTGATTCATGCTGAATGAATCCCTAGGACATGAAGGCAGGAAATGTGACATAAAGCTTTATAAAGGTTTCCAAACAGAGAACCAGCAAGGTCTCCTGTAGGATGATAGATCTCTCCTTAAGTCATAGGAGGAAAGGCTCCTACAAAGAGTAATAAATTCATACATTCCACTAGTCACCAGGGTTATTTCCCACAAAAGAATTTATTACATGGCATACATTTCCCTGCTCACAATAATGAGATCTGGGTTCTAACATGTGACATTTATGACTAGAATTATGAAAAAAAAAAAAAAAAAAAGACATACAATCTTTGAGAAAAATATGTGGGGCAAATCTCCAGTTTGTATATATGGTATATTCACTCCCCTGAACAGCAGGGGCTGGGCTGGGTTTTAACCAGGGAGCCAGAAATATTTTTGCTAATGCTATTCTAGAAAAATGAACCGCAGTGGGAGCACCCATCCTGGGCACCCTCCAGTTCTGCTGGAGGCACTGCCCCTGGCCCAAGGTTGCATAGGGGGCACAGCCCAGTCCTGGCATGGTGGCCCTGGCAGGGGTGGCCATGGGAGCCCTCCTGATGGTGCTGGACCCTCCCAAGCTGTGGAGCTGGTGCTTCTCAGTGCAGCTGCTCACTGCTGAGCACTCTGCTCACCTGCCAGGCTGTGCAGCCAGCAGCAGAGGTAGCCCCAAGGAGCTCGCAGTGGAAATTCTGGCACGGCAGAGCAGTGCGCTTTGGGAAAGGTGGCAGGAGATGGGGAGGGAGAGGCAAGGATGACTACCTTTTAGCTGAAACCCCCACAGCTCCTGCACAGCATCCAGGATGCCACAGAACATCAGCGCACTAGGAAATCCCAGGAAGATTGCATGGAAGGACCAAACCCTACCTTCTCTTCTCAACATATGCTCCTTTCTCCACCATCAGGAGGCCAGACAGAGCTTGCAGGAGCCATGGCCTGCTGCTCTAAGACAACCTGCCTGCTCCCTGTAGGAGGTTTCCTGGGCTCAGCTGTGCCGCCTGTCTACATGCAGGTGGGATGTGGAAATACCCAGTCCCCAGTGCTGTATGCCTTCTGGGCTGCTCTCAGACGTAGGGCTAGGATCATCCCCTCACAGCGATGCAGACACCAACAAGATCTATTTGAGAGTGGAGGCAGTTGCCTGCTTTCTCCAGCCCTTCGTTTTGATCCCCAGAAACATGGAATCCCAGAGCCCCTGCAGAAACAGGACAGGAAGGCATGGCAGATCCCTGGCTTCTTCCAGGCCAACAGGATGGCTGACCTGGTCAGGAGGGCTTTAAACCTCCAGTGTGCTGAAACCATGGCCCATGAACCTCTGACACTGTGGGAAAAGCCCATTGTGCTTTGTACTCCAGAGCTCCCTGTGCATCTCCCTGACATCACATGGCAAGGACACTTGGAGCTGCTCTGCTGACTAATGGGGTAGTTTGGATGTTACAGCCTAAAATTAAAGAGCTCATTAATTACTATGCTGGAAGCCAGGCTCTCTTTGAGCATGTTCTTTATCATGATTAATGAGGCAGCACAATCTCGTTCCCCCTTTATGTAATCTGTCCTGCCAAAGTGGAATCCACAGTCCTGCCTCCCCCATGCCCTCTCCTCCCTGCTTGGCAGTAAAGGCATGAACAGAGGTTCGGGGCTGAGTATTGCCCCAAACCCCGTGCTTCTCACACTTCCAGAGTTCGAGGTGCTCGTTGCTTCTGCCAATACATTTTCTGAAAGGCATTTGCTTCCTGCAGTCTGCCTGGGCAGAGGGACAGGCAGAGATCTGGGCTCTAACAGCCCTGCAGTGTTGGTGGAGCTTCCAGACAGAGCTCAGATGCACTCTGGCTCCTGTGCTTGGCTGGGCTGGAGCAGGTCTCAGCCTGCTAGTGCTGACCCATTTCTGTGGCTCTGCCTCATGTATAACTCATGTGTAGCCCATTTCCCCATGGGAATTGGTACTTGCTGCCAGGGCATATGTACACAGTCACCTGTGCAGGAGAAATGTACCCACCTCACATCTCCTGGTGACTCTCCTATGCCCAGCAGAGACAGTTCTGGCATGGCTTGGGAGCATGGGGTATAACTGCAACCTGCCGTGGATCTGGAATTCCCCTCCTGCTGTCATGTTGCCTGTTCCTGAGATTTCACATTTTTGCTGAAAAGGAGGTGGCAGGAAGATGGGCATGCCTGTCTGCAGGATGGTCACTTACTACCTGGGAGTTTCCAGTTAGATTTGTCAGCAGAAAGAAAGCAAGGCATTACTGCACATCAGGGCTTGTTATGCAGCTTAAACCTTGGATACTGTTTTCTCAATAAAATAGATGAAAACAATATCGGCGTCAGCAGCGTGCACAGCGCAGTGCAGCTGCAGGAGCCCAGGCTGGATTATGCAGATGTGTTGGAGAAACCAGCCTACCTTTGTGTTCTGTAATAAAACTTTACACTTGCTCAGTGTGTTTTAATTAACTCTCCCTGCCCCTCCTGCCTGTGGGAGGCATCCAATCCCTCTGCATGGTGCTGGCAGGCTCCTGGCTTTTTGCAGCCTGCAGCAGCTGCATCAACTGCTTTCAGAACTGAGTGAAAAACATCTTCCTTGGCCAGTCTCTGCCATTCACCCTGTGCCTAGGATGATGCCTGGACAGCTACTGGGCTGCCTCCACAGCAAGTGGTCCTGACAGCAGCAGGGTATGAAGAGAGCATCCCCATCTGGGGAACAGGATGTGGGAGCTGCCCTTTGTGAACATGATGCCCAGCACTGTGTGAGAAAGGTTATGCAGGGAAAACCCAGTTTGTGAGAGAAGCTCAGCTTAAATGGTCTCCTGAAACAAAGGTTGAGAGGAGACATGGTAGCTCTCTAGAGGAATACGTGCCAGTGGCAGAGGTACTGTTTCATTGCATCTGAAGAACAATTCTGAAACTGTCCAATATGAGCAGGAGGAAAACTCCAGGACCAGCGCTCTGCTAGATACACATAAGCCTTACAATAGCAGCACTAGGTCATGCCCATGTCCTCCTTGCAACCCAAGCTGTTGGGCTAAAATTGTAAACCTAGGATATGCATTTTGCCAATGATTTCTGTTGCAGCAACAGTGAGTGGCCCAGACCCCTCCTTCAGTTCCAGGGATGAATTCAGCCTGGGTCTGTGTGTCACGGAGAACCTTTCTCCAAATACAACCATCTTTCATTCCATCTTCTGCTTTCCTGAGTGTAAAAGCTGTAACTCCAAGGCTGCACATGCTTCCCCTGTATTGTGCACCTGAGAATGTATGACTAGGGTGTGCAGAGCTGTCCACTTGGTGAAGAGTCGTTGGGTCATTGTTCATAGCCCACAGAGAGAAGGAAATTCTAAATGCAGGTGACAGAAGCCCCATCTCATTAGGCAGTTGGAGCTGCTAGCTAATGAAAGGCCCTGTGGGGGCAGCAGTCCATGGAGGCTGTGGGGTATCGGCCATGAAACCTCTGTTCTGAGGGACATCATCTTACCATGCCTCTTCCCTGGTGAGGGATTTTGAGGGTGTCTATGATCTCTAGCCTTGATGGAGTGGCAGAAAACTAACACGGTGCAAAAGAAACAGGTTCTGCACGTGCTCAGTTACACCCACAGAACGTGCTGTCCCTGGCTGAAACAGCCAGATGCCGACTCAGGCTGCCCCATGTGCATCAGAGCCACGTGCGGATCCCCAGCACGGCTCTGGCACGAGGCGAGTCACCAGCTGGCCTGGGGGACAGATTCTGCAAATGCACAGCCTGTGATGCACTGCAGTGTGCTGCTGTGGGACAGGAGAGTTTGGGCTGGAGCTGAACCCTTCCTTGATGAATGCTGATTGGGAGATGGTCACTGGGTGACTCCAAGCACACAAAGCAGGTTTCTGTGCTCTGCAGGGCATGGCGTTTGGTGTGCATGCTCTGCCTGCTTGTACAGCTGAGCATGAGCAACAGAGAACACCTAGACCCCCTTCTGCTCAAATGAAGGATGCAGCTGTCTGTATTGGGGCTGGGAAAGGGAAACAAGGCTAGCCGAATTCAAGGTTACCCTGATGTGAGTTACGGTCTGCTCTCTTCACTGTGTGCAAAAGGTCTGACCCTTCTTGATACGGTGTGTGCATGCAGTGAGGTCCTTCTGAGCAACTCCATGGGACACTCTGGACATTGCCTGTATACATAATTGTCAAATGTGCCCTCTGTATTAATCTCTTAAGTTTATGTACCTTGATACACATACCTTGGTAATGTCAGGAAAGAACTACAAATTATACAGTAAAGTTGTTTGCAGGATAAAAGTGTCAAATCATGCAGGATTTATAAAATGCAGTGATGGAATCTGGTGTGATGAAGCCTCTCCAAGAGCACTTTGAGCAGTAGAGGTAATACCTCCCAGGGGAGCATGACATGCTCCACTTGCATTTCAGAAGGGATATGTGCTTGGGTGTTAATCCTCTGATGAGAAGGCTGTCAATAATTGATACCTCATGTATAGCTTTTGTACAAAGCTAAAGGTCTTCTTGGAAGCCTTGAGATTAGCAGAATGATTGAATAATTGATAGTACGTGTTTTATATGATTTTGAAAAATTCACAGTGTATGTTTTCTGGGGAGGAGTCCAATTAAGATTGCAATTCAGCCAGCCCACCTCCCTCCTTGCTTCTCCACCTCCTGAATCTGGGAGGTGGGCAGGTACAGAGGGAACATACACATCATTTGCATTGCAAGAAAGAGTGAACTTAATGACAACACCTCATTTGCATTTTTACTGAGCAGAATGGAAGTAGAGAGAAATGAGGTAAATGTCCCCTCCAAAGCCTAAGGACATCTTTACTTTCATGTGTCTTCCAGGAAACCTAAGCTATAGGGCAACCTGTTTTCCTGTGCCTGGGGAGGGGGTTGCCTGGGGAGGGGTCCCCTTACACATTGCCAGGGCTGTGTGATTCGCTATGCCCTGGACCAGGCTGTGTGCAGCCAGTGCCTTGACGATGGGATCACCAGCTGAACCAGGGTGTACCCCTATGGCAGCGTTTCTGCCCCCACTTCAAAGAGAGAGGTCTGCTTCTGCTGGCACTGGCACCAGCCTCGGCGGCACTGTGCATGCTGGAGGGAGCCTAGAGATCAGCTGGCAGCAACCAAAGTGTCCCATGCTGACAATGCACTTGGCCGTTCCTTCTTTGTGTGCTTCTGATTCCAGTATCAATTGCCTGATCTATTAACTCAGCTCAACAAACAAGTCAAGTGTGATTTGCTCTTCACTCTTGCCTTGTGGCATGCATGGTCCCTCTGTGAGTGCAGGTGTTGGAGGTGGCACTGCACAGGATGGGTGGGTCAGAGGGCAAGGGCTGCCTGTGCCCACACAGCCCCTTTGCAGGGGGCCAGAGGTGGCTGCTGCAGCCCAGGACAGTGCCACCAGGACAGGGGAAGGTGGGCAGCCCTGAGGTGACCAGGGCCAGAGCCCATGGGGCACCAGCACCTGCAGCTTGGCCCGGAGGGTGGTACTGGGAGCCAGCACCCTGCCTGCCACCACATGCAGCCTTGTGTGCTGCGGAGCTGTGTAGCTGCAGAGCCTTTTGGAGAGGGGGAAGCCCTGAGCACTGTTACTATAGTTACTGCAGGACTAAGGGTAACAGTCAGAGATTTTTAAAAATTGATTGTTCTAGCAACAGCTCTTCCTTGTTTGGCAACATCAGGCACATGATGTCAGCTTGCTGAGCTGGGGCCTCTGAAAATCCCTCGTCCAAGAAGTGTCTGGTGTACAGGAAGAGCGTAGCTCCTTACAGATGTGTGCAAGAGCTGTGAGCTGCGCTATGTGGAGGGGATACTGGAGAGTGCTCTTAAGGCTGGGCTGGTGGGTGTGCTTTGCTGTGTGTGCTGCAGCTCTGAGGATGGTGCAGACACAGTTGCTGTTGCTGGCTGGTGCATGAGGAAAAGGCTTTTTTTTTGATCTGGCTATTAATGGGTCACCAGTATTGAGTCTGCAAGGGTGCTCTGCGGGCTCCCATGGCTTTGCAAGGCAGGCGCCTCAAAGCTTTTACAAGCCACAGGGCCCGTCCTGCCCGCCACGCTGCCTGCCTGGGGATGCCGGAGTGGTGTCTCACGGGAGCCGGCCTACAGCTGTGAGGAGCGGCTGATCCTGGCCGGGAGGCAAAGGAGCACAGCTCGGTGCCCATGGCGAGCGGGGAGCTGGGCTGCGGTGCTGTGTGCGCCGCCTGGCTGGCAGAGACTTCCACCAGAACGCTCCTGTTGCTGCAGCAGCCGCAAGTAATTTAGCAGCACAGGGGATGCTGAGGAGCACTTCAGAACTGTTTCTAGAGCAGGAAAAGCCTGGCTGAAAGAACAACAAATACTGGATTTGTTTTGTGTAGAGAAAATGGCTGCTACAGTGTCAGGACATTGTGTAAAAAGTGTTTTCATTACTTGTAAATTAGCCCAAGGGCTTGTCCTCCTCCTGTACTTCCTGCAGAGCTTCAGGGTGGTTTTATTCACAACACTGAGCACTGTTGCTAGGAGTCAAAGAAAAGCATGGATATTTGTGGTTTTCCTTTTCCAGACACCAAAACAGAACGTTGGCCACATAGGCTGCATTCTGTGTAGATTCCACCTGGAAACAAACAGTTTTCACTGGGCAGTTGCAGAGCTTCGGGCCTGGAATGAAGGAAGAAATATTTTTTTCAGCTTCACTTTCTCTCTGTGGCTGTCCACCCATCCTATACAGAGGGCATTGTTCCCAAGTGAAAGCAAAGCAGCATCAGCCAGAAAAAAAAGAGGACATCAGGATGAAGAGAGCTCTGAGTAACCTCAGGAGGTAACGTGCCACAGACAAGCTTTGTCAGAAGTGCAGGGGTGAAAGTGGAGGTGTCCTTTGCTCCCTGGCAAACCCTGCTAGCGCTGAAGCATAGGCAGTACACATCCGCATAGAGCAAGCACCTCTCCTGAGCTTGGGTCAGCCTCAGAGCAGGTCTCAGGCTTCACCTGCCTCGTGCCTGTCCTGCAAGCTTCATATGGGGGAGGTGGTGGTGGTGGTTTCCTAATTACCAACCTCATTGCTATTGCTCCCACTCCCCCATCCCTCCTCATCAGGGTAATCAACTGCCCATTGCCTTTAGATTTGTGCTCCCTCCCCACCCTCTCTC
Organism: Cygnus atratus; assembly: GCF_013377495.2. Classification (NCBI taxonomy): domain Eukaryota; kingdom Metazoa; phylum Chordata; class Aves; order Anseriformes; family Anatidae; genus Cygnus; species Cygnus atratus. The sequence goes on from NC_066376.1 coordinate 380,539, forward strand.
TCTCCTGAGGAAGAGAAGAGATAAAAGGGAGGGCAGGGGAGCTTCAGTAGTACTGTTGGTCTGCAGGTGCACGTGGAGGGTGTAGAGCCTGAGCCCAGTATGGTGACGGACCAGCCACTGCTTGTGTCAGACAGTGAGTTGCACAGAGCCCTGGAGAAGAGAAACATTTTGATCATTTGCATTTCATGTGTGAGGAGGTTAATTATGATGATGGCAAAGGCAGTCATTGGCATGATAATTTGATTAGAAGGGAACTTCAGTTCTCAGAGATCTAGCTGGGGGCAATGTCTCTCTGAAGCAGCAGGGCTGCAGCAGTCTATGGAGGGAGGACTGGGGAGAGCTTTGGTATGATTTCATGCACCAGTTGGAGTATCTTTGTCTGAGTCGCTGCCTGTGCTTACAAGTCCCTGACTGTGAGTGGGGTTGATAAGATCTTGAGGCATTTGTGTCTGTGCAGCGAGGAATTAGGAAAGGTACATTAACAAAGTTATTTAATTTCTATGCACTTGTGCCAAGAGCGTGGGTGATAAACAAGAAGATTCAGAACTGCTCATTTCTGAGAGCCAATTTGAACTATTTTTTATTGCTGAGGCTTGCTGGGAAGGTTAAACAATTGGAAAGTTAACACTGGAAAAACTATAAACAGAAAAGTGACAGGTTATATGTCTCTGTGAAAGACTAGAGAGGCAAATGTGGCGGAGAGTTGGTCTACATTAAAGTGGCGTTTCTGCTGCTGGTAACTCAGAAGAAAGCGATCTCAGGTACATAGATATGGATGTCCTGGTACGCAAAGCAGGATGTGGGGTGGTAGTGGGTGTTTGCTGTGAAAAACAGATTGTGCGATAGGAGGATCACCTCTGTGCAGATCTACAGAATGAGGAAGGAAAGATCAGGTTTGCATTTGATGGATGTCCTATACTGCCATAATTAAAATGGCCTTTTAATTTCCAAAAACCATGGAGGATGATTTCCTGACTCAGGAGTTGTGACCAGCACAGGAATACTGCATTAGCCCTCATTTTGACAAAGGGGGACTGGTTGCAGAACTAAACCTTTGTGGTAGCTTACATGCAAGGGATTGTGACTTAGCTATGTCTGTTATGTGTGACCGTAATAAAATCCAATTCAGTAATATGGACATACACTTGGTGTTTTAAAATGGCTAGCTTCACAGTGTTGAAAATAATTCAGGTGTACAATTTGGGAACAAGGATTTCAGGAGGAAGATATAAATGAGTGAAAGAAAACAGCTGAGAATAACGAATGTAAATGAGAAGCAATGTCTTATGGGATGTTGATAAATGTCTTATGGGATGTTGATAAAGGGCAGAGAAAACCTCACTGGGAAGTGGTGACGCTCCAAAGGAGAAAGGTGTACTCTCAGCCAGGCTGGAAGGGCCAAGTCCTTTCATGGATACAGTATTATAAACAGGCAGATGTCAGGTTCTCATATCAGTGTGGCTGGAGCAATGTGTCCAGTTCTGCTGTCTATGTGAAGGTGGAAGCTGGAATGTAAGAGGAAAAAATAGGAAGAACTGCAAGATGATTACAGGAATGAAATTTTGCCATAAGGTGAGAGCCTGAAGGAGGGAGACTTTTTTTCCTATCAAAGTAGGGCTGAGAAAGCAACTTACTACTCCTAGAAGTACTTATGTAGGGAGTCAAACCCTGATAGCAGACTGCTTTGTTGCCCGGCAGACAAAAGTCTAACTACATGCAGCTGAAGACAGACAAGTACATATTAGAAATAAACTACACAGTGGAAACTGAGTGTAATTAAGCACTGAAATAATGCACCTAGGATTTCTTCATTAGAAATGCTGTAGAGAAGATCAAATGTCTTCTTTCTAAAAAGATTTGTGGTTGTTCAAACTGGTTTTAATCTCAGGCAGTCTGATGGCCTGTGCTTGGCATGAGGTCAGCCTGGGTGATCATCAGGTCCTTCCTTGCCTTATCTGCATATACATTTGCATATAATAGGTTAAAAATGGTCATCAAAAATCAGACTGGCAAGGCCAGAGCACAGGGGATGCTCCAGATAAACAGCTGGAGTAGAGCTGTTTCAGAATGAGATGGCTGGGGGACTGCAGCAGAGAGCAGCTCTGGTCCTGGTGGTGTTCTTAGAGGGGTGAGGGTGTCCTGGGGAGAGGCAGGAGCAGCAAAACAATGCCAGGTATGAGGGTCTTTAAGCAGTGCAGGGGGGGAGTGAGGGGCTGTGCCTGTGGATCCTCCCTGGGGTGGTGCAGTGCTGCTTCTGTGACTGATGCTGTGTGTGGGGGTCACCTCTCCTGGCTGCTTGCTGGCAAGGCTGCTCTGCCGCAGCAAAAATGCGTGCCTTGGAGAGCTCCTCTCTGAGAAGTCTCTAACTTTGCTTCAGACAGCATCCCTTGTTGATGTTATTTTTCCTCTGGCAATTCTTCGGGGAGGGTGGGGTGGGGAGTGAGGAGCATTAGAAATGCGGACACTGAGATATTCACTGAGCCCCAGACCTGCAGGTGAATCAAGGTTTCATTTACCTTTGAATGCCCATCAGGAATTTCCCCATCTGTTTCCATGGTTGACTACTGGTGCATTTCACTTTGTATTTAAGTATTCTTATCTGTATTTGTCATGTCTATGATAGTCTCCCCCAGTTTTTAGTAGCTGTCATTTTAAGTTATGGCTGCCTAGAATGGATTATATAGTCTTATTTGCATGGAAGAAATATTTGAGTACATCAACATGTCTTGAATGCATAAGATTTAAACCACATGAGTATGCCCATTTAATGTATGGGAATAAGGAGGAATGAAAACAGCGTTATTGCCATACTGCTCTTTGAGTAACTTTCAGCAGAGTTGAGCCTCAGGGACTTCTGAACTTGAGGTTCCAGCATGTGCTCGTGCTGCCTGCTGCATCTCCCCTTCCCCAGGACTGTTGCAGCTCCAAGCTCCTCTTGGCTGCTTTGGCAGCTTCCAAGCAGATGGAAAATGCAGTGGCTTCCCCTAACATAGAAGGAAGCAGACCCCCAGGTTCACAATGTGAGGCTGTCTGGAGCAGGGGCTCTTGCCAACAGCTGTGCTTCGTCAATGGTTTTTCACTATCCTGTGTTGTGCCTGGCTTCTCAAAAGCCCTGCAGGCTTTTACTCTGTTCTGACAGTGTCTTAATGCATCAGTAAGACCAAGAAGGGCAACAACTGTTTAAGCATTGATCTTACTCTCTGGAAGGCAGCACTTTCCTGCTCTTGTGACCCACTGTGATCACATGCGCTAAATAAATTGCACCCCTGGCCTTGTCTTCTGGGTTAGAACATGTCTTAATCCAGGACTGTCCAGTCTCAGTACTATGAAGCAAGTTCTCTAAAGCAACCTGTGGAGAGCTGGGTTTGGCGCTCAGAGGGTGTCTGCACAGCTGCTGCTTCCCAGGGGCCAGTCCAGCACCTTCCCCTTGTTTCTACCAGCAGCAGTTGCTGATACTCTTTTGATGGTCGTCTTACACATCTTTGCCAATATTTGCATATTCTGCCTCTTACTAGTGTTTGTCCACACTTACCTTGGTTGGTAGAAACCTTTGAGATGGAGGCATGGTATGAGACTGTGGCATTGTTCTCTGAATCTGTTCTTTCTCTATATGCTTCTGCTTTGGCAGGTATGAGGCTTAACAGGGCAGTTAAACAGATTTGCTACTAGTTAGAACCTTGCATAGTTTTTTGTATGCTTTTCTTCCTCTGTACATAAATGCACAGGCATCTGAGTCAATCAGTGCTGTACTGTTCCAGCTGCTGCACAGCTTGCTTTATTACTACTTAACAGAAACTTCCTCTCCTTTTGTCTCTCATATGCAGCTCTTCATCCTGCAGCAGTTTATGGGCTTGTCAGTTCTGGAAATATTTGGAATCTTCTCCGCTCCTAGACGCTTCCTGGCTGCTCCTCATTCTCTCTGCCCAGGTTTCTAAGTGGTTACACCTACGATATGTTAAACTTTTGAACCCCACAAGTGCAGCCACTTTTTAAAGGGTTGATTTAACTTCTAAGTGCTAGGGGACAGAGTGGTTGGTCCTTTCTGACTGCTTCTCTCTGTAACATATCAGTTAATTTGCTGACCTGCAGTACCATCAAGCCCAGATGTTGTGGCCATGGTCTTGTGGATAGTGTATGACTGAGACATGGAGCATGAGCACAGCCTGCACCCCAGAAAACTGACAGGAGAACATTATTCCTCCACTTGAGCTGCTGACCTTTAGCATGGGTCTGTCTAGAGACCTCTGATAGATCAGCAAGGATCACTTTACATTGACAAATACTCAATATGGTGCCTTGTGTAAAGGGCTTTTCTCCAAACTAAATAACTTTCAGATTCTCCTGCTTTACAATTCCCTGCATTCCGTTCTGTTTTTGACTTGTATCATTCAAGCTCTGATTCAATTCTACTATTGTGCAAATCAGGCGGCTGGATATTCTTGTCCACTGATTCATGGGTGGTACCACAATGCCCTCTGACATGTGAAATGCTCCTCTGTGTGAGCCAAGATCTTGCTAACCTCCCATGCAATGCCTGCAGATCAGAATATGAACAGAGGCACTGAGTGACACTTGCAGCTATTCCTTCAACACCATGATAGCTCCTGTGGTGGCATTTAAAGTGTTCTTAGTATCAATATTATTCCTACCCACATGGACAACTTCTTAGAGCTGACAAATTGCAACGTGTTCGCAGCTCTCTGCCTTTTCCTGGAGCTAAGGCTGGAGATCAGATTTGGAGAGCTTTGACTCCATCCAGAAAGCCCACAAGTATGGAGGAGGCACACAGGTGCAGGGCTGTCCATGACAGTGCTTGCTCTGTGGTTGTTTGGGTGCCCTGCAGAGGGCTTTCCTTCAAGTCTGCTTTGAGGCCAGTCCTCTCCCCTCTCCCTGGGGAGGAGCTATTATGTCCCATGCTGAGCGGCACCTCCCCAAGCACTGGAAATGCTCCAAAACATGAACAAGCTGCCTGAAAACTTGGCAAGGGGGTCTGTGGGTGCTGTGAACTGAGGAGTGGAGCCATAAGTGGCAGCGAAGTGTGTGAAGGTGCCTGCAATCCAGCTGTGCAGACTGCCTGGCAGTGCCAGGGCCCTTGTATGTTCAGAGTCAGGTGGCACAGCTAGTCAGTGCTGCCTTCTGCACCAGGATGCTCAGCAAGTACCTGAGCCTGGGGGGGAAGTGGTGGTGAGGGGCCCCCTCTGCTGTGCAGTGTGGAGGGGATGGTTGAGCCAGTAGCAGCCTGAAGCTTCTGCTTCACTTCCTTGGCTAGCTATGAAGCACGCAGAGCTCTGTTTCTTTGCGAGTAGGTGGCCCTTGGAGAGTCCCAGCCTGGTGGATTGGAGGAAGAAGGGTGTCTGGTGCTGTAGGGAAGGTTGCATTCATCCCACCCACAGAGTTCTGCCCTTTGCTGGGCTATGGCTGGGGACTCAGCAGAGCACAGGTTCTGTGGGCAGGAGCATCCTGCTGGGAGCGGATGGGGAGCAGAAACTGGGCTGCATTGCTGGGCAGATGGTGCACAGGGCTGTCTGCTCATAGGCGCTTCTGAGAGGCTGGGGATGATCCTTCAGAAAGGCTTCTCTTCCCTGTGGGGCTGGTTTTGTATGTCACCCTGCTGCTCACCTGAGCAGAGGAGCTTATGAAGTGGTGGGTTCCTTCTGTGAGCTGTAAAGAGTGATGTCTGGAGGATTTTGCATTTGTGTTGTCATTAGGACTTACATGGGGGGAAAATGTGTGACTGTAACTGGGAGGTGAAATCTAACAGCTTGTCTCAGCTATTATTATACATGCCAGAAGCAGTAATGATTAAAGGGACTGCACTGTGAGGTAAAGAGATGCCATCCTGGAACCAGATGACTGGGTGATACAATTAAGATAAAGAAATCACATATTGTTGGAAATAGGGAAGCAGAAGTGATGAAATGTGTGATTGGGAAGTGTGGGAACAAGATGAAATTAAAGAAAAATTGCAATAAGGAGCAGAAAATGAGCAGGACTTGGAACAAGAGATGCAGTTCTTGAGAAGATAAGAAGAGCAGAAATAAATTGAGAGCAAACATCCTTGGCATAGAAGGGGAGACATACAAAAAAAAATCTTTCCAAACTCTATTAAAAATGAGTTGCTGTGCTAAAGTGAGAGCATTACAATCTAAAAGAAATGACTATTAAACCATCAGTCTCTACAGTCGTGTGCTCAAGGAAGGACAGGGCAGATGCTCACAAGTTTGAGCTATGCTGGTGTGAGGTTTTTTTTTTTTTTTGCAGAAACCGAAATCTGTGTAATTACTGTGTGTCTTGGAAATGGAGCACTTAGGATTCGTAAACAGGGACAATGTAGTAACTTACCCTGCAGTAAGGGCTCCATGACCACAAATAAAGCAAAGACAAATGCTTTCCAGGCATAGCTGTTCCCAAACAAAAGCTTTCTCTGGAAATGAGCAAGGAGCTGGTGGCACCCAAAAGGTGATCAAGACCACAAATGCCTGGGTGGCACAGCTGGGTAGCATTTGGGCATCAAGATGTGTGTGATGGGGATACCAGTGATCTGAGAAAAAGCCTCAGGGCAGGGTTCTAGGAGGCGTTGCTAGGCTTTACTGGAGAAGTTAATGGCTGCTGATGGAGCAATGCTAGGTGTGTATGCCTATGAGTTTGTGCTGTTACAGCTCTGCAAAAGCTGGAGGGAGACCTGACCTGTCTCCGCAGAAAAATGTGCAATTGGAGTTGCTGCTTTTGACTAAGATACGTGATGGTGAGTGGTGTAGCTGCTGGAAAGATAGAGACTGAAAACCCCAATGAGTGTGGTGGTGTCGGGGGCAGCAGGCAGCTGGGGTGAAGTGCTGGTCCCCTTTGGCTGAGCTGGTCATCTGGCAGAGCTGCTTGTTTGGCACAGCTCCTGGGGCTCCCTGCTGATGCTCCCAGGTGGCAGTGCTGGTGGACCAGGCTTGCTGATGGTTCATCTGCTAGGTCCTCCACAGGAGCAGTCACGCTGCAGGACCCTCCTGCATGTAGGGCTGTAGCTTTCATTGGGCTGGAGTCAGGTCTGCATTGAGGAGTAGATATAAAACATCCTTAGCACAATTTCCCACTGGCAAGATACATGCAGTCTCAGGAAGTGCCTGTACATGAGAAAGGAAAAAGTACAAGGCATAGTGATTTGCTATTTTTAAATCCTAGGGAGGCTTCTGGACTTTCTGGTGACAGGGCTGCATAAGCAGGTTGGTAGAGTTGAAATGTGTGAAAGGAATTCTGTCCTTGTGCTGAATACAAGATGTCTGTGCTGAGCTGCAGTTCTAAACCTGTCACTGCCGATGAGGAAATTGGCTGTCTCCAGAAAGCAGGAGGGATCTGCTGCTGTTAACAGCTTCCAGCAGGAAACTAAGCCTAGAAATACTTTCCAAGAGTGGGCATGTCCCTGGGGGCACAGGGCTGGCTATGCGTAGCCCTGAGCTGTGTCCATGTGGGAGAAGACAGGGCCAGCTGGGACCTGTGGCTGCAAGGAGCCCTGGACCTCCATGGAGATGCAGCATCTGATGTAAGCAAGAACCATTTAAAAATTGTTCTCCCCTGGGCAACCCCCATGGTGGCACCACTCTTTGCAGGGTCAGGTGCCTCTGCTTGTTCCAGGACATGCCAGCCCTGTGGCCTCAGTGACCTACCCCCTTGGCTCTGTCTCCCCACACCCAATGGGTGGGCACATCTCCCTGTTAGGTGTGTGACACAATGGCTTGAGCCTCCTGCTGCTGTAGAGGGAGGCTGCCTGGGGCAGATCTAGATGGAAGCTGTGTATCGGCTTGCAGCAGACCTGGAGACTGGGTGGTCTGGAGGCGTGGCACATCAGGTCCTTTCATGTGTCTGTACTATGCCAGAGAAGTTTATTGCATGCTTGCGGATGCTGCTTGCTGCACAGTATTTGTGAAGTGCAGTCCATGGGGGTTCCCCTCACAGCTTTGCCTGAGAGGTTAGCACGCTATTCTCCTTGAAATTACCAGAGGGCTGAAAGTGTCCCAAGGTGGTGACATGAGATGGATCCCTGTGCTTTGTCTCCTTACAAATACTGATTTAGAGATTTGGTTACAGAGCAGCAACAAAATATGTACGTAGTTAAATCTTAAATCTTGCTGATGTGGTAGTTTTGTAGGGGAAAGAGTGTATGTTGTCCTCCTTTTGTGATGCTTTCAGTGACTTCTCACAAGCTTTGAGGAAGCTATATACACAAGCCACTGTCCTGTGCAGGCAGAAAGTTTTATCTAATTAGTGAAATTAAAACTTGAACTTGGTAGGTCTGAGAGACATTGAATGAGTTCAAGTTTACTTGCAGCTCCCAAACTCAAAGTGCAGTGTGATGTTCTGGCACAGAAACCAGCTGGCAGCCAGGTGCAGGCAGCAGAGGGAGATCCCTGGCAACCCGGAGGCACCTGTGCAGCAGAGCACAGTTTTGGCATGGTGTGTGCAGAGTGTGTGTTGGTTACAGGACTGGGTTTTGCCTAGGACAGTGAAATTGAACATTCGCTAATGTTCAAAGGCAGGTTTAAATCAGAGCACTTTCAGAAAGTACAGCACTCCTGCCTATCTGATCCTGTCCTGGCAGGCTGTACATGCCCTTCTCATCCTGCGCTATTGATTCAGTTGGTAGGTCCTGTTTACTTCTTGCTGTGTGCAGTAATGCTGTGGAAACACCATAAAACTCTAGTTGCTGATTCCAAGATGCATTTTTCACATGTCATTTTCTTCTTGACCTCTGCAGAGTTATAGGATAGAAGTGAAATTCAAATCAGGCAACTGCTTTATCTGCTTGCCCCGCATTTTTCCTCTCCAAACTGAAAATGAGCAAGTACTATGAAACCTGCACAGATGGATTGAGTCAGGGTGAAGATTTTAAACTTTGAGTAAAGTGTTGAAGCTAACCAGGAAAATATCTCCAACATGGATGCTCTGAACTGTTCAGGGACTCAGATACATCTTCCCAAGACTTGCAGAATTTGGCATTACGCCTTGTAGAAGGGACTGTGCTGACATCTATGATCAGAGCGGTGTGGGGGTAATGCCATAGGCACTGGGTGCTGGACATGTGGGCTGGCTTGTATCTGTGGCTGTCTACCTCTGAACCTTGTGTTTCTAATCATCAGAAATGTGTGAGCATGGAAGCATCCCTGGTAGGATGGCTTTATTGGTGATGAGATGAAAGATGAAATCTTATCCTTTAATGATCTGTCAATTCCAGCATCTTCTCCACAGACAATGTTTTGTATAGTGCACAGAAACAAGTACTGTAGCTCCCTGCAACTGAATTAATTTCAATTCATAAGCAAGAACAGTCTAATGTATATTAGGATCTAGAGATAAAGCTTGGCTGTGGTCAGGTAGATTTTTTTTTGCTATGATGGACCTCAGGTGAGGGCAGGATAGTCTGTATGTTCTATGGGAATCCCAAGGCACTATCCTGTGCATTTAGCCCACATGAAAGTCCAGGGACAGACAACTGCACTGTGAATAGTGCAGTTGCAAACACACAGGGCTTGTTTAATTATTTTTTTTGTGATTAATTGTGGATTACCCCATTTTCTGAATTAATTTTGGGAATCCCCCTTGTCTCCTAGCTAACCACATGTTAGTACTCCTCATCTGGTACTCTGAAGCTGTTTTTAAGGACAACAGTAATGTCCGTCAAGTAGAGGAGAGTGGAAGTCCAGTGACCCTCCTCCAAGGAAGGATGCAATGTTTATATTCTTTAGAAAGTCAGTGATGCTGAATGAGGAAATGCAAACACCAGGACAAGGACTTTTGGAGTTTTTTGAGTGTGGGGGAGAAGTGTGGTGAGCCCAATGGGAGTTCAGCAGTCAATGGGGTCCAGCGTGTGGCGACTCCTTATGACTTTGTGCTGACAGTGCCTCAGGTTCAAATCATTAACACTAGTGAGCTGCTGCAAAGTACTGGAGTGCAATTATTTTGGTAGTGTCTGAATTAAGGAAACTTCCGTAGACTGCAGGGCTATAGCCTTGACCTAGACTAAGATCAGGCTGGGAAACAGTGGCTCCTGTGAGGGTCCCTGAGCTGTTCAATTCTGCAGCTACCTCTGGAGCCCTGCAGGAGCTGCAGCAACTTTGAAATGCTATGAAAGAAGAGCCTTTCCTCTCCATGTGATTCTGCATGTACATGCTCTCAGATCTGCTTGTTTCAGTGCATTGATCTCGCTGCTGCCTGTGCAAGGGCATACTGAAACATCAAAGCTACCACAAGGCAGACACCCCTCTGTCCTGCAATCTCCAGAGGTTTGGGGATGGCAATGTTATGCAAGCCTCTTGCTGCCACGTTCTGTTGTGGGGGCTCGAGGACCTGTTGGGCCCCCTCTGCCCTGTGTTCTGCCCTCGTGGTACAGGAGGGGTGAGGCAAGAAGTGCTCCCAGGTGCCTGTTCCCTTGTGGTGCTGGAGCTGCCCTTGCTGCCTGTGCTGCCAGGCCTTTCTCACTCCTTTGCAGACCAGTGTGTGTTGGCAGCTCAAACCTGCAACTCACTTCCAGATGGCACACAGAGCAGCAGTGCAGGTGGAGGGCTGCCTGAGGCACTGACAAAGCTGGCCTCCAGCCACTGCTGCATGGAGCTGTTTTCCCTGGAGCAGAGTACTGGGGTGGAGGAGGTGGGGTGCCCTTGGGCTGCTCATCCGTGGGTGCCTGGGGCACACAGACATGGCATATGGGACTTTCTGTGCCTTTCTGCATGTTTTTGTGGCTGCTGTGCTCTGAAGTGGTATAAACGGATCTACAGACAGGCCTCTGCACTGAAGAGGGGACTTCTTGTGTCCTGGTCCTTGTGCATAATATGTCCTGGGATCACAGATGCCTGAGATCAGTGCTTCAGCTGTGATACATGAGTAGAGTGTTAAACTTTGGGGCTACAGGTCTGTTCAAGCAAGTCATGTGAGAACAGCTGTGTATACCAGCAAGCCTATAGTTTGGAAACAGGCATCTGAAGGTATAGCAGCTTTGGCCCTGATTCATCTGGGAGTAGTTCTTTGCTATGTGCGGTGTCCTCCCCATCTGCAGGAGATGTCTGCTCTGCTGGGGGAGCTCCTGGCTGAGCCAGCAGTGGCTGCTGCAGTGAAGAAGCCCAGAAACAGACACTGAGGAAGGAGGTGGTGGCAGACACCTGCGCAGTAGGCTCAGCAGTCAAAGCTCGAATGAAGGTCTCCTGGAGAAGTTTTTGCTTCAGATGACTTTAAAGCTTTTTATGCAATATCCTCATGCTTTTTGTAGGTACAGGTATAATTATTTCATTATGCTTTCCTGTGAAGTGTGAAAACTATCCTTACCAATCCTCTTAAATTAGTTAAATGTAATATTCAGTGAGACAGGAGATAGAGAAATGTTAATTGAAACTAGAGAGGTGTTTATAGGGTGATACAGTGTGGCCAACTGTGTCTAAAGTTAATGTTCAGGGTCCTTGATAGTGATTCATATTTCAGAGTTTATTAAATATTTCCAACAGTAGTCAAAGCCACATGGAGCGGTCCACTACGCTTGTGAATATCTTTGTGGATATATGGCACTTACCAGGAGTGGGCCAGCCAAAATCATTTTTAATTGGATCAGGTTTTCCCTGGGATACTGCAAGGACGCTTTTGAGTGCTTTCTGTATTAGTGGGTTGACGGGCCTGTCTCATCCCATATATGTACTGGGGCCAAATTTTTTATAAACAGCCCTTTCCATTAATGGGATTTCCATGGGCTCTTTACATATAAATTGAAACCAAGTTTTTTCCCCAGAACAGAAGAGCCTGCTCATGATGTTGCAGGGTAGCATGAGCTCAGTTCCTACTTGGCCCCACTGCAAAAGCTCAGCCTGTCCTGCCATCAGTGGAAACCCTGTTTTGTATTATACGAGATGGCAAATCCTCCTCTGAGACCATCCCTGCCTGTTCCTGCTCTGCTACATGTCCCCCTTTGGAGGGAGGACCTGGGGACAGGCCAACATCTTCCTACATCCTCCTACTCACAACACCTTGGCCCTTCACCACTGGGTGCTGCTGTGCTGAAGAATGTGCTTCCCTGTCTGGGGCCCCAAAACACCTGAAAGCTGCTGCTGGCTCTGGTTGCAGTGAGGTCTTGCTTGGTGCATCGCTGCTGAGCTTGGGCAAGTCCAAGCTGAGCCTTCACCTCTGCTTTCCCATGCAGCCACAGGGTAAAGGGGCTCTGGGCAGGGCACGGCTGCAGGGCATGTCACTACCTGAGGACCCTTTCATCTGCCAGCAGGTCAGGGAGGTCTGCATGTGGGCAGGCAGTTTGCCTCATCTGTGCAGATGTCTGATTCTTTTAGCGCTAAAGTATTTCCTTTTCTTTGCACCTAGATATATGTTGGTTTCATACATCTGTCTCTGAATAGCAGAAATTAGACTGTCCTCCTAATGTTTAGTCACCAGGCAGCTCATGCTAGCCTGGAGATATCTCTCTAATTCACTGCTGGGGCCGTTCAGTTACACACGCTGCATGGAAAGGAAGAGGAAATGCAACTTAGCAGCTGATGAGTGACAATGATACATCACAGGCGACAGGCTCAGCATTTCTGCAAATCTTCTGCTTGCCTAAGGCACCAGAAAACATTTTAAGCTATTGAATACTGCAGCCAATAAGAGGCTGCAGTAATTTATTGATGTTCCCAGCTTGCCTTATTCCTTTCATCTATCTTTGCCTGCCCTGGAAGGCTGATATAACTAATGTTGCTATTTTTTAATGAAGTTAGGTGAGCTGTTCACCTTTCACTAGGAGGACCTGAGCTCTTTTTTTTAGGGTCCTGACAGTAATGAAGGTCAAGAAGCAATCTTCCTTTGCTTTTCCTTGGCAAGAGGTGCAGTGTGGAGATGTCTTTGTGGGATAGAGCTCAGCGCTTCCATACAAGTGGTCTGACCAGCCTTCTGTGAGCTGCTGCTGCAATAGTTGCATGTCGTTGTGTTGCTATTAGTTTCTTTATGCATGGTGCTGAAAATTCCTCCCTATTGTAGAAAGCCTAGCTACTCCAGGAATGTCCGCTGTTTGTGGAAGCTGTACTTTTTCACACTGAAATATTGAAGATGTTCAGGCTCTGTGTCTTTTGCTCTTTAGCATAAGGCTTTGAGGCTCAGGTCTCATTGCGTTTTCAGTTAGGTCCACAGACTTGTGTTTCTGGCAAATGACATTTCACACAGCTACTGAAAACCAATTGAAGTGATTGTGCATAATCCCATTGGCAGTTTGTTAAACTGATCAACGCATCCCATCACCATGGAGAGAGTCAGCTTCCATTGGAGGAGAATGTACTAAAGAAGAAATCAATTTCCCATATAGCGCCATCACAGCTGACACTAAACAAACTCATGTTAGATCGATGTCCTTCTATGAACTTGTAACTGGCAGGAGCTGCCAGGGCACAGACTCATTGCCATTTGTGCTATTTTTCCATCTTTGGAACAGAATGCTGTCATGGCACTTAGACTGCTCAAGCTGTCTGGTCTTCGTTCTGGTGTTTGCTTCTCTGATTTTGGACTGTGCTATTTATGCAATGTCTGGTTCACTTGATTAAAAACAATGGAATGAATTATCCTTGTCACTCTGGTAAGTCAGGAGATCCGCGGTGGAGAGAAGTAGTGTGAGGTTGGTGTACCAGCAAGTCCTGTCCTTCCAAATATACAAATGCAGATTAAATGATTAGCTTCCTTGGGAATGTCAGTGCCCCTGGACCTTTGAAAACACAGATGCAGTGGGATTGGTTTTTTATGAAGCATTTGTTATCCATAACTTGAATTAATTTTTCTACTAATATTATGGCAGTAAGTGCTACCAAAAGAAACATTCAGTGATCTCAAATTCCAAAGCACTTACCTCTGGAATATTTTCAAATTATTTAATGATTGTTCTCAGATCAGTAATTATTTTCAGTGTTTCTTTTGAACATGCAAGTACTAATGTCTGTTCTTCCTGACACTATTGGTACCAGGAAACGACCTGCATCTTCACTGTACTTAAAGTGAATGGGGAGTTTCCCTCAAATTTATTGTAGACAGCTATCTACAAGAATATACTTGAGGTATTATATGAGGCAACATGTTTTTCACCCATCATACTGTCTTCTGAATTGTTTGCATTAATGCACCAATTGTAGAGGGGAAGAATCCCTTTGTTACAGAGCAGTGTTTTGGCACATGAAACATGTTTGAGCTTCTGTCTTTGCAGGTGATCATAGTCTTTTCACAAAAGGAAGCACTCATGATATTTTTAGGCTATGAGAGGTTTAAAAATCAGGTCCTTCAGAATATAGAGAGGTGTTGCCAGATAAATTAATTTTCAAACTTTCATGACAGAACAAACAGGAAATTTGGATTTGCAACCTTGTTGCTTTTCTTTTAGAAAAGCCTTGCCATTCTATAGTTTGAGAGTTGGATGAATCTGTTTTGTCTGGAAAAGTGTTTCAGCACAGGAATGAAATGTCATTTCTCTGTTGGAAGATAAATCAGTAGAGCAGCTGGGCTGTTGCCTTTTTTTTTTTACACTATTGTTACTGCCCTCAAATTTCTGGATCTGGTATCTTGATTCTTAACCTGTGCCTCATCCTGGAGATTTGCAGGACAGCCCCTTTTCCCTGCCAGTCTCAAGGCCCATCCTGTGACATCCAGGTGTTGGATAACTGGTGTGATCTCCATGGTTAGGACAGGGAACCTGTGAGCAACAGAAACTTGTGTAGATCTTTATAATTCTTCACTCCTACTGCATATAATACATTCTCTTTGTGGATTAGTGTTAGTGGTTGCAGTTTAATCTGGGAGGCAGCTCTGCACCACGCAACTGTTTGTTCACTCCTCACCCAGTGGGATGGGGGCGAGAACTGGTGTGGTGCAAAACTCCTGTGTTGAGATAAAGAATAATAGGAAAGAAGGGAGGGGAGGTGGGGGTAGGAAGCCAAAATGTAAAAACACATACTACAGGTGATGCACAGTGCAGTTGCTCACCCCCAGCTGACTGATGCCCATCCAGCCCCTGAGCAGCAGCTGCTCAGCAGGCCAGCCCTGCCAGTTTTATTGCTGAGCCTGATGTCCCATGGTATGGGATACCGCTTTGGCCAGTGTCAGTCACTGTCCTGACTATGTCCCCTCCCAGCTTCTTGTGTACCCTCAGCCTGCTCACTGGCAGGGCATCATGAGAAGCTGAATAGTCCTTGGCTCCATGTAAGTACTGCTCTGCAACAACTAAAACATTGGTGTGTTATCAGCATTATTCTCATCCTAAATCCAAAACATGGCACCATATCAGCTACTAGGAAGAAAACTATCCAGCCAAAACTGGGACAGCAGTCTTATCTCATGGCAGAGGATGGGAAATATTTAAACTACTTTCGGGAAAAGTCTTACTCTGAATCTGAGTGCTGCTTTATGAATCAAGGTCAGCTCGTGTAAGCTGTGCAAATGTTCCAAGCCTCTGGAGTTTTGGAAGGAATTTAGGAGGCTTTGAAGTGCTCTTGATCTTCAGAAGGACATCTGCAGCTAATGGTCTGTACTAGCATGCCAAGAGTTGTAAGGTTACAACGTGACTGTCTTCAGCCTTCTCAGTTCCAGTTGGTTTCCATGGCCCTTTAATGCAAGTTCAGAGAAAAGCAAGTTGTAAAAAATGCACTCTCAGCCTAACAGTGGATAATCTAGTGCTGGTTAAGTCAGGTGTAAAATGTCATACTGGAGTTTTAACTATGGTGTTTAAATGCGTGATAAAGTATAGCACACAGTATTATTAGGATTTCAATGGAAAGTTAAGTAAGCAGAAACTCCATACTCTTTCCTGCACAGCTAAAGATTCACTTTGTAATTTTATCCAAACAGACAAATACCTGCTTGCTAGCTATGCAAAGCAGCACAATAGTTTGCTAGATTGTTTTAATTCCAAACCTAATAAGCAAAAAAAAAAAACCCAAACTTTGCTGTTAATTCAGGATCGATCCAGGTTTTCAGGAATGGCTTTTTTTTGTCTCCCTTCTCTCATTAGCTGATAGTGCCATGATGTTCTTTGCTAATGAATGGCTGCAAAGTTCTGTGAGGTCTTCAGGTGAAAACATCTATAGAAGCCCAGCGCAGGGCACAGTCACCTCTCAAAACAAACTGTGATGCAAGTCAAGACATAAAGGCTTTGTTCTCCTGGATTCAGTTCAGATATGGAGCTGTGATCATCTTCTGAGGGTGGGGGAAAGATCCTGCCTGACAGTCCTGAATGTAACGGGTTGAGTACATAACAAAGTGGCACAAAGGCCTTGGATGTGGTGTCTGGGACACAGGTGTCTGTGACAAAGGCTTGACTCTCAGTCGTGGTGCTGGGACAGGAGGAGAAGCCTCTGATCAGACCTAACACCCAAGTCCCCATTTCTTGTACTCCTTTTTCCCTGGTCTGTCTCTGTTTCTCACAGGTGGCAGGAAAATATTTCCCACCTTCCTTGCAGCTGCTGTTCCTTTGTCCTGCTTGGGCCCCTCAGACAGTACTAACCTGCAAACCCACCTTTGAAGGTTAGAAGTGAAGCAGAAGTATTAAAGCCAAGCACAGGGTCATGCAAGCCTCTTGAGGAGGATCCACATCTTCCCCAGGAGCTTGCTGCAAGACCCCAGAGCTTGGCTCTGGTCCTGGCAGGAGGCTGAGAGGAGGGATGGGGAGGGAAGCGGGGGGCAGGACAGCTGGAGTCCAGCTCCTGCCGGAGGTGGTAGAGGCTGCGGCCCTGGGCAGGGGAGGTGCCTTTGCAGCAGGCCTCAGCAGGTCTCTCTGGCAGCCTGGAGGATCACTTCTGCAGGGAGGGCCCAGGCAAGGCAAGGCTGTGGCCACTGCTTCCAAGTCCCGCACGGCAGATCTGGTGAGGTGCAGCAGGACATGCTGGGTGCCCATGAGGGCAAACGTGTTGTAAAGGAGATGGCTTTTCCACCCCTCAAACTATGAAGTGTTGTTTTGTTAACTAACAAGTGTATTAGAAATGTACAGTCACTGGGCTGAGTATCAAAGTCCATGACAGAAAGACAATTTGGACAACTAATAGGTTATGTGAGTGGCAAGTTTTGGTGACAGGCTGACAGTGTGGCACAGCAGAGTTGGAGCAAACAGATGACTTGGTGGTTCCTGAAAGGTCATATCAGTGTCTCCATCACTGGGGAGAGCTGCTGTTCATTGCTGCCAAATGGGAAGTGACAAGGAGCTTCGGTGTCTGGGATGTTAATGATGGGCTCTCTTATGTGTTCTGAACATTTGTGAGTAACAAAGATTCTTGGTGACATTTCCAAATAGCTGCTCCTCAGTCAGAACTACTGCTGGTGCCACTGTGCTGGCATCCCATGGTGAGGGGGCCTCTGCCCTGCTCACCTCCCAGCACCTGCACTAGACTGGTCAACCGAGCCAGATTTCTGGGGTTTTGACAAGTGATGGCAAGTGCTGAGTCCTTCCACCTGGTCTTCAGCTGCTGTTTTCTGCTCAATGTGTCAGCAAGCTGCTGTTCATCATCCATACCATACTTGAGGCAGAACCCTGAGTGCTGCAGGGAGGCTGCAGGTTCATGCTATGCACCAGCTCATTTCTGCCAGAAGCTCCACTGCAGGAGGGACTGAGTGGAACATGCAGGATCCTGCTTCTGCCCCAAAGAACTCATGTCCACCATTTGCCCCGCATCTGTATCACTCACCGTGTCTGGGCAAAGTTGGTTGTTTTTTGGCTGTTGCCGTTTGTTGCAGAGGGCAGATGATGAGCACAGGAGCAGGAGGCAAAGAGGGTTTTGTGCTGGTGTTGGCAGAGCATAGAGAAGCAGAGGAGGCTGGTTGGTTGGAAAGAAGAATGGTGTGTGAAGGATGAGGTGCTGCAGGCTGGGATTTGGATTGTGGTCTTGATTCAGTAGAAAAACAGATGCAGCATGTTGATTATTTGGTGCTTCTTGGCTGTTTTTGACTGGGAATTGTAACTGAGTACAGAAGCAGTTGAGCCACCCTTCAGAAACAGTGCAACTAGGGGAGGAAATAGCTTCCTGTAGGCAAGAAGTAGTTGCAGGAGCACTGGCCCCAGTGCTGCTTTGGCACCTTCCTAGCACCTATGGACTTTGCTTGGCACAACATGGGATATCCTGCATCTGGGGGGAGCCTGGCTCCACATCTCTTCTCTTTTCTGCACAGCTAGCATGACCTGTCACCAGGCTGTTCACTTTGAGTCACCAAAATTTTAATACAATTGTATGATATCTCTTGATAAATGCTCACTTCCATCTTGCTGGGTCTGTTTGTCTCACTGGCAAACTGACTTTCTCTAGGGGGAAATCTGTCATGTTAGCACATCGTGATCAGTACACGACTCCTATCAGTGCTGTTTGCCTTGGAGTCTTTGAGAATTGCTGGCCTGGTCCAGTTCCTGTGGCTTGGGGTGGGTGAAGTCCAGGTGGTGGCCTCACATCAGGGGTCCATCTGGAGTGCTGTGGCAATGGCAGTACTGGCCTCGTCTGTGCTCTGAGTGCCAGCAAAGTACACTTGGCCCAACTTCGGCTTGTTGCTGCTCAGCTGAGTTTTCACAGGGGCATTTTTTCCTGGGACGGGGGAGCCAGGTCCCCCCTGCACCAGGAGGGAGAATCTTTGCAGTGCTCCTGTTTTCCTGGACAGGGCAGGGACCTGGCTTTCTTGGTATGTGCATGTTGTAAGTGAGGACAATCTTTCTTCAAGTCAAAGCCCAAATGGAAGTGGGATGTGCAGGGGTTCATGAAAGCTAGACTGAGCACAGAGTAATCCAGCTGGGCATAAGAGTTCAGAGAACTCTCTAGGTTCTTAATTTTATGTCAAATAGTCACTGGAGGGTTAATGTAATTTTGGTTTTAATTACATTGCTGGAGGGCACACTTACCCAAGGGAAAAGACATAATTACCAAGACATTTTATTTAGATATTATTTAATTTTATTGATGTGTCACAAGCAAATGCGCAGGAATGTTCAAATCAATATATACTTACATCAATGTTTAATCTACTTTCAGCATTTTTGCCTGTTCTATTTATGCAGTTGCTAGTTGATAAATTAACTTACTGGGAATATGTGGAAAATTAATGAATTTCCAGCAAAATCACACCCTGTGTATTTGTTTCAGTGCAAAATCAGAATAAGAACAGGTTTTCATCTTCTTTAGACAGGTTTTTTTGACAACTCCCCCTCCCCCTTTTCCTTGTAGTTCACTGTTACTAGGTCACGTGTGCTCTATTTTTCCTTTATTATATTGTCAGAACAGGCTTTTAGACCTTCCAGGTCAGGAGCACCTACGTGGGGTCAAATTAGGGCTGGACAGCATGTCATTTTCTATTAATCTATTGATCTATTTCATCAGTACGGCTACTTGCAGAGTGTGGTTTATTCTCTGGTTGTGTAATGGAAGGCACTGTTCTGACAGGTGGGAAGTCCTCTTGAGCTGTGTGGTCTTCTCCCTGCTGTACTTGACAATAAACACAGGTCTGGATATTTTCTTACAGGCCACCTCGGATTGCGTGTGGCTAGTAGCAAAGAGGTATTTATAAAATGCAAGCATAAAACTACATTTGTTTCTTACTCCAGCAGGTAAGGTCTGCTTAGATCTTACAGAGGAAAAAACAAGCAACCTAGGGAAGTATAGAATATCCCAAGTTGGAAGGGATCCACAAGGATGGAGTCCAACTCCTGGTTCCATACAGTTGTGCAACATAGTGTTGCGCAGGGACTGGCCTATGAGCAGCTCATACTGTTGCCTGCAGTACAAGGGTGGCAGGGACACAAAGCCATGCAAACTGGCAGTGACAGAGAAGTGGGACATGGTTCAGAAGGGAATCTGAGCTCTTGGACAACATAAGACCAGGGTCTGACACCAAATCTTATTTGCTCTGTTCTTGATGCTGAGGCTGATACAGTACATGGTTGCATTCAAATAGACATACTTAAGATCATGATGGATTACAGAGCAGTGAAGTAAGAGCTTCTTTTCACCCTGTGTTTGCATCTGGGAGAAGAGCAAAAATAGACTGAGTGGTCAGAGAAGCATACCCAGGAAGAAGCAGATGTGGACTCCTGGTGTGTTTTTCATCTTTTTCTACACTTTTTTTTTTCCTGCTTGAGAAGCCTTTTGTGCCTTCTCCTGTCCTTTGGTACAGGTTATGGACAGGCAGCTCAAAGACATCACTCATAATATGCTGGGTCTGTCTACTATTCCTTTCTTTGCAAAGGCAGTTACCTCTGTCTTCCCAGTCTTCAGGGTCCTCAGTTGTGGCTCTCCTGTGCATAGTTCTTTTCACACTTGGACCCTTCAGCACATTGCTGCTCACTGCCATTTGCATCCAATTAACTTGTGGGTGAGAAATCTCTGATGTAATCTCTGATCTAGCTAGCTGCTGATTTACTCTGACTCCAAACAATTTGTCACGAGTGGAAGGATTGATGTTGGAAAGCAAATTTTGAGGTGCCTTTTATCTTCCCACATGCGTAGTGCTGCAACACAATTGCTCTGTCTTCATCCATCAGCAGCCCCAAGTATATATATTATCTACTGGTTCAGCTGCTCCTGCTTCCTGCATGAGTCTCTCCCTGCTGCTTTCCTAGATGTGCAGATGACACTTGTCATGACAGACTGTTTCAGCTTCCCTGTGCATGGGTGGGTGTGCACTGCTGGGTTTGATTTTTCATTAATGCTTCCCAGATGCTGCTTTGTATGGTCAGTTTTGAAGGAATTCTGGCTGTGTCCCTTCTCTTGCTACCCTGCTGAATTGAGCCATCTTTTTTTCCCAGGCAGTAGCTGCCATCTGCACCAGAAGGTTAATTTGTTCCTCTTCCCCATAAGTGCATTTATCACATGGAAGTGGCTGTTGTGGAAAATATTGATCAAACACCGTCTGTTCCCTGGCTGGACTGAAACAGTGTTACAGTTACTCAATCACTTAACATCTTGCTTTGTGTGCAGACAGCTATGGAAGAGTGTGTGTGCATGAGTGTGTGTGGAGGGGGGTGGCAGGAGCAGGTAGTGGCTGCTGGGGTTTTTCACCCTCCAGTGCTCCCGGCAGTGGTTCTTCTGGAGTTGGGGTATGGCTGATCCCCTACTGCAGGGTGGCTTTCCTCCTGCCCAATCTCCTCGTCTTGCACTGGCTGTGCCTGCAGAGTCCTGGAGTGTGGCAACAAAGAGGGAAGGTGGCATGTGTGTTTAGAGGAAAAGGTTTCTGGTGTTTGGGAGGAGAGGGTTTGGAGTGTTTCTAACTCAGTAGTAGACTGCCACATTCAGAGCTGTGTATTTCCAAGGGCATTTGGATCTGTGTTTTGGCCAGCAAGAGTGCTTTGGCTTACTCTGCCTTAGACTTGAAACTCAATCCTTTGTTTCTGCCTGTGCTTGTTGCAGCCCTGGGCCATCACTCTGAGCTCCCTCTTGTTTCCTAGCACAGGCACAGATGATTGCTACCAGTCTGTGCACCGGAGCACACTTGTCTCTCTATTAAAGAAAAATACAATAATAACAACTCTTTGTGGCAGCTGCACAAATATATGCTGTTTTGACAGCACCTTATTTCTGCACAGTGCTCTGGAAGGCTTGTGTGAACATTTCTTGCAGGCAACTTCATGGTGGGAGAGCTGTGGCACAATGAAAACACATGAGTCACCCATTTAAAAATCATAGTGTTTTTAGCACCAGGACCTCTCTCTGCTCTTGGCCATCTGTCGCAGCCTAATCTCACCAGGGTGCTTTTCAGGCATTTATCTACCAAGGCAATACTGGCTGGAGACCAGTGCCCCCTCAGCACCATGCTGGAGATCCCAGTAGCTTGCTCGCTATGTCCGCAGTGAGCGGTGCCCAGGCTGCATTCAGGTGAGGGCTGGTGTCATGGCAGGAGGAGCAAGGGGCACCCAGAAGCAGCGAGCTTGTCTGCCTGGCTCCTTGCTTATGCCCTGGTGCAGGAAGCCGCAGAGCAAGTGGTGGGAGCATTTTTTTGGTAGGCTCAGGCCTATGTTGAGCTCTGTCTTGGCAAAGCAGGGATAGGTGAGGGACCACCACCACCATTCTCTGGGTTGTGGATGGAGGGAGCCATATGCTTCACAGCAGATGCTGCTGGCGCCAAAAAATGGAGCATGAGAAGAGCATCTTCCTACCACATGCCCAGGACACTTGAAACTGGTGCAAAGTAGTAATGTCCCCCTGGAGTGGCATCAGCCCTTGTGACAGCGCTCTGCCCATTAAAAAAGAGCAGACGTGCCTGCAGAGGAGTTCTTATTTAGCAAACAAAAAAGGGCAGTGCTATGAGGAAGGGAAAGCTAATTGGCTTCAGATGTAGTGTATTGGCAAGCAGTGGAGAATAAATAACAAACTGAGATGTGAAACTACTGCAACTGTCCACGTGGCAGACCAGTGTCCTGTTAAAGGTCAGCTAAGTCCCTGGCTCTGTCTTTGCTGTCCTTCAGATCTCAGGAAAGCGTTGTACCTCTGGCACCAGAGTCACATTCTGCTCCTGCATCGGAGTGCATGTGTCTTGTTTCCTGATTTCTTTTTCTCTGTGTAGAGGCTCGGACTCCCCGGGTGGCGCATCCGTGCGCAGAAGCAAGCAGCACACTAGCGTGCTGTGATGTGCTGTGCTCCCTGCGCTGCAGGATGATGCCGTGCTAGCTGGGAGCAGGCACTGGTGGCTGCAGGCAGCTCTGGCCTGCTCTTTTTCTGCACAGTCTGGCAATGCAGATCCCTGAGAAGAGCTTGACTCTGCCAGTATATTAAAATTTAATTAGGCAGTAAATGCTTCTTTCTTCCAAGCCCTGAGGCTGAAGAAAGCCAGAATGTCTTTTTGGTTTCTTAATGGGACAACTGTCCCCTCCAATAGACTATAAATGGTTTTAGTGACATTGGGCAAAATCCTGCCCTCTGTTTTACAGTTGTGTGATTACTGGTATGCTCAATTCCTCTTAATACACCAGGTGTGTGTAGTGGGGGAAGTGACAGCTTTTTCCTGGGAGCAGCTGGGTGGGATCCGGAGGGAAGGCTGCCAAAGCTGTTCTGTCAGTTGCTGGGAGATACCAGGGCTGTCGTGGGTGATGAGGAGGAGCTCACAGCAGTGCCAACACCGGGCGGCTTTTACCACTTCTTGCTCCTATCTGAGGGTCTGTGAAGGAGATGTAAAGGCTAAGTCAGGGTGGGGACAGCAAACCCCAGCTCCCTGCTGTGACACCCCTTATTTCCAGTGCAATGCCACCCTCACCAGAGCTCTCACGGACAGCCTGGGATATTAATATTTGTCATTACTCTAATAATCACTTTTCATGCTGTGGCAGAAGCTCATGGCTCCAGCAGACACAGATTTTTCTATCCTGGTCACTGTATACTCTACCCCCATTAAGTTAAATACAATTTCTTCCTCAGAAACCTCTAGGTGTAAAATAACTTGTAATGTAAAATAACACCCTCTGGTGAGGGTAGAGAGCATGGTTCTGCCAGAGCCACAGCTGAAACTTGCCCCCTGCCACAGCTTGGATGTAAGGCATCTGCTCCCAGCTCTTTTTGTGAGAACTAAGCTCTGCTATTAAATCTCTTTACCTGAAGAGTTGTTTGTAAATTCTGAGTATTGATTCTGAAGATGCAGCTCCTCCTAGTAATTTAAAGAAATTAAGAGATTCTTAATCACTGAGAAAGCTGCCAGTTACTTAAAATTCAGCTTAAAGTATTTAAAAAGGGGCATTTTTGCATATTTTGGTATCCCTTTCAGTGAGGGCAAGGGAGGATTGTGCAAAGCCTTTCCAGAGGAACCCAAAGGATTTGTATTACAGGAAATTCATTAAAACCCATTTCTGTTATCAAAGGGCCATTCTTAATCACTCTATAACAACCTGCTGCTTCAGGAAGCATTTCCAGTAGGCATGCCTCAATTCTGAGGCACTGTCTGTGCAGTTCAGTGCTTGTTCCCCTTCCTTCTGGGGGCAATATATTGTTTGCATCTGGATTTCAAACCCATGCAGAACTTCAGAAGGTGATGCTGAGTCAAAGGCTAATTGCAAGCAGCTGCTGCAGTGTGGTGCACGTGTGCTGTGGGCTCTCACCTGTGCCTCTGGGTGACCTGGCACGAAAAGCTGTTGGTCCTGTGCTGTCCTGAGATGGATCCTGCAGCAGGTATGGCTGTGCTGCTGCTGTGCTGCCAGTGGTCTGGGGACAAGGACACCTCCATTGGCCAAAGGAATCTCTGGAGTGTGCTTGGACCACAGGTGCAGGACTGCCCTCCTCTCTCTGCAGGCAGATCTGGACTCTGTCAGCACCAGCCAATGCCTCAGGCTTGGGGATAATTGTGTTCTGGCCAAGCTGTGTGGCTACACTGTGTGTGGCTCCTTGCCCGGAGGGGACAATGGCATAAGGTGGCGTGCAGGATCCCTCCCATCCAGTAGAGACAAGTTTATGGCAGTGCTCTCATGAGCTTTAGAAGATTAAAATGAATGTCTGGGGCTTAGGTACCTGGAGCCCAGACTTAAGTCCCTCACTCAGATGATAGAAGGAAACAGGATTTTTTAATTCAATTTCATCCTATCTCAGATGAAAGGAAATGATCCAGAAGTGTTTGGTTCAGTCAGCAGCAGCTATTGGTGGTTTCCCTTCACCCTGTATTATCCACTGCATTGTGGTTGTCTTGCCAGGCACCCCATGAAGAGAAACACTCTGGGCTTGCAGGTTGTCGCTGGAATTCTTCTGGTCTTGCTGGGATTGTTGGGGGTGTTGTACCCTCACAGACTGTCGCAGGAGAAGAATTGGGATAAGAGACAGGGAGCTGATACGCGTTAGGTTGGTGGATAGAAAACTGCTACTGTTTTCTTCATTTGGTTTAATACAGAAAATATTTTGACCTTGGGGTATCTGGCACACACTGAGAGGTCTGCCAATGAGGGGAATGTGGAGGCAAGTGCTTCTTGTCCTGCCTGTATCCAGAATGACCCCTTTGCAGTGGCCATGCTCCCTGGATGACAGCATCTGTTCATGAACCTTCATTCATCTTTGTCTCTGGAGCCAATAAGGAGCATCTGGAAAACCTATGATTGCTCTGCTTTGCTCTGACTAATGCCAGGCTCCTTCCTGAGGCTGTGCAGGTTGCTGCTGAGATCTCACTCCTTGTGTCTGTTTCTGAGATGTCAAAAAGACCCTCCCCTAGCTTTTACTATCAACAGTTGAGATGTGTCACTTGAAGAAATGTCTTCATTATTTTAAAATCAGATTTTTAAGAGAAGCTGTTGTTATTTATAGAAATCTATCTGCTATCAAAGCACTTATCACTGTCATATCCCGGAGCCTCCTAGCAAATGCTGTGTTGATGGCCACTTTGGAAATATGGCTAGACAGGGAGGGTAATCGCTCTGCGCCTCTCGCTGCCAGGCGGCTGCCACTGTGAGGGTGCGTCATCAGCGCACTTTGATTTTAGAGTGGCTTTCTGTGAGAACAGAATACAGCCGGCGGGTGGTTTGGTCAGCCTTGGGTGAATTCCTCACAAGGCAGTGATTGCTGCATCAGCTGTGGTGACATTTGGGACTGGTGTTGTGACTTGGCCCAGGACACTGGTCTGGTGCAGGTGGCTGTGATGGCTCCCCTGGGTGCTGCTGAGTGGGCGGCCACGGGCGCTGCACATGCGGTGCTGGAAGTACTTGGGGGGACCTATGTGCCTGTGTCCATGCTTGGTGCCCAGAGCTGGCTCTGTTCACTGCTGGGCTGTGGAGCCCAGGGTGCAGCCTGGGGGCTGAGCTGGGCCCTGGGAGGGTGCTGGTGCTTCAGCAGCTGTTTTTCATCCTGAGACAATCAATTCTCCTCATGAAACAGCCTGTTAGTCACTCACAGCTCTGTCTGGCTCTATGAAATTAACTGCTGTGAGAGTGACTTGGAGGGGGTTTGTTGCTGCAGTGCTGCTCTGGATTTTGCAGAGTGGGATCCCTTGCCTGCATCTCATGGTAAAATCTCCCTGGGGAATCCTTGTCAGAGTATCTCAGCCCCATGCTGAATGTTAACGTATAATAAGGAACAATAAGCATCTGCTGGCTATTATTTTCCATTTGCATGGTCAGCTGGAACAGACATCAGTTTGGAGTAGGATTTGATATGCATATATTGATTTTCTTTATAGATTAGAGTGATTCAAGCAGTTATAAGGTTAATTTCAGATGATTAACTTCACCATATTGTAATATTTGATTTAGATTGGCTTTCAAACACTTTCCACATATTGATTTTCAATACTGTACTTTTAGCACTGCAGCCAAATGTCATTTAAATAAAGGGTTGACAGAGTAGAAAATATTCACAACAGAGCGGAAAATTCTGCTACGCGCCAGCCTGGACCTGTCCTGCAGGGTGCCCGATGTTCCTGCAGCCAGAGAGAGGAGCACAGCCTGCGTCCTCACAGCAGTGCTAAGCATGGCCTTTGCTGGTGCACCCCCTGTGGCGAGGGTGGCACTGGCCTTGGAGGGTCCCTCTGATGGACAGGTCCATTGCTGCTCCTCACCAGCACAAGGATTACCTGTCACTTGTCAGCACACCCACCCCCCACATCCCTGTCAAATGAACCACGGGGGGACCACAGCATCACTCCTACTGGCAGGGCTGTTGCTGCTTTGTGACATTAAAACTCCTTGATAAAAATCAGACCATGAAATTGTTGGCTATGAGAAGTTTAACCTGCCAATTCTTCCTCCTGGCTTTGGGTGATCCTCCTGTCCTGGGGGCAGGTGCCAGAGCCTCCTGGTGCAAACTGAATACCCAGGTTTTATTGGCCCCAGCTGGAAGAGGCTGGGGATTTAGAGACTGTAGGAAAATCACATTTATGAGATTTCTGTGGGAGCTTCTTCCTAAAACTTAGACTTGAGGCGCTAACATCTTTTCTTATCAAGGGATCCTCACTTCCTCACAAGCCTCCCTCCCCAAGAAATGCTCATGGAGCTAACGTTTCTGATGATGATGCCAGAGATGTGAAGCATTAACAAGCAGGGCGCAGTGCTGGTGGAGACGCTGTGGCCCTGTTCCCAGCACCCTGCCTGCACATGTTCCTGCTGCTTTGGTGTGGCTGCTGTGGGCTGGTCCCTGCCTGTGTAGAGAGCCCAGTGCCAGGGGGCCGTGGCCCTGTGGGGCTGCGCTTCACCGCAGTGCAGGAGCCTGTGGAGAACGCTTATTTTGTTCTAATAATCCCAGAAGCTAACAGCACTGCAGTTTTACAGTGGTGGTGCCTAACCTACCCACTACTGTCACGTGTAGGGTCTTGCCATCCAACTATCTATCTATCCATCTTGCTGCCAAGATCTAATACTCTGACAACAGGTTGCCCCTTTTGCTGTGGCTAAACTTTTCATTCTCCTGGACACTTACAAATTTTCCAGCCACTCTGGTTAAGCAGACGGGCTTTTTGATGGAGAAACTTCCAGCTTGTGCGCCGGCAGATCAAAACTTCATGAGTTGCTTGGTAGCATCCCATCCTTACTGTCATGTTCTTGCTCTAACCTGCTGTTGTGAGGGAAGAGTAGGTATGGCTTTACTTCCAGCTGTCTTGGATGATGTTTCTCATTCCTTCATCACATAAAGCCAAAGCTCTGTGATTCTTCCTTGTTAAGGGGGTATTGTGCCCTTTATATCCCTTGAGACCAGATTGTAAAAACAGTAGAAAACTGGCATTTAAGCTATTGGAGGGAAGCACTATATAGATAGATATTAGATTGTTCTGAGCTAAAATGCACAAAGGAAAAAAATCACCAAAAATATGCTGTTTCTTGCCTATTTTACATTTCAGTATGGATAATATGTGCACATCTCAGAGCAGATTACACTAATGTTTCTGAACATTCATGAGTCCAAAACAGCTAAGAGCTGTACACAGCAGCTCAGAGGGTGTGGGAGTGACAGAGACTGGGAAGTCAAATACAGGCAGGGAGCTGTTTGCTTTTTTCACAGTTCTTGTTTCCTCTCTCTCATACTTTTATTTTTCAGGGGCTATTTTCTTCTTCACGTTTTAGTGATGTGCTGAATGCAGATGGGACACAATGTACACAGAGCTATTAGACTGACACTCATTTTTGTGTATCTATGTGGGGGGAAAAAACGGATCAGGTTTGCCTGGCATACTTTGAAAACCATGACACCTAAACACCTGAGTAGCAATCGTCCCTGAACTTGCTGAAATCGCTGGTCTGCTCATGGGTGCCCCTTCCAGGGAAATACCAGTGCAGGGGGTGCAGCATCTCTGCCAGATTTACGGGTGCTGCAGCAGGCGGCTGTGTCCCCCGGCCTCATGCGTCCCCTGCAGGCAGGAGACCTCTGCTTGTGCAGGGCTGCTTCTGCTCGTCCTCCTGCGTCCCGGGCTGGGGCTCCCTTTGCACTAGGAGCCTTCTTCTAGAGTTCAGAAGCCTGCTAATTGATGATCTGGCCACTTCGCTATCTGCTTCTGTGTCCTGAGGTGAAGTGATATTTCTTCCCATAAATTCCATGTATTCAAGGAACTCTCTTTACAGGGTGCCTGACTGGCCACAGTGATTCAGACAGAGCTGATCAAATACTTATTTGTCAAATGAATTGTCTGATTTATTTCATCATTTCAAATAACTTATAACTCATCTGCAATAACAAATATTTATATTGCCTCCTGACCAGCAATTACTTGCCCTTCCTGTTTATAAACCGCTATATGCTTGTGGTAGCTGATGCTGGTAGTCTAAATTTTGGAACAATATCGCAGAAACATGAAGAAACATTCTGTTATTCTCTACAAAATCTGCAGAACATTGGTATTATCTTGAGCTCTTTTCCAGGATTCTTCCATGTATACTTTTTGACAAAAGGAGACTGCACAGAACACACAAAGGTCAAAGCTATTAAAAATCTTTTCAATGAGCAGTGCTGCAGATCTCCAAACACTTGTAGCTCTCCAGGGAAAGTTTAAGCTTACAATTTTTCACCTCTATTTGTTCCAGTCCAGACTGGCACCCACCAAAAGAAATGAGCGTGGAAAATAACTTTCTGAAGCACCTCAGTCTGTCAAAACTGATCCATTGAAATAGCCATTGTACTGTACCTGTTGAACCTAGAGAGATAAACATCTGTTTGTGTAATACATGTGACTGGGAAAGTATGGGTCATGCCAGATGCAAGACGTTTGAAAATGCAAAAGAACATTTGTTGAATATTTTTTTCAGGTATGTATTGAATCTGTCTCAATAAATTGTTAAAATTGTGCCTTAATATACCCTGCACTGGCTACTCTTAAGACTGCATGTATGTGGCATGATTTTGTTGCTCACCATCTTTACCTGCCTCCAGCTCATGTGGTGAGATGCCTTGGAAGCTCCCTTCAGGCACATCTCATTTGAATGATGCAAATACTGTTGTCAGCTGTGTGTTTTGCTGAATTTTCATCCTACCTGCTGTCTCACTTGTTGGCATGTATGTTAAATGAAAGCAACTCCTATACCATCCTATACAAGCTAGGATGGCACCTTGCTAATAGCCTTTGTCCTGCAAACATCTATGATTTATACTTGCTCTCTGTTACTGCCTCCTTGTTACCAGCTGGGGGTGGACCTTTAGGGGTGCTGTAGCACTTTGCTGTCTATGACCAGTAATGTCACCCTCATGTCTGCGATGGTTCTCAGAGATGATTTGAGAATGACATTGCCTGCAGCCTCTCTGTCTGAGCCAATTAAACAGAGAAATTAAACAATGTCTGAGTCAATTAAAAAGAGAAAATAAACAATCTGACAAACACGACAATGGAGACAAAGCTCAGTGCTGAAGTGTATCTTCAGCAAGGACACCAAGTATGCGTACAGCAGTCAGTGCCTAGCCACAGCACTGCTGTGCCTAGTGCAGATCTTTACAATCGTCTCACGGGACAGTGGGAATCACCTGGTGGTGGGCTGACAGCAGTAACTGCTCCACGCTCACTGTTCAGGAGGCATTGCCTCCTAGGTCTTGCCTCTCTGTTCCTGGTCCCTTCTCTCCTGCTGGCAGTGAAGTCCAGCAAAGCCCCTTCTTTCTAATGCATGTCAACAGCTGTCTTCTGTGCTTGATCTGTGTGTGGGGCTTGTAAGGGGCTCCTGGAGAAGACTTTGGCAAGGTGGGCACCCTCCAGGCTTGTGGTAGTGAGCAGTCCCAGCTTGGAGCCCACATCTGTAACCCTGGGATGATACAGACCGGCACTGCAGTCCAGAGCGACTGTTTGTGGTCATGAATGTGGCATCCAGCTTAATGTATGTCAAGAATCACTTAGCAATTCTTCTTGTGAGCTTGTATGTCTGGTTACACTACAGCATCTTTCTCAAAGATAGCACTCCAAGGCTAAAAACTTAAAAATAAAAATCCACAGTGTCCCTCACTGATCTCTTCCACCTGCTCAGGGAAGGGAGAGTGTCCCCAGACAGCACGACACAGTCCTGCTGGAGATATTTGGGAATCAATGTTAGGTGTAGCTGGAATGTATTTTCACAAGAATTTTAGGAAAAATTGTGGGGAGTGGCTAAGTCTGAACTGAGCAGCTGGTACAGGTGCTTAGTAATGTACTAGCAGGTGTGAAAGCTATTATGTTTCAAAAAAACCCAGAACTATCTCTACCTTAGGAAATGCCAGACCAGGTAGCTCTCAGGACCTGTTTTAGGAGGCTGTTAGGTCTGCAGAACTACACAGGCAATCTCATTTAGATGTTTTGCACCCTCGGAAAGGAAAAGTCAGCAGACAGACCATCATGACTTCTCTGTCTGTACTGTAAACAATCTTTATTTTTTCCACAGTTTATTGAGTGGCTTTTCTCTTCCAGAGGTGTTAAGAGAAGCAGCTAAGCCAGGCTATGTCTTTGCTATATCTAATTGGTTCTTTCAACTGTAAGTAAAGTGATCTACTAATTGTTTTGATCTCTGTTCAGTTCTTTGATCTAGCTATTGTGCATATAGTGGCAGCACAATTAATTAATTGCAAGTTTACAATCATGAAGATGAAGCATTCTCTAATTCACTCTTGCAGTTTTAGTAGTTGAAGTTCCATGGTTTGTCATTAATTTTGGCACAGTGACAGTGATACAAAATACCATTCCTAGACCTTTTAAATTTCCCTAAGCCCTCAAGCAGAGGGTATGCACCAGGGACAAGCCCCATCTTTCTGTGAGGTCTCCACGTGGCAGTGGTACTGCTGCTCTTGGGCACCTGGACCTCACTGCAGAGCAAGAGACCCAACTATGGATCAGCATTTCCCAGAACTGTTTGATTATTTATCAGTAAGTGCTGTACGAAACACACAATACAGCTTACAGAATAAGAGAAGAGAGCAGGAGAGCACTTAGGGGAATAACCCAAAGGCCTTTGCTAGCATTAACTATTCTGTATCCTTCAGTTTAGAAGGGAATTAATCAACCCCCCCCGTTTTACAGTCTTGATCAGTCCCTGCTGCTGGATAGGATGTGGCTGTGCACAGGAGCAGGATATCTTCCATTGTGTTCTCTTCTCTGAGATGTCTGGCAAGAAAGTAAAGCAGATACATCACAAATGTGATTTGTTTGTGCTGTTCCTCTGGCTTGTCTGTTTTCCACACCAAAGAGATAATGTTGCTCTTCTAGCTCAGCAGCAGAGGGGCTGGGATGACCTTGCATTTTGGGCAGGGAGCCTCAAGATACCTGTGGATGGAGGAGTCTGCATTGTGGGAAAGGGCGGGAGAACCTGTTTGCTAATACTGGTGGCTGAGGGACCTGTGAGGAGCAAGCTGCAGCCCTTTGGGGCCAGGTACACACATGGCAGAGCCAGTTCTGCCACTGTTTTCATGCTCTGACAGGGCTTGTTCAGCTCATGCTCCAAGAGCTGTCAAATCTCTTTGCCAGGAGAGCCAGTGGACAGAAGTCTCATCTGTATATTTTGCTTCCCTTAGAACAAGGCAAATATTGCAGTATCTGTTGAAGAGTATTTGCATTTTTATGGATAAATTCAAGAAAAAAGGCACCACGCAATCCCAATTTGCATCCCTTATTTCCATAGAAACTACAGGAGCTTTGATTGCTTTCATGTGCTTTTGATGAAAATTGAGTGGGGTATCTTTATCCTGCCATAAGGTGGGAAGAAAAATTGGCATTCACAATAATATCTAATGGTTCAAAGGATACTTTTGCAAAACAACTTGCTGTGATTTATTAAATAACTTGGCGTTTTTCAAATAATTGAAAAAAACCTCAACTTTCTAGAAAACTTGTTACAAACCTTTGCTAAACCACTATAGATTAACATCTGCTTGTGTGAAACAAGGATTGTTTACCGGTATATGACTGCTGCTTGTGAAATTGGGGTCATTCAGCTCCCAGTCAAAGTTCAGACACTAGCATGGAACAATAAACAATTTAGATATCATAATCTATACAAATGTTTTTAAATTGTGGAAAAAAAATAGTGGTGTACCACTGCAAGCAAACAGCTTTGCCGAACAAGTCGAGGCCATAAGAGAATGAGGGACTGCAGAGCTCACTCGGGCTCCTCGTGTCCCTCACAGTGCTGGAGGCAGCTCTGCACTGCCCGAGCTCTGTGCTGGCCACTGGCAGGGAGACTGTGGCCCAGCCTGGTGTACCGGCAGGGCAGCTGGCTGTGGGGGGTGACCACTGCTCTGGTCCCTGCTGTGGCATGGAGAAGGCATTGCCCAGCTTCCCATTAGCACCATGACTGCTAACATGCAATCTGTATGACTCATTTTGCCTGCTGTTTGTAAATATTGATCAGGCTTTAAAAGTAATGTGTGTTTTTTTTTTTTTTTTTTTTTTTTTTGGACAGAAGACCCGGACCGATAAATCTCCAGACTTCCCCAGACAGTTATGCCCAGCAGTAGCGAGGGGCCTGGGGGCTGATCGGCAAGGACAGGGCCAGGTATGCCTGGGGAGCAGGGGCTGCTCACAGGCGGCTCAGTCCAATCGTCATGTCCTGCTTAGGATGCTCCTTGGACGTGCTTTGGTGCCTGATCTCATTAATGTGGTAAGAGGCATCTTCACAGTTTCTGTCTCCTAGAGCAGGTTGGATTTGCTGTGCCTGTACTGCTTATCCTGACACAAGGCCATTTATATTTGATGGTGTTTGGATGAATTATGCACATAGCCACTAAGAGAAATTTAATGATGGGTTTCGTCGTCTTTTTTATAGATTTCAGCCTTTGAATTAAGCACCAGTTCACTCTAAGTGCTACAGGGGATAAAGAGAATATTCTAGTCCCTGCATCCATCACAGCTGCTCTGCCAAGCAAAGTTAACAAGTAAACAGTAATCACCCACAATTATTGCCCATTACGTGCTCTTTTCACCTGAGATCACACAACAAAGCATGAGTGTGGAGCCACAGGAGGAGCTGGGTGGCAAGGAGCTGTCAAGATGAAATAACAGCAAAAAGACCTGTCAAACGCTGGCTCTGTGGAAGACCTAAATCCTCTCCTGATGGCCCCTTGGTGCAATGTACAAGAGCTACTTCTGTGTAATTATAAATTGTCTGCAGGGCTTATCTGAGAGGTTCAGAGTTGACATTACAATAATAGGGTGGGTGAGTTTTATTTAAGGGATAACATTCCTGGCAGTGGTGTACACATGGCAGTAAATGAGTGTGGCGAGTGATTAACACCATCGCGAAGCCTTTGCGGTCCCTGCTGGCTGGCCAGAAGCAGAGGAGCCTGGCAGGTCCTGGCATGGCAGGGAGGTCCTGCTGGGGCCACCAGGGCTGGCCTGTGACAGCCTGCATTGTGGCACATGCCACCTGGGGCTCCGTGCTGAGTGAGTTGTGGTGGGTGCACATGGGGTACATGGGGTCCCATCCAGACAGGTCAGGGGCACGATTCGTGTCCTCTATCTCTGGGCACATACCAGTGCAATGTCCCCATGAAGCTGTCTGCCTGGGCTCTCTTTATAGCTAGCAGAGAGGGAAGGGTGATTTTGTGGCGTGGTTTACCTGACCTACTTTAGTTGCTTACATTAAGGTGAATTGAACAGTTTCAAAATTGCATTTGCTCTCCATTTACTATAAAAAGCAGAAGGCGATCAGCTCAGATGTGGACCTGTAAGCCAGGAGGGATTCATCCCACTGGAAATACCTTACTTGCCTTGGCCACCATTTTCTGAGCATGCTTCTCTTGTTCTACTTTATTTTAAGGATGAATTTTCTACAGCGTTTCTGTAGAAGTATTAAAAAGGGAAAGTGCAGAAAACAAGCCTTGCACCTGTCCCTTCAGGGGAATGGTTTGTTTCCTTGAGTCAGATTTGTCTTGAAGGCAGCCTGGGACAATATCAGACCTTACCAAGGCACTTTCTCCTGTCACCCTGCTCCCACCCTGCAGAAAAGGGACAGTGATGCTGAGGGGCTGCCATGAATCCAGTCGCTCCCTGGGGAAGATCTATGGTAGCTGGTGTGTCTGTGAGCCTGACAGCAGTGAGATGGGACTGGCCACCAGCCCTTCATTAGACACAGCCCCGCAGCTCGCATGCTGCACATTCTGTCGTGGGAGCCAATGCCTGAATCCAGCGCTTTGTATTAGGGGAAAGAAAAAAAAAAAAGTTGTTACAGCCTGAGGCCGTGGGAGGGCAGCCCTCCCCCGGAGCTCGGTGCAGGGCAGCAGCCCCCGTGCTCCCGGGCGAGCTGGGGCTGCAGCCACCTACAGGGATCCATCATTCCTCTTTTAAGGGGAGAGAAAATGTCCCTGCTCCAGAGCGCGTCGGCCGTGAGGGGGCAGGCACATCCTTGCAGGATGAACTTCTTGCAGAGGAGGCAGACTTCTCAACTGCCCCCAGTAATTGGAAAGCAGTAAAAAGGCAACGTGCCCATTCGGCGAGCTCTGATCCCATCACCAATCAAAGAGACTGATTTAGATCGGTGGAGCTGCCAGGCTGGTCCCACTCGGGAGAGTTAGTGGTGATATTAACTGGAGGAAATTCTACAGAGTAAGTATTAGCCTTGTATTATGTAGAATTTTTAAGTGCTTCATTAATTTACAATTCTACTTTTTATTAAATTAATTTGCATTTTAATGAAAAAACTAAGTGGATCTCTCTTCCTGGAGCAGCAATAACATGCGGCCTGTATGTGAATGAGTGTGCTTTTGCAGAGGGTGAGGCAGCTCTGCATTCCCGGGTGCAGGAATTTCTGCCCGTGCAAGGGGCCTGCTGCTCTTCCTGGCAGTGCGAGGCACTGCCCCAGGCACGTCCCCTCTCCTCTGCCCTTGCTGAAGCCTCTGCGGTTGGTGTGGTGCCCCATTCAGGGACTGTAATGCAGAAGTGTGTCTTGCTTCGGTGTGTCACCTTCATCACGAGGGGACCTTGCATGCCCTTTCGTCTCTGCACAGCACTGACTCCTGATCTTCTACCAGCCTGGCAGCCTTATGGGCATGTGGGCTTTATCTTGATGCTCATGCTGACCCAAGGGCATCCCCAATCCTTGGAAGAGTCTTTTAGTCTCATCCACAGGCAGTCTGAGGTCTTCAGGAGAGGGGTGCTTGGCATGGACCCCAGGCTTGCAGCAATGATCTCAGACCATGGGAGACTCCTGGGCTTCTCTGAGGAGCCACAGCCTGCCTTCCTGGTGGTGGGCCGTGCGAGCAGGGAGCCGGGCACCACAGTGGCCTTGAGCATCTGGCACTGGGCTCTGCAGCTAATGGAGATGGGATGAAATGGCCAGGGACGTGCCTGCAAAGCACCAGGCACCTGGGGATTTGGGCTGCTCGGGAAAATCTGTTCCTCTGGGCACAGCAGCCTTGCCCTCTTTGATAGAGCTCTCATACAACTCTGTCATCAGGTTTTTCTTTTCTCCAAGAAATCAGGGCTGTGACAGTAAAATGCCTCCGGGCTGAGGAGCCCCTGGGTTTTCTCCTCTGGGCACATTGGCCAAATTGAAGAATTTAGCTGAAGGTTAAAAAAAAAAAAAAAAAGATTCTCCTTGAAATGTGCACCCACTGTTCCTCACTGACATGTATCAGCCCATGGCCCTGACGAATGCCCTCAAACAGCTCTGTGTCTTTTCTTGATTGGGGACCATTGCTCCTCAGGGAAATTGACATCATGCCACCCTTTGACTGACGGTGATCAGTTCCGGAGTGAGGCAGAACATACTTCTGCAAAGTACATAGCAGAGATCATTCTGAAATCACTGGTGTCAAGCAGTTTGGCTGGTATTTAAAGTAGGACAAAGGTGGCATTTTTCTCTGCAAGTTTTTTTTTTTTTTTTTCCTAGGTAGTTTCAGACATGGTTAGAGCCAGTCAAAGTGAAAAATCCACCAACCTTGCTGCCCTCTGCCCCTAGCCCTCAAATCAATAAGGAACATCTCTGGTACCTCCACAGACGCCTAAACTCTTTACTGACATGACAGCATTTCCTTCAAGGCCCTTCTGCACTACTTCAGAGAGTAATAATTTAATGATTCTATTCTTCAGGGCTTTACTAATATAAGTTGACTGAAAACGAAATGCTTTCCACCAAATCATCTTTGCTTCCAACCTCTTTTATCATCAGATTTGCTGTTAATCTCACAGGCAGCAATCCTACAAGTTCTTTTTCCTTCTTAGACAGATTAATTTAATGAGCTTTTTATTATTGTTTTTTTTTCCTTTTTTCTTTTTTCTTTTCCAATAGCATCCACTTGTCTGCTAAGAGAACTTTGACTCTATTACCTCATGGCATCACGCTGGGATGACTTCAATAGCTGTAAGCCACAAATATGGATCTTACTCCAACCTATGCACCTGGTAGGTGACAGTATGCTTCTGGATTCCAGGAGCAGGCAAACCAGTTCCTTGCAACTTAGCAGAGGAACACCAGGGGCATTGTGTGTGTAGGGTTTTTTTTTAGAAAAGAAAATTGAGCAATAAACATCCAGAGAAATGAGACATTTAAACATTCAAAGTAATTGATATCAGGAAAAAAATATGATGGGATGAAATGTATTCCTGCAATAAACTGTCCATTAGTTGGGCCATCAGCATAACCCTAATCTAAAGTTACGAGGATCCATTACAGATATAATCAAATACAATTTTCTATATTCCATGAATCAAAAGCACCATATGTATTAAGAGCCTAGTTTGTCTTTTTGTTCCTGCTTTCTCCTGGAACAGCATATATCTGATTTCTTGTGTTATATTGCTCTGATGTCTGCTAAGGGCACCATGCCCTAGAAATTCACATTAAATAACTGAGAGCGAGCACTAGAAATGAAAAAAGTGAAATACTATCTAGGCAGCTGGAAGTAAAAATATGAAAAGTGTTGCACTTACAGAAGGAAAAAAAGCCTATTTTTATGACTTGAATAGACAGTTTGGTATAAAGAGAAATTCCTCACCCAAGATCAGACATACAGCTGAGCTGCAGCAGGCAGACTGAAATCTTGTAATCCACAATATGCCAGGATACAGTAGAGATCTTGACTTCAAAGAGCAGGCTAGGATGTGGCACAACTGAACGGCATGCAAAAGCACAGAGGTTTCCCTGCTTGCTGGGCTGATGACCGCTGCCATCCCAGGATGAGTTTTGGCTTCATAGGCGGGCAGATGGAGGGTGAGGCTGCAGCCAGACGTGGTCTGCAGGCTGTGGACACATGCTCACTGACACCAAAGGATGCTCCTTTCACTCTTGATGGCCTGACTTCCAACTTTTTGTTTCCCTCCCTTTGTTTTGTAAATTTTTGCTTTCTGTTTGTAAGGGCTCACACTTTCCATCTGGAAGCTCAGCATGTCTTTGAACATGATTTTCCAGAAATGCGTGTGCATGACCTTCATGTGGGCCCTAACACAGAGCATTAGGGATGGGCAGCAGTCAGCAGGAGTCTGTGGTCTGGAGCAGTCTTCCTGTCCTCGCTACCACATCAGTTCTCCATTTTTTAATTGCATCTTCTCCATATAGCTCTTCTGCCTTCCTGACCTATCCCACCGCTGTATCTCTGACTCAGTTCTTCCCAAGGGGTGTCTGCCTGTGAGAAGAGATGCGTTAACTGATTCATTACACAGGACTTTTGCACTATTTCCTCCAGTATTATATACGTACTTCCACTGCTGACCTGCATTATTTAGCTCTATAGAACATCTTGGGCAGCCACCAGCATGGCAGGCGCTCTCCAGAAGAGCAGTCCGACACGATGTTACTGCTGGAGCTCGGTGGGGTTTTTAGCGTGCTACAGCTCCATCCATCTGGCTGACTCCGGAGGGTGCGGGTCGCTGTCCTTACTCCGGGGAGCTGCCTCACACCTGACTCGGTTCTTGCCCTCTGCTGTGCTTCGCCTTGCAGCATGCTGCCAGTGGCTGTGGGCTCCCCGAGGCGGGTGCCCCTTTATGCTGGCCTGGCCTTGCCCAGAGGACCGGAGTGCAACCTGTGGGGCATTCTCTCAAGTCAGGCAGGAGCAGCAGAGGGTCTTGCAAGCCAGTGCGGGGATCAACTTTCAGGGCTTGTTGCGGGCTTGCTGCTAAATTCTAGGGAGAGGAGCAAAAGGCTATAAGAGGATAATATCCTGCTGGTAATTAAGACACAAGTTAGTGGCCCTGTAATCAGCCCGAGTAATGGATGTGAGAGTCCCACTGCACTCAGTTCAGGGGAAGGAAAGTGAAAGCCTGCTGAGGGCATTGGGTGGGAGATGGATCCTGTCTCGACTGAGCAGGATGATGTGAGCAGCAAAGATGAGAAATACAGAGGTAAAAAA
Source organism: Cygnus atratus (assembly GCF_013377495.2). Taxonomy (NCBI): domain Eukaryota; kingdom Metazoa; phylum Chordata; class Aves; order Anseriformes; family Anatidae; genus Cygnus; species Cygnus atratus. The sequence continues at coordinate 419,154 of NC_066376.1, forward strand.
GAATGAAATCTGGTTTTGGGTTTCTTTCCTGAGAGATGGGGATCAGCCAGATAATGAGGCAGCAAGTTCTGAGGGCAAAGGAAGAGCTCAGGACATGGTTAGCTGCTCATTAGCGGCTAGAGACATGTTAGCTCTCAACACAGTTGGTAACTCTTTGGTCTGGCCAAGTGTTTGAATGTCCCTGGAAGGAGGGCTTGCACACTGTGCCCTGCTGCAGCTGCTTCCAGCAGCGCCGGCTGCTCACGAGCAGGCAGAACAGCAGCTCTGATGCTGCTGTGCTAAAGGCTTGAGAAATTAATTTTGCCTGTCAGAGATTCAGGTGTAAGTGCGTGAACTGAGGTTCAGCAAGGTAAGCTGACCCACCTGGCTGCGGTCCAGGTCCAGGAATGCTGCTCACAACAGGGAAGGGAAGACCAGTAGTACCTGCCTGTGTAAACTGGTATTGTCCTCCACATAAAACATGCCCTTAATTAATAGCTAGGATGAACCTAGGCCACTATCTCTGTTATCAATTTGTGGATGTGGTTGGATTGTCTGTCTCCCAGGACAGTAATATCCCTTCATCTTATTGCAAATTGCTCGCAGCATCCTTCTATTACACAGGCTTAATGCTTGAAAAATAGAGATTTAATACTCCACCATATCAGACTAAGTGAGGTCAAAGCAATTCGTATTCACGATCCCACAGAGCTCTCTGATAGTGTTTCCTCTGAGAAATATGTATGTGGAGGAAACAAACTAGGGAAGACCTGCCCTCTGCTTCACGCTGTCCTATGCCAACAAGCACTGCACCAGCCACCCTGTGGCTGAAACCTTTGGATACTTTTCCTGGACGGACAGCAGGCAGCTCTGGGTACTCCCAGAGGACAGGGAGTAGTCGTGGGCCCTGTGGCGAAGCTCTGCCAGCCACGCCAGCGCTCCTCTGTTCACCTTCCTGGCCCAGTAGCTCCTGAATTACAGTGGCAGCTTCTCAAGTGTTGTCATTCTGCAGTGGTTTGCTAGATCAGAGTGGTACCAGCACGTGTGTTTTGTGTGTGATGTTATCATAGTGCACTGTGCATGTTTCTAGGGTGGTAACTCTTCCCCAGGTGCTGGATGTTTTATGTGTATTTAGTAAGTGGCTTGCAAGGAAGCTGGGTGCAAGTTTTCTAGGAACTGCAATTTGCCTGTTGCTTCCTGACCAGAAAGCCTAGGAATAGCACGTCATGTATTTACATGTTTATTCATGTCCTGAAATGTATGTATTTTGAGAGAAATTCATAGGGAAATTCATGAGCCTTGAGGATTTCCTCCCCAGAAAGGAAAGATTTGTCTCCAGGGATGATACCTTTTATAGCCAGGACACATTCATTCTGCATTTGCTTTTATGTGGATGCCAGGACATGGATTTCACCTGCAACTCACGAGGAAATGTCTAAGCACGTAAAATAAATGGGAGGTTTAAGTTTGGAGGGATTTATGTGCAGAAATTAAAACATAGGTTAGGAGAAATATCCCTTTGCTTTGCACAAAAACAATGTAACAGATGTAATTCTCCTGTTGTGAGCTGAATAGACCTGGAGCTACCTCCTTCCCCAAACTGCAAGAAAACAGTGGGCTGATAAGCAGCCTTGCTGGCCATATCTCACTGTTACGAGGATCTTGCCTGGAGGCTTAGTTGCAAGAAACAGCCTTTGGTGGCACAAAACAGGGTGGTCTGTGAAACGTGTGGAGGCTTTTTATGACCGTTCAGGCCATACAGAAAGACTTGACACAGAGAAAGTAGGATTTGGGAATCTCAGAAATAATGAGACTCTTTGTAATAGAGCTGGAGGACTGCCATGAAAAGAAGAGACCTGAACATCTGTCAGGAAGGTGCCAGACAGGCAGCATGGCTCTCTCCACTGTGTCCACAAAGGAGCGGGTCCTATTGGGAAGCATCAGTGCTGCCATGCCAGAGCAAGCAGCTCTTCTGCTGGCTTATGCATGGACAGTGCTCAGCAGCAGCACTGTCAGGAAAAAAAAAGGCAGTGATTGTAAAAAAAGGATTTTATTTATTTCCAGTTTTGCAGAATTCTTAAATTGGAACCACTGGACTAAAATTAACTGGCTTATTTCACTTGTGAGGTCTATGAAGATACCTTAATTACAGAAGGAGAGGTGGCTACAGAGAGCAACTGAGGTTTTCCCTGCTGGGAGCATTCTGCTGGTGGCAGCAGGTTACACCAGCATGATTGCGAATGGCACCTATGCAGCAAACGTTTCCAGTAAGGGAACTGTCAGGAATGTGTGGTGTCTTCTGTAGCACCATGACACATTGATGAGCTCTGACGGATGGCTAATTGCTCAGGGTAGTCTGACATAATGGAGCAGTTCCGAGAGCACCTCAGCTGCAGAGGTCAGCAGTGACTCAGAAGGCATAATTTTTCATAGCGTGCTCCTTGTATCCTAGAACTCCTCCTGTAATGGACTAGCAAATTACCACACTATTTAAAAGGTAACAATTTATAACATTTTGATAACTGCATGCTCCTGAGGCTATATTATCTGTGCCTGTGGAGAGAATGAATGAGATAGCTGCCCTTCCTACAACATGGATGCTTGCACGTAGAAATACAAACGTGCGTGCCTCTCTGCCATCCCAGCACCTTCCCTCCAGCACAGATCAGAGGTTGATCAGGCAGGATCCTGCAAAAGACCTTTCCCTCTTTGGCACAGCTGTCTCTCTTCCATTCCTGCTCCTTTCAGTATATGTCTGGTTTGAGGAAAAGGGTAAGGTTCCAGTGCCTACCTAGTCTTACCATATTCTAGCACAACTCCCCAGAGTTCATGTGGGCTATACTCATCTAGGTGCATTCGGCAGCTCTCCTGGATGCACTGTCTCACATCAAAAGATAATTTAATTCCCAAGAGGTGTCAAGGTAGCTGCTCCCATAGAGAAACTGGAATCCAGACAAAGCGGCAGGGCTCATTGAACCATAAAGACCATATTCTCAAAGCCCCAGAGCCAGCAAGCAAATTTTTTTAAGATCTTTTCTTAGCTGTTGTTGGGAACACACCTTGGGGCTCCAGCCCATGCACAGCTGCCGTGGTGTCTGTGCGCTGACTGCAAATGCACTGTGACCACCACGCACACATCAAGATGTCCCATTCACCATATTTTACGTATACACTGCCCTTCTACAGCTGCTGCTCATCACCAATGTTTCCTTTGCTGCATGGGAAGCATCACTCTTCATTTCTTGTCCAGAAGAATCTGAAGAACTGAGTGCCTGAAGAATTTGCATGGAAACATTCATCCCTCTCAAGTAAATAAAATCTCACCCCCAGGTCATGGCAGCAGGTCAGCTCTTTCTGCACAAATTGGGCCCTGTGCAATTTCCTTCACCGAAGCCTTTGCCTTCAGCAGAACTGCCATGCTCTGTACCCTAGGAGGAAGGGAAGCAGCAGGATCAGAGCCCACTGGTGTGACGTCCAGGCAACTGGCAAGTTGCCCTGTCACACAGTGGTAATTAGCGGAGCACAGGACCAAGCACATCCAGCCACACAAAGGCAGCAGTGCTTGGAGTGTGTGATGGGATGCCTGTTTGTTGGCTCCAGGCGACGCAAGGGCTTTGTTGCCCCATGCAGAGCTGCCTGGGAGTTACGGGGCAAGGTACTGAAGTCCCAGGAAGCAAAGAAAATTGGATGATAACACTGGACTCGAAGGACATCTTCTGGAGATGTTGATGCTGCAAAACATGCAAGCCTACAGCAATTCATGCTTTCCAAGAGCAGATGTGTGTTTGCCTGCTAGGTGTGCTTAACTACATGCGTGCAGGTAAAACCATGCATCTGTGCTTGAGTAGACAATTTGTAATAAACGTGTGTGAGCGTACGTGCTTGATAGCAAAGTGTTCCTGCATTAGTACCACAACAACACTTTTTATTAACTGTCTGCTTTCCCTCTGGAGTGATGTAATTCTGCTCAATGCAGTAGAGATGGGTCCAATTAATCGGATGGATAAAAGTGGTTAATGCACCTTGGAGAAGCGTAATTTAATTGAAATGGTTATTACGTGCTGCTCCAATGTAAAGAATATGAGAACCAGCACAAATGACTCTGTTATGAACACGACTTTTAATTGCTGTATGGTTCTGTGATTTAAGTCTTTCTCTGGATGCGCTTTTGTTTCCCAGAGATTTCTGTTGGGATGCTGATTGCAATGACACGCTGGGGACGAGCAAGGCACATTCCAGCGAGTTGGGGCTGTCAATCCTGTTTGTGCTGATTCTCGGATGGAACTAGAATTGCTGATTTGCCTTTGAAATCTGCAGAGGTTGGCTCTGCACTGTGCCAAGAACTCCTCAGAAGCAGCGTTCTTGGCTGGTGGCATGAGCCCACACCCTGCCTCCTTGCTGACTGCTGATTCCCTGATTCCCCCTCTGACTGAGGTGTGCTTTCCAGCAGTTATGCCCACTGGGGCAAAAGCTGTTCTCTGCTGTGCTGTTTGCCTTGCAGGTTGGCATTGCCTTTCACACCACGTCTCTGATGATTCAAACGTAATCTGTAGGACAGTGCTCCTTCCCTCACTGTGTGCAAACTGTGTTATAGCAACACAAGCAGTTAGGCTGTGCTGAGTTGAACATGCACTAGAGGCAGTTGTCTGTTACTCTCCCATAGGTTGCGGTTGCCATGAGATTAAAGCTGATGACATTGGTAGTAATAACCAAACTCCTGTACATCCCCTTACCATAGTACAAATTGTGTGCAGGAATGTTCACCCATGGAGCTAGTAAGCAACAACTGGATGAGAGGTGGAAAATCAAGCCTGTCTAACCTGCAAAGAACATAGCAAGCCAAAGAAGGGGAACTTTCTTCCCCACAAACTGTGAAATGCTCCCAGTTCACAAGCCCCTTGTGGTGTCTTTTACAGCCCCTCAGATTTTGCTGCAGCACATGAATGGTGCTTACACAGATGGTGAAGATATGTTTTTGTGAAGGCATAGAAAATGTCTATGTGTAGACAAGATATCAGGCTGTCATCAGCACAAACGTACTGTGCATTGTCTTCCTGTTTTTCCAGGCTCCCAGACAAATGCCACTACAACCAACAATTTTCCTGTCTTTTTTTCCTTGCCCCTCTTTTCCAGCAGGAACAGAATGTACCACTAGGTATAGAACTAATAAAATTGTGATTTTGGATTTATTGAGGAGAGTCAGGGGAATATTTTATGTTGGATTTAGTGAATGCCCACTGAGCTCTCTGCATTCCCCCTTCCCTGTGCCCAGGGGCTGGGGAGGAGCTCGGCAGCACGAGGAGTTAAGGCGCTGTGCGCCCTGCGCAGCCACCTGCTCCCCAGCTCCACTGCGTCAAGTCCTGGGCAAAGGTGGGGAAAGCAATGCGTGTGTGGGACAGCCCTCACTTTCCTTTCTCTGCTGCCTGGGATGGAGTCCCATACAGGGATTAAAACTAGCACCAACTGCTGCAGGCTGAGCCTGGGTCATAGTAGGAGCAGGCAGCCAGTACGGGGAACCGCTGTCCAATGGCTTTGTCTTTCCATTTTGTCCTCCCACGTGGAGCAAAGAAGAGGTAAATGTATTTGCTGGAGCCATAGAAGTGAGACTGGACTGCCTGTCTCTGGGGCTGAGTGTGCAGGGTGGGTTTGTCTAGCAATGATAGCAGTGTGATAGGCTTTACCTGGTTGTCTGGCTGGCCCATTTATTTGGAACAAAACATATTCAGAAATGTCTCTGTGTCAGCAGTGCTGTGATAAGCAAATATCCCTGAATAAAGAACTCGAGGAAATTTTTGTATGGGCCAGATATTTATCCGAAGCAATGTAGAAATGTAGACCAAGGAGGTAGACTGTGAAACGGAAAACCCCAGACAGTAAATGAGTATGAGAGGTGTGTCTATAAAACATGGTTAGTGTTCGACACAGGGGACAGGGAAGTTTGGGACAGGGAGGCAGAGCAAGCGGTGAGGAGGCAGAAGCGGGCATCCCAGGCTGCTGTAAAGCAGAGGCAGCGAGCAGACTGAAGGAATGGGAAAGCTGATGGGGTAGAAGTAGATAGTTCCCAGGGTTTGGAGAGCAATGGGTGGGGAACGTGTGCTGGGAAGGTGGGTGCTGGGGAGGGTGCAGGGGCCTTGTGCCTGCCTGCCTGAGGAGCAGCTGGGTGCCTTGGCTGGGCAGCACCAGGGGTATTTCTCAGCATTTCTGCTCCAGTTCAACCTCTCTGGTGCCTCCCCAGGTTTGCAGGATGTTCCCACAGAGGCGCCTTTTCCTTTCTGCAGAGCAGGTCCTGCAGTACTGCCCTGCAAGATGCAGCTGTCGTCATCCCACTGGCTCTGCAGGGTGTCTCCAGAGAAGGCAAAACAGCTCAAATTCCTGTTGGAGACAATTTCTCTCTTGGAATGGGGAACCAACACTGCCTGCAGGTTGATGGGACAAAGAAGCTCAGGAAACAAAGACAAAATCCAGGACAGGAAACCTAGCTGGTCAGTGTATGGGCTGCTTGAACCCTGGGAGCAGGGAGCAGAACTGGGCCAGGCCCGTGCCAGCAGCAGCCTCCCCTCACTGTCCCAGCAGTGAGGGCTCACCTGTGTCCTTGCACCTGCCTGCCCTGCGTAGCCAGTGCCAGAGTTGGGGTCCCCAGCACGCCAGAGAGCGCGGGGAAGCTCCTGCACATCACCGAGCCATGTGCCTGATCAAAATCCTCCCGGCTCCCTGGGCAGAGTAGTGCTCTTGCAGGTACTCCCACCGGCCGGCTCAGGCGGCACAGGAGGCAGCAGCTTGCCTTGCCCTGCTGTATGTTGGGGTCTGCTCTGTTCCAAAGGGGGCTAAGAACATGCCATTGCAGGTTTTCCCTGTAGGAAAGTTATATAATTTTCTATAGAATTGTTTTATTCACTAGAGTAAAAGACCCATTTTAGAGAGAGAAGAGAAATTCATTTTTTCTGCATTGGGGCAGGCAGAGGTAGGAGGCAGCAGGAGAGCATACAGGTGACCAGGCTGATGCAGCTGCCCCCTGGGACGCAGGTGCATCAGCAGAGCTGCTGGGAATCTTGCATGTTGCCTGGTGTGCTTATATCTCGTGCTTTTAGGCTCTGTTTAGGAGCACTACATTTGTTCACAGATCTGAAAGGAAACAATAGGTGCTCCTTTAAAATAAAAATGCCATTCACGGGTTCTACACTACTTACTCTATTTGAACTCATTTTAAAAAGTGGCCTTTAAGCATTTAGTTCACTCACTCTGAAGTTAGATAAAGTTCTCTCAAATAAATCTCATTTTAGCTGTTGCTTTAAATTAAGAAAATTTTACACCTTCAGGGCTGCTAACCAGTGGCCACATCTTGCAGAGATTCCTGAGTTGTTCAGTGGAAATGTGATGTGCTGATCTGTGAATTTCAGCCACCAGCTCTGAGCTTAGCTGTGAGATGAACCCTGACATCCTGGTGTGTTTGCTTTGTTATTCAAACTCAGATCCATCTTCCATGGGAAGGTGATTTGCTTTGGCCATGTGAGAAGCGTTTTGCATTATCTCCTAACTACATACAGATCTTCCCACAGAGCTTTAATTGATTTCACTTTAATCACTTTAATTGATTTCAAATTGTTAAAAAATCATAATCAATAGTGGAGCTGTGGTCCTTATAAACATGATCTAGGCAAGCAGGTAGTGCTTTTGCTACTGAATCCAGAAACATCAAGGCTTTGCAAGAACTGTTTCTTAATTGTTTCTTCTATATTGTTTCTTAAAGATGGAGTTGTATATTGCTGAAGAGACAAACATGACATATGTAGAGCCAGTGCTTTCAAAAGACTTGGTCAAAAGGACTGAACTTGGAAAGGTACTCGGGAGAGGAACCTGCCACAGCTGAAATCAAATCAGAAACATGGGATTTGTCTAAGCAGAAGGTGGAGAGGCTCCAGCTCGAGACAGTTGCAGACCTCAAGGCCAGGGCACTTCAGAATCCTGCTCCAGGATGCTCACCCCATGAGCTTGCTGGGTACCTCTGGAATCTCCTGATCATCATCCCAAGGGCTTGTTTCTTGTCCTTTGGCAGCACAGTAGAGGCAAGAAACTTATCAGCTCTGATTCAGGGTCCCCTCTGTGACTCTTAGGATGCTCGGGGCAGCCCTTTCCCTCGGCCAGCCTCCCAGCTGTTGACATTATCCTCTTTGCTGGGTTGATATAATTATGCCCACATCTGTTGATGAACGCACAGTGATGATCAGTGAAGAAAGAACATGCTGAGATGCATGAACACCCATTATCACCCAGCATGGGGGGGCAGGATCAGGCAGAAGGAGAAGGAGGCTGCTGCTCCTGGGAAAGAAGAGGAAGGGCTCCCCTTGTCCATATGTCACAGTGGCACGTGTGCTCCAGCACTAATGCTGCCACTTGAAAACAGGCTCTGCCCACACAAGGCAGGAGTAATAAGTAACAGGTAACGACCTAAGGAGAAGGTTGCACCAGCAGGGTACTTCTGCTCTTACATTTCAGATTTGTGCATTGCGAATGATTCAGTACAGAGGGGAGAGGGAAGGACAGAGAGGTGCCCAGCGATGGTGTATCTGAAATGGTCCCTGGCTTTGTATTCGTGCCCCCTCTCCTGCCACTCCCAGTCTGGCATGTTCTCTGAGAAAGGACCTGTGCAAAGGAATTATGGAAGACACAGCCCATAAATAACAAAGCCCAGGGTGTCCTGCATGGATTTAAGCACAAAATGGAAAAAGTCAGTGTGGGCTCACCATTTGCCTTGACAGTCTCTGTTCTGCACCTTGAATTTCATAAGCCATTTTTTTCCTCACTAGTACTGATGTACAACAGAGGCAGAACGAGCAGGCTCCTTGGGATCACAGACAGCTCTCAAAGCAGCATCTTTGCCATGCATAATCAAAACCCAGCTCTTGTTATTTATTCACCACAAAGAAAAAAGACTTCTGAACCACTGTGAGGAAAAAAGCATGTGCGTGCCTGCGTGTTCATGCCTGTACGTGCATGACTGCATGCAACCAACTGTGCGTGCACAAGAGCTGGGAGCCACCTGCAGCCGTAGTCCCTGTGCTGCCCAGCAGAGCCCTCGTGTACACCTCCAAACATGTGTGGAGCCCCCAGCACTGACGGGGAGCCCAGGCAGCTCCGGGAGCTGTGGCTTACTCTCCTCTGTGCAGCCCCCGCTCCAGCCCGAGGAGCTGGTTATTAATTTAAGTTCATTTGAAATGTGCACAGAAGTTGTCTGCTCAGAGCCCAGGCACCCTGCCAGGCGGTGCCTGTTAGGGGACAGCCGAGCACGGTGCAGGCTCTGCCCCTCCATGACGTGCTGGGGCTGAGGCTCTAGGGCTGCTCGTCCAGGACAGGACACATGAGGGTGTTGGGGGTGGCTGTGCCCCCCCAGCAGGGCACTGCCCTGCCCTGCTCCTGCTCGGTGCCTGGGCGATGTGGTGGGCTCCCTGCTGGGCAGGGCTCCCTCCCAGCGTGCTCCAGAAAGCTGTGGTCTGGGCTGCTCTGTGATGCCACAAACACCTCCTCTGTCCTTGTATTTCCATATTTTTGCTTTTGGCTTAAATTGAAGCTAGGAACTGATGACAGATGTGAAAACTAAGCAAGCCAGCCTGCAAAGACACTGCAGCCCCTGCTGGAGGTTTAACTTCAGTGCAACAGATCTGATCTTCCAAGCCTTTCCTCTAATTGCGCTCTCCACCTGCTGTCCATGGTGGAACAACTTCTGAAGCCACCCTCAGCATAAGAGAAAGCTTTGGGCTCTTTCATCTTGCTGGTGACAGGAGACTCAAATGCAGCTGGTCCATGGCTGTGGCTGCAGGCTGAGGCTTGCAGATGCTTGGTTTCCTTTTGCCTCTCAAAATCACAGGCTGGGCAGCTGGAGGCCCGTTCTGTGCAGCCCGATTTGTTTCCAGCATTAGGCGAGAGTGAGTGCCAGGCTCCTGGCTGCAGTGACAGCATCGATCGCCGCCCTTGGGACCACGTGCAAATAAAGACAGAGGGGAAGGAGGCAGCAGCAGAGCATGTTTTCATTCTGCTCTCGTGGATGCTGAGGGAGGAAGGCGGGCAGGCTAGACAGTCACAGTGGTGTGGGGTTTACGGAGGGACACAGCTAATTGTGTCTCCAGGTCTGCCTCTTTCCCAGTGGGCGCCTGGAGCTTTCCTACTGCACTCCCTCTCAACACAAAATCCTTTTAAAACCTGTTTCAGGAGCCCATGCAGGGAAGCTGTAACCTCTGGCAGTGCAAGCCAGCAAGCGTGAAAAATCTCTGGTCCTGCAGCTGGGGGAGGCATCACGAGGCTGTCTGGGGCTGGGGCAGGAGAAACACAGCTGTGGCTCCTCCAGACCTGCCAGCAAAGGGTGCAGGGCAGCAGTGATGCTCCTCTGAGTACACTTGTGAACTGAGCTGATTTAATAAACAACAGGAGTGTTTTCCCAGACCACATGCTGAGCTGTATTCAAAATACATTTGTACGAACATCAATTTTTAATGCAATTTATGCCAAATGTTGTTGCAAAAGGCAGCCGTTAACATGACATTAATTCAATCACTGGAAATACAGTACGTGCTGCTAAATGAAAACATGTTATTAGTCAATTAAATTAACTAGATGTAACTCTTCCAAATGCAACGTATTATGGTTTGTATATGTTTAATTACGTTGTACAAATTACATGGCAATAAGGGTTAGCACTGGACACACACAATTAATACATATGCAGAAAAAAAACAAACAACTTGCAATTTGCAGTTGAGATCTGTCAAAATTATATAAAATATAAATATCTTGCAAGCTTGAAATAAAGAGGTAGAATTATTCTGGTATTATAAAAGGAACAGGGCAATTTCTATAAGAGCCAGGAAAGTCTTTGCTGTGAGATCACAGCTGTTCACGGTTGCTTTCATAATGAGTTTTAATCTGCTTTAAAAAGACCATTTTAATTTTAAACAGAAATTCTCCTGGCCCTGGTGAAGTCCCTCCCTATGCAGGAATCTCTCGGTGCCCACACAAGCGATGACTGCGCTACCTCCTCCTTTGTTTGTGTTTTAGGATGAATTTGTGCCCACTTGCAAGGAATTGTGCCAGACTTTGGCACCAAGAACGGGCATTGAGCCTGACAACAGTGAGACACGCCGCAGGCACTACAAACCCACTGCACAGCATATGTGCCACCGTAAACACTGCTGGGGGCGGCGGCAGGCGGGCAGGCTCTGGCTCGGGCTCTTGGCTGTTTACAGCGCCTTGCAGCTCTGGAGCAGCTCATTCCAGAAGTGCCCCCATGCCGAGGCCCCTGGAAACAGGAGGCTGTTTTCCTGGGGAGGATGCGCTCTCCAGGGGCTTGATGGGCTGGATGGTTGGGCTGTCCTGGGAGCGGGGGGCTGGATCCTGGGGGACTGCACGCCCCAGCCTGGCAGCCCAGAGCAGAGCTGGGAGCCCCCAGCCTGGTTGGGGTGCTGGGGTGGCTGCAGCCCTGCGAGAGCACCAGTGAAAACAAGGGCAGAGTAGAGTGAGGCTCTTGGGAAACAGGAACACAGCACAGAGCACTATGAGAAAAACACCACTCTAGCTCCTGCTTGATGGCAAGAGTCACCCATAGCTGCTTGAGTATCTCCACTGGTCAGGGAATGGGCCCTGATTTTCTTGGACAGGGCTGGAATAAGCCTGTCACCCCTTCTCTTCCCTGATGCTCTCCTCTCCTCTCCACCCCTGGTCTTCCCCTCCCTAAGTTTGCAGCCTGAATCACAGCAGTCCCTTTGCGGAGGCCACCAACAGCGGTTAGTCCCATCCCAAATGAGTGTGAACACGCAGCTCGTGGCACTCTGGAAATGTATTTTTATTGCTATTGTTGCAATAATTATCACAGTTGGTGTAAATACAATTCTTTTCTCTGATATTTAGTCTGTAATCTCAACAGTGCAGCAGGCAGGTGCTCCAAAGGGTGGGAGAGCAGCGGCCGAGCAGGCTGCATGTGGGGTGTGCTCTGCCCGGGCATTGGTGCCTATTGCTGAAACATGAGGATGGGTAAGTGTAAGTAAGGGGAAGAAAGGAGAAGTAGAGTGATGGGTAAATAAAATATGAGGTGCAACATGTGGCTGTTTCCAGTTTGTAAGAGGTGTGCAACACTACATGGGAAGGATGGAGCAGTCCTCATTGTCTCTGGGTACCTTTGTGGCAATGAGTCTCTTAAGCAAAACCAGAGGCACTGCACAGAGCAGAGTGGCAGGTGAGACGCTTGGGTGCTCCTGGATGCGATGGGCAGTGTTTCAGTGGTGCCTGTCCCAGACCAGCCCGTGCCAAGAGAGCAGTTCTTGTGTTAGGCAGGCGTGCCATGGCACGAAGGGGCAGCTGAGGCAGAGGTGTGCGCTCACCTGGGCGGGGTGCGAGAAACCTCCTTGCCCCCAGAAGAGCACATTCACTTCCACGCAAACAGCTCCCATGGGCAGAAGCGCCTGTGGACCTGCACCCCTACAGCTGTGTTGGAAGGAGGTGGCTGGAGGCAGACGATGGGCAGCGCCCTGTGGGCCGTGGCTCCCCATGGCTCCACTGGGCCAGCAGCTGCAGCCCCCCTGCAGGTCCGCACCGTCTCCTGCCAGGCCTGTGCTCCCCCTTGCCCTCCCTGGGGGGCAGAGGCTTTGCTTCAGTATTGGAAGTCTGCTGGTGAGTGGGTGAGATTTAATTTGACATAACCACGGGGCACGGCTGGGGAGCCGAGCCGAGGCAGTGGAGTATGGCTTATTGGTTTCACCGGGAGCAGAGAACGATTTGAGCAACCTCTGTGCTCTCTGGTCCAGACACACACCATCGCACTGTTGACTTAGCAGCAGCCGCTGACAGAGAGAAGTGATAAAGCTCTTTGAGATATTCCTGTCTCATCTGTCTCGTGTAAATCAGAGGAAGGCTGGAGACATCAGAACAGACAAAATGCAAAAGCAATAAAAACCTCCTGACTCTCACTGAAGGCAGAATCTGATCTGACATGACCACCGGCAACAGAAAGATTTCATACGAGCAGGGAGTTGCTTACTTGAGGAATTGTTGATTATTTAGTGGCTGCTTAAGGGGCTGGGAAAAAAAAAGAAAAATCAAAGCTCCTGCTGTTTGCAGGTTGATGGAAGGACTGCATGCTGCCCCTCTGTAGCCCTTGTTTACCACCAGCTTTACCTGCTTAGAGTAGTCAGAGAGATTTCTGACTGCTTGCTCAGAAATAAAAGGAGCCCAAGAATCAATCATTTGTTTACATTGTATAACTTGTTGAAAATCAATTGGCTCCACATGTTGCAGATCTGATTGCATTTTGTTAGTGGTCACAGGGAATGGTTTTCCCTTGACATGCCTATATTCGTGGTTTCTTCAATGCATCAGTTGTACCCAGCTTTTAGGATAATTGAGACTGAGCAACAATCCCCTTTATAAATATTAATTTTGATATGCTTGGGAAACTCTGCCTCTCTTGGATGAATTTTTAACTACCTTTTTAATCTATTGCTTCTTGTTAGAAAAGCAATAACATTTCTTGGTGCTTGTTTGTGTACCTCCAGCTCCCATGGCCCTGCCAGCTTGGCCCGTGGGCACACTTAGACACTGCTGCATGGGGACGTGTCCCCCTGCCACCAGCAGGGAGGTGGCTACAGGCGGTCGGAGGTGCTCAGCAATCCCCATCCCTGCCAACTGGCTTCTCCTAGAGATGGCTGGAGGCAGGGACAAGTTTCCCTGCAGTTCTTTGGAAACTGCCTTAGGTGATGCATGGGGAAAGCAGAGTCCAGCAGACCGGGAAATCTTTGGGAAGGGGCTGACAAAATTTGTAGTCACCTGTCTCTTTGTCCCTTTCCCAAGCCCATTGCAATCTGAGCCTCGTGAGCAGTGTAACCTCAGCATCAAGCATGTGGATAAATTAAAGCTGGCGGAGGGCATGGCCATGGCGTGGCCTTGCTGTGATCAGCAGGGAGATGCCGGGGCTGTTGCATGGCTGCTGATTTTGTTGCCCTGTTGTGCGCGGTTCCTCCTGTTGTGCCTGGCCCCAGCCCAGGCCCAGGCCCCGGCTCTGCCAGCAGGGGCTGTCCTGGCCCCGCACCAGTGCCCCCGGCACAGCTCCCGGGAGGCTCAGCACCAGTCGCAGCCTCACTGCTCTGTCCTCCTGCTGTCAGTGGCTGATCTGAGGCTGCTTGGCTTTGGTTGCTGCTGCACATTTTCTTTACTCTTGAGTCTGTTCGGCAAGCTCCCCCTTGGGAAACTGCAGGTGTGGGGTAAGACGTGCTCTGGTCACTGCCTGTATCAGCAGCGTAGCTGTGCCCAGCGCTGGACGTGGCAACAGCCGATTTCTGAGCACATAGTAGGGGGGGTCCAGCTGGCAAACCCCACTCCATGTGCCTGCTGCTTCCCTGTCCTTGTGCTGCTTTTTCTGCAGAGCATAACAGCCCTTTTGCAACCTCACATGTCTGTATTTCCGTATCTAACTTCAGCAGACAACTGCACCATGTTGCTCAGTGGTTGGTGATCTTCCTGCACACTGAACGTCAGCTCAGACCTGGGGAAGCACTGCTGGCCCCTTCCCCTGTCTGCCCTTCTCAAGGGACACATCCCAGCGCATTGCAGCACCCTGACCTGGGCCTGGTGTCAGGGGTTCTGCAGAACCATGGCTGTGGAGGGGACAAGGGCTCGTGCTGCTGCAGGCTTCGATGGGGAAGCTGGAAGTACCACCCCCCCTTGGAAAAATGTGAAAAACTCTGCTGCAACCATGGGACACCGTGGGGACACCCGCCCTTGGAGCCAGTGGAGGGATGTCCGCTGGGAACACAAGCTGCTGGTGGTCGGTGGGAACTGGCCCAGCGCCACAGGCACGGGGTGTTCTGCAGACCTGTGGGCAAAAGGAGAGCAGTGAGAAGCATTCTGGAGCACCCAGCCCTGACCGAGTTTGGGGAGTGTGGGGAGGGCTGTGGTGGGTTTGTGCCTCTCTGGCAGAGGTTGCAGCTGCAGCACAGCACCAGCACCCATTGGTGTTTGGATAACCACCTGCCTTCGTCTGGCTGCTTCTACAAAGCAGCAGGTCGGGGTCAAACAGCTCTAGCCCGGCTCAATTAAACTGTTTCTTTTCCCACACAATCAGATGATGCCTTCTTTAATATCATCTGGAAGTCTGTCAAACTGTGTATTTTCTTGTGAAACCTCTCTACAGAAAAAGACAAAAGGAATAAGGGATGCTGTTAAAATGAAAGCCCTGCTTTACATTTCAAATACTTTAAAAGATTTTTCTCTTTTTTTTTTTTCTTAGATCTTTAATAAAAGCTTTTAAAAGAACTTTATTATTATTTTTTTTCATGGTGATTGCTTGCCAAGGAATGAGTCTATGAGGACATGGGGAAGACATTGCAGTCAGAGGTCGCACAAGTCACTGCCCCAAACTGCTCAACTTTCTGGGCTGGTGCTTGCCTGTTCCAGCCCAGCAGCTGCACGCATGCCTGTGGGGGAGGCCAGAGGAATTGTCTGGAGAACCGAGGCACTGCGGCTGCAAACATTTGCCTAATAGGTGCCTCAGGAACGCATCCTGGGAGCCGTGCCTCTTTCCTGAGCAGCAGCTGTTTCTCTCCAGTAACTATGTAAATCCCAGCACATTCCCAAGTTCCCAAGGTTTCTTTCAGGCTCTAGAGGCTGCACACTGCATGGAGGCTGGGAGACCCCAGAGTTAAGTGGTGCACCACGGTATGAGCAGCATTGGGTGAAATAACTGTTCTTGGCATTAACCCCTACTTTAAACAAACTGTGCCATGCTATGAATATTATTAAAAATGTTCTACCAATCAGTAAAATCACAGCTTACTTTGAACAGTATACAGAAGTTTAAGAGCCAGCAATACATTTAATGTTATTGTGGACCATGCTGGGGAGAGTGGGTGTTCACCAGATGGAGAGACAGACTCCTGCACAGATCTGCTCCAGCCCGTGCTCTCTGCCACGGTGCTGGGGACACAAGCGGCTGCTAGGGCCAGAAAGATGCTGTGTGGAGGTGCTGGCGCACACCCTGCTGCATTTGATCAATTCCTGATGTGGTGCGAAGAGACCTGTGTGGAGGCAGGTGCCAGCCGTGCACGTGGTGCCGCGGCTGTGGCTGGAGGCCTGGCGCTGGCAGGAGCGGCGTGGCGGCTGCGTGCTGCTGCCGGGCGCTGCTGCCCAGCTTGCGGCAGGGAGGAGGGCGGCACGGCAGCTCTGCAGCACCCGTAACCCCTGCGGCTCCAGAGCCTGGTAGCTGCAGCCCAGCAGGTGGCTGTGGCTCTGGGGCTGTGGCTGTTGGTGGCTCCACGGATGGGTTGCGGAGGTTGCGCTGTCAGCAAGGGGACTGAGAAGCAGCCCATGTGTGCTGCAAGGCGGCTTAGGTAGACCACTCTCCCAGAGGGTCTCCAGCTCCACACAAACATTTATGGGACCACGTGCAGGAGAGAGGCTGTAGTCCGAGCAGGTGCTGTGGCTCTGGGGCACAGCCCGAGCCTGTGAGCTTGGCTGGGAGGGGATTGTTCAGCTCAGCTGGACAAAGCCTGGGTGTGCTGCACAGCTGCCCCTTGTGCGCTGCCTGCTGGAAACCACTCCTGCTCCACAGGGATGCTCCCAGCCCTCTGCCATGCCCCTGCGTGGAGACTGGGGAGGGGGTACCTCCTGTGAGGGGATGGAGAGGTGCAGGGGGAAATGTCATTCCTGACCAAATGAGGGCTGAAGGCCGGTCTGTGTGCTGTTCCTCAGCTCAGCCACAGCCAGGCAGGACAGGCAAGCTGCTCTCTGGCTGCCACCTAGGCCAGTCCGATCCATATTTCAGCATTTGGGAGGGCAGGTTATTTCCTGGCTGCTTGACATGGCTGCAAAATTTACTGGAAAAGCTAAAACAAACAGACTGTAGAGCGTCACATTCTGTTAGTGCTGCATGGAGAAGGGTTGTCAAACCAGCAAACAAGACATGGGAGAAGCCTGAAATCAACACAAACACCAATGTCTATCTCCACTGAAATTGTTCTGCAGTGAGCGGGAGTCAAAGCAGGCACTGGAACACCTTTGCTTGCTGCCAAACATAGCGCTAAAGTCTGGAGCACTAACCAAAGCTGATGGAAGTGTATTTATTTAAATTGTCAAGATAAATTAACTTTTAAAGCCACAATGAAAAAGTCTTAAAACTCTGTACTGCAAATCAGGGGCATGAATATTCAGGCACATGCACTGATTGAATTAGTTTGTTGCAAACATATTTGGAGGCAGCTGTTCATTTAATAATCAGGGATAATCACAGAAATAGACGACCAGTTACTCCATCTAAATTGCATGGTTAAAATTATAATTTTATAACTATATCTCAGCAATTAGATTTAATAGCCATGAAAATCCTGCAAAACCCAGTTAAGGGCAAGCTGTTATTCCTTTAATGCAGAAAAGCCAAGGTCAGATTTGGGCTGCTGCTACATGTAACCAGCAGCAGACTCCCCAATGTCTCCTCTGTTTCCTACACAGCTCTGAAGTTCTGGACCAAACAGCCTAATGCTAAAACTGGTCCAGGCAAGGGTTACTTTTTTGTTTGGCACTTCCTGTCTTCATTACAATATTTGTCCCAAGAACAGATTAATTCCTCTCATTCTTCCTGTCTTTCCAGCCTTTTGTCACGGGAATGCATTTCACAGGACTGTAATGTTTGATACTTGCTCTGAGTTATAGCTGTGCCGTATGCTGTAAAAATTTGACTCTCTCAGTATTGTACATTTTGATTCTACCCCTGCAGGCTATAAACAATCCAAATTACCTCTTTCTTTAGCTTCCAAGAGGACTAATCCTCTGTCTAGTGCTTTATCAGTCAGTTGAGAAAGAGTGAGACCAACCTGCCAATCCAAACAGAATATATTGAAAAAATCATATTACCACAATGCAGAACCTTGCTGTAATTCACCTAACAGCTCAGCTGGTGAAAGCCTAACACTGTGTCCACCTCTTTTACTGTAATGAGATGAGCAACAGATGCAACATCCATCCATCCATCCACCCATCCATCCACCCTTTATGCACTGTTAACCTCTCCTAAAACACTGCACTGAGCAGGGAGGGTCTGCGGATGGCACGAGCGGCTGCAGACTGCCACCCAGGACCACTTTTAGCATGGCAAACCCTGTTCTGATGATGGACGCTGTGCTGCTGGTGGCTCTTGCAGTCCAGCCTGCCCACATCTTGCAGCCACTGCATGCCGCAGGAGCGTGGGCTGGTGCAGACGACGGGGCTGCACTGGGATGTGCCAGGGGAAACATGCAGCTCTCTGAGCTGCTTCACACCCTCTGGTTTACTCGGCTTGCTTTTGGTTCCCCTGCTCTGGTGAGCTGGGCAAAGTGAGCCCCTCGCTGAGCAGGAATGCCTCAGCACTCGGCCTGGTTTTCTCTGCCTTGCCAGCCTGAGCCTCCCCAGCAGCCCAACCTGGGGATAGGGATGGGGGCAGCTGCTGCCTGGGTATGGGGCTCTCCTTGGAAAGGGAATTAGAACTAATCATTGCTGTGCTGGGAGGGCGGTGCTGGCCCAGAAAGGTGTGCTACAGCCAGCGGCAAGTGGCTCATCAGCTCGGATGAAACTCAAGCACCACAGCCAGTGTGGCTTGCTTCAAGGTTTAACGCTTTATTAGAAAATGAGAGGTTAGCGCATGTTCCAGAGGAGAAAGAAATTTATTGTTGCCCTGGCCCTGCAGCAAAGCAGAACTCAAATAACCCAGGCACGGGAAGGACTATAAATCCCCCAATGGCAATCATGCTGTGAAAAGGACGGTGACAGCAACAGCAAAGTTTGGCCAGTTAATATTTCTCTCATCTGAGTGAGAAAATAGCAACATTTAAAACGAAATCTCTGCTGAATTATGCAAGGAGAGGAAAAGTGAAAGCTGTGAGTCCTTTGCAGACTCCTCACTTGACACGGTGCAGCAGGAGGTGCAGGTCTGCAGAGGTGCTCCCCAGGAGCAGCTGGGGCTCTCCTGGGCTTCCTACACATCACACTCTCTTGCAGGATGCCTCAGGTGCCTCCAAGCAGTTCTGGGCAGGTAGAGGCTTTCTGTCCAGCCTGCCCTCACAAGATTTCCTACCTTGCATGGGGTGAAGCAACTCACCCTAGTCTGCATGCTTTGTGAATGTGAAAAACAAGGGGAGAGTGGGATTAGGAGGGAGGAACAGAGGAAGAGGGAGCTCTCTGACAAACCCCAGGCAGGTGGTTAAAGCTCTCGAAGGGTGTGAGAAGATGCCAGGACCCTGGTGTGAGCGAGGCAGCTGAGCTCTCAGAGCAGCAAGAGCTGGAGCCTTCCTCACCACCCAGGTCTGTCCTGGCAAGTGCACTCGTGCTGCCACGGGAGCTGCCTGCAGGCGCCTTTCTTTCCAGCGCTGCCGCTACCTCTGCAGCAGGATGGAGAGGTTCGCTCTCACCCCGAGAGCTCTGCCTAACTCTTTTTCCATTTAAAGGCCAATTAATTGTGAAAAGCTTTTGTTAATTTTAATTTTTGGTGGTAGTAGTAGTTTTGAATTCATACTTGCCCTCACATTAAAATTAAAGGTTCTTGTTTGATAGTCCTGGGAACTGTAGGGAACACATAGCACAAGGAAACATTTCAGCTCAACGAACCCTGTAAATTTCCAGAATATATTTTTGTTTTAAGCTTCAGGTGAAGGGAGCAGGAGTAATCAATTCTCCCTCCTGGCTGGCCCTGAACTGCTGATGCTGTGGGTAGACTAGGCAGCATCTACCTATGACACTGCTGATGGTACTGGAGGTCAGTTAGACATCCTGGGCCATTTTGGTCTGACAGGTTTGCCCTTAAAAACTGATTTTCCATGGGCAGAAAATACAAACCAGTGGGGGCATGCCAAGGGGAGAAATCTGGATCGTTCTGGTCTGACATCTGAAATAACTAGCTGTTAACCTTTGAAATGTGGCCAGTGCTGGGGATGGGGATGGTTCACACGGCCCTGCTCCTCCCTGTGCCTGCCTACTCCGTGCAGCAGCAGCACAATTTAAAACCCTTCACATCTGTGTCATTAGCCCGTTAATCCAACACCTTCCTCCAGCCTGGTACCACAGTGAGGATTTATGGTTCTTACAGACCAATTTTGCTATCCCAGGGGGAAAATCAGCATCTTGTTATGGATAAAATGACAATAAATGAAACGGCCATTAATTTACGATCTTGCCACACAGTGGCACTCAAACAGATTCCTATTAATGGTTTGTTATTACCACCATCCCATACAGGGCTAATAGCAGCTCATGGGAAAAACTGTCTGAGTCCAGAGACAGCGCTGGCAGCTGGGGCTGTGCAGGGCACAGCCACGTCCCCTGGGATGGCCCCAGCAGGAGCTGGGAAGGGGCTGGGTGTCCAAGGGCAGACTGGAGTTGGCCCCTGTGCTACAGGCCCAGGGGCTCCCCTAACCTCTCCCGACACCTCCCGGGGGGTGACCAGGGGCTGGCGGGGCCCCGGGGCTGCCCGGGCTCCGCCCAATTTCCCAGTGCCCAGAGCCTGGCCCTGGCAAGGACCCCTTTGCTTTCTCAGGGAAGAAACATTTCAGCACAGCTCATGAAGCTGTCCTTCCCTACACAGTTTGTAATTCAGAACCTTCCTTTTGCAAAGGCAAAGCAAAAAGAGAAGCTGAGCCAGCTGCATCCTCCCCAGGGCCAAATGGAGCCAGAAATGCACTTGTAAAGATGCATGTTGGACTGGCAGGGAAACCTCGTACCTCTCTCCTCTGCTTCCCTTCACACCGTAGACAATCCCAGGGGGTTATTGCCTGCTAACAAGTAGCTCTGTTGGGCAGCAGCTTGATTTCTGATGCATTTTAATCCCACTCATGGTAAAGGAATTTGTGGAATATTGCAGACGGACAGGAGTGATTCCTGCCCAGTAGAAAGACAAGGCATGGGGCTCCTCCTGCTAGCCCTGTTGTTGCGAGCCTGGCCTCCTGCATATTCAGTGATGGTGCTGTTAGCATTGGGGCAGTCTAAGTGGAGCTGGAAGCCACACTTCAGTGGATGCAGAGCTGAGGAACTGCTCTAACGAAGATCAATAGGCCGAGGATGGAGGCTGCCATATAGAAAGGAGAGGAAAAGAGGGCTGGCTGCTGGCTGGGAGTGTTCCTGGGGAGCAGCGCAAGCAGCTGATTTTTCTGTTTGCTTGCAGCTCAAAAAGCCCAGGAACATTGGCTTGGCATTAAAGAACTGCTCAAAAACTTCAGCAAAGCAAAAAGCGCTGTAAAAACCTCAAACAAAGGCTAACCTTTCTATGTGGTCAAAGTGCTTAATTTGGTCCAGAATAAAGAACAAAGTTTCCTCACTGAATGTACTTTTTAAGAATATGAAGTTGCTTCAGATGGACACCCCCTCAAAACTTCTGCTTAGAATACGGTCCTTTTTAAAGGCAAATCAGGCAAATTCATTGGCAAAATCAGACTCAATCTGTGAGAAGTTTCACTTTATCTCTTTGCCACAAAATACTTCTTAGAAGAACATCTTCTGGCTGTTTTCTCGTGCCTGCATGGCTCCCCGTAATAAGAGCTTGCCAGGACAGCGAGGTGCCAGCTGGACTCGGAGCTGCAGAGCTGCCCCTTGCTTCCCACAGGGCCCCGAAGGCAACGGGGAGGGGCCTGGTGCTGTGCTGGGCTGAGGTCCCCGACTCAGGACCCCAGCACCATGGCAGGGCTCGGCATGTGCCCCTGGGGCCGAGGCAGAGCTGTGCTGTGCTGGCGGCAGTGGGTTTGCACCCCTAGCCCAAATCCAGCGCTTCTGCTCCTGCTGCGTTATGTTTAATGCTCAGTTTGCCAAACAGCTTTCTTCATGACAAGGAAACATGCTAGGAACTGGTCTTCATAAACACACTTTTACAGTAATAGAATGGAATAAATAAATGCTCCACTATATCTCCCACCGCCACCTTTATTTACATTTTAAGTGACCTGTTATTACTGACCCCTCTGCCATAAATGCCTAATTGAGAGGAGGCCACTGAGCAAGCAGGGACGATGTGAAAGTGCATTATGTTAAATAATTCATAACGAGCCCTGTGGTTGTTTCAGTGATATATGTAAATAGGGGAACCTTATTTTTTAACTTACTGTCTATGTTGGTTTATGAATTTTAAAAGGAGAAAATATTCATTCTGTAGTTCAGTACTGAAGGGTTTCTTTCTCCCTGAAGTTGCGTCCCCAGTAGCCAGCTCCCAGCTGTGAGACAGGAAAAATGTGCTCACAGACCTCTTTCTGCTTTAGCACATTTTAAATCTATTTATCCCTGTGTTTTATCTGTGACTCAGTGACAGTCCCTGCGGGTGCCACCAGCAGATCCAGAGGATAGAAACTGGCACCTGAGGCAGGAACACAACATCTGCATGCTGGGGCACCAGCAGACCACCCTTCCCTAGCTTCTGGCTGCAGAGACCCCAGCCCTAAAATCCGGAGTCCAGGTTTCTCGCTGGTTCAGGATGGATGTCTTTCCTGCAGAAAGGGAGCCATAAGTGAGCTCAACATGAAAGAAAGATAAAGAAAAGCCAGCCACTCCAGAAGCAGACAAGGTTAAGCACCTCTCTGCCATGATGGAGGACCTGAGTCAGGTCCCCAGACACCCTTCACTATATCCTGGGCCTGCAGACCAGGTGGGAGCACCTGCTGCATGGTCAAAGGATATGCAGAATACTGCTGGAATTAATTTTGTCTCCTGACATCCATCAATGCCTGTGTTGGACAGGCCTGAACACGTGCAAGTGGAAGGACCCCCACAAATATACCAGCCTCAGTTGTTGCAGTTCCCTTCTCCACATAGGAAGGTTTCTTTCCTTCTAGAGGTCACTGCCCTGGTGTCCCCAAGCTTGGAGCTCTCTGGCTGCACAGTGCAGCTTGTGTAGATGCCTCTAGAGGATTGTGCAGGTGATCAGGGCAGAGATGCAACACTAACACACTGCTTTTGGATAAGCAGCCCAAAAAGAGGCAATTGCTGATGTGCCAGAGTCTGATGAGCCTTGCTTCGCCGCCCTGCTCCACTCCCTGCTGTGTCTAACAGGGAAACTACAGCATAAGGGAGGGTGCGTGCCACGGTGCTTTACAGGCAAGTAATCCCACCTGCCAAGGCAGCCAGCAGTGAATTGCCTACACAAGGTGAAAGTCAAACCAGTTTGGAGGCAGGACAAAAGCCACATGAGGTTCCCTTGTTCTCCCCAAACAGCCCCCACATGGGGAAGCACTCTGCACATTTCGGGCAACGCAGAGCAACCGCATGGATCACACATGGGCTTTGTGCTGGGACCTTGTGCAGTGCTGAGACCTACCCACTTGTTACAGCTCACATAAGAAAAGTAATTCCCTTTTATCACCCTTTTATTCCACCTTTTAATTCAACATCATGTTTCCTCTTCGCTATGAGAATGGGATAAGAGGAGCTCCCAGACTGTCTTTTCAAGACCATTCATTATTTATTCATTCTTTTTACCTTGTTTTTCTGTCTGTCCTTATTTGAAATTTTTTTTAGCCCTTGGTATTATTGTTGTCCCTCTCTAGTTGTCGTCTATTCCTACAATACCCTCTAGAGACAGGGTAATCACTCCAAGAAAATTGACTTACATTCAATGGCAAAAAGCTTCATTAAAACCCAGTTAAGGTTCCCAAAGGTACCTTCCATTCCTCAAAAATATTCAGCAAACCTGGTACTTTCCACAACATGAACTGAGGAGTTATGGTGCCACCCATGCAGGGCTGCAATAGCCCTGTGCAAGTGGACACAGTCTCTGAACCCGACCACTCTCCAAAACACGTGGCTGGTAACTTTATTTCACCAGCGTAGGGTGCTGTGCACAAGCCCGGCAGCTTCCTGCTGCAGCACCCTCAGGGCTGTCCAGCCAGCCAGCTGCAGGGAGAAGCGCTGCCTCCTGGCCAGGGCTGAAGGGTGCTGTCCCTGAGAGGGCATGCTCGCCCCTGTGGGGCTGCTCTGCTACTGCCAGCCTCAACTGGTGTCTGCACATTTTGTACATGCTGCTTGCCCTCCCTGCCCTTTACAGCTCATTAACACGTTTGTTAACAAACAGGACCAACTGCAGAGCTGACACCACAGCTGCTAACACGCAGCGAGGTGCGGACGGATGCTGCCTCCTGCCGCAGCTGCTCCATGGCCAGCCAGGGCTGCTGGTGGGAAGCCTTGCGCCTGCCCGTGCAGAGCAGGGCAAGAGGGCTGGGCCGGGGCTGCTGGTCCCCAGCACCGCTCAGCCTTCAGGGGTGAGCAGCACCTGTGTTTGGCACAGGGAAGCAGCGGTGCAGAACCACTTGTCCGCAGCCCTGAAAGAGGCTGCAGGCACAGCGAGCGTGGTTCTGGTGCCTGGCCTTGTGCTGCAACCCCTTGGGCTGGCCTCGTTTTCAGCAAAACCCCTCTGGGCTGGCAGGCAGCTGCCTGTGGTGCAGAGGATGGGAGCCACACCTGGCTGGGACCCTGGGGCAGCATGAAGCTACTGCACAGGAGACAGAGAGGGGCAACTGGGAAGGGAACTACCCCCCTGCATCAGCTGTCTGTAATGCCACCTGGAAGTTTTTCTGGGGTTAAAGTAACACCAGACCATGGCTCTGTGCAGTGCTCCCCTCCCTGCAAGCATGGCAAAAAAAAAAAAAAAAGTGATGATGATCAGGCTGTGTGTCATTTAGATACAACAAATGCTTTTAAAAATGTCAATAACAGGGTAATCGAAGTGTCCAGCCTGGCCTCGCCACTTCTGCTTGCCTTATTGAAGGCAGAGGCCACTTGTCTGGCAGGGGAGCAGCTCCAGAGGGGCCGCAGCTGCTGCCTTTCAGGGCTCAGGGGCTGCAGCTGCTGGGCAGTTTACAAAGGGAAGGGGGCCAGGGCCTGGTGCTGCTGAGGGTTGTGCCCTGCCTGTTCTGGAGGCTAACGGTGCTGGGGCTTGTTCTCCAGGTGGGTGCTGTGGGCGTGCTGCTGTGGGCGTGCTGCTGTGGGCCTTTCCCTGGCATGGGGTGGGGGTCCTGCTTGTGGTATGTGCTGAGAGTGGTGCTACCAGCTACCTCTGGTTGCTCCTGGTGTCACAGGGCTGTGCAGCTTGCTTGCCTTGCTCCAAAACACAGCAAAAACTGATATCACCTTAAATGGTGTGGACTCTGCAATTGATGCTTTGCACGCTCTGAAATGAGGATGCACTGGGAAGAAAAGAGTGTCTGTGTGTAGTGTGGCCCAAGAAGGGTGAGGCAGGAAAACTTAGCTTAAAATAACTTAGAAAGTCAGTCTCTTTCCTCCTACGGCAGAGGAGTAATTACTAGTTTGTAAAGCTTTTAATTTTTTTTAACACTGCATATAAATATTGCTGCTCAAGAGTTCAGAGGCAGGGACTTTAAATCTAATCCACATTTAACAAGGCTATTAAAGAAAATGTTTAAGCTGCCAGAATTTAACTGATTACAATATTTAATAAATCTTACAAAAAAAAAAGTCTTTAAAAAAAAAAAGGCAGCAAGGAGCCAAGATCACATGGCTCTTATATATGCACTACTGAGAATGCTTTAATGGGAAATAGAAACCCAGAAGATGCAATAATCCTGCCAGAAAGGCTCACAAATGTATTATAAAAATGTTTAAAGCTCCATTTAAGTTTTTCTAATTAACTTGATAATGACACCAGCATCCCCTCTCTATCAGTCTCCTGGCAGATCAGATGCATCCTGATTGTTAGAGCAATCTTAAGAGTGTGAGGAAAGTGAGATTTTTTTTCCCCTTTCCTCCAGGGGCCTAGGGCAATGCTTTCAGCCATCCTGTGGCACTTGGGTTATGTTGGCTGCAGTTGCTTGGCTCAGGGTGGGAAGGTTTGCTCTGGGGAGCAGCTGGCGCCCTGGGCAGGGAGTGCCCTGCTTGCTCCGTGCCTCCAGCAGCCGGGGTCTTTCTGCTGGCAGTCAGCAAAAGGCAGTGGCCAGAAGCTGCTGCTGTTCGGTGCTCCGGGCAGGGGCTGCGGAGCTCCGAACAGTTCTGGTTTCCAGAGGGGCTGCAGGGCACTGCTTCCTGGGGATCTCAAACGGAGCAGGACTCTACCAGGTAGCCACCCCTCAGCTGGAGTTCTTGGCCCACTTCTGTAGGCCATGCCCCATTCTCATGGACAGCAGGGGCCCTGTGGGGTTACTGCCACTGTCCTCAGAGCATCAGGCGTAGGCTTTAACAGCATCTGTGCCTGGTTGGGCTGTTGGAGTCAACCCAGCAGGTGGATGGGGGACAAGGAATCAGGTCTCTGCCAGGAGGCGTCAGCCCCAGGGCAGCTTTGCTGCTGCCCTTGCCAGAGCAAGCCGGCTTCTGGTCTTGGTGTTGAGAAAGGGGAAAAGTATTGGGGAAAGATATCCCAGTGAATTAGTGGAGGCATGTTTTGAGACTGCATTTCTTGTTGGCTGAGTCAGAGAAATGGCCCTGAGCTGCAGTATATATTCTGCAGGAGATATTAACTGTAGAAAATCAGAGGTCAAGGCAGAGTCATATAATTTCATGGTTGAAGACTCGTCTGTAGCAGAAACCTTGCTGATCAGGTGTTCAGTATTGTAGGGGGAGTGCCACTGAAGGAGTGCTGATGGCATTTGGGGCTGAGGTGTGGTACCAAACATCCAGCGTACCCTGGCAGGAGCTGAGGGCGAGGGGCATACCTGCTGCCCTGAAAATCCCATTTCAGGAGTGCTCAGGCCTCCCAGATCCTCGCATCTGGGCATAGATGTGCACTGCTGCTGCTCCTGATGCCTGTGTCAGGGGAGGTTTGCTCTTGTTCTCAGCCCAGGCAGAAAAAGAGGGTACCGAAGCAGTGCTGAATCTCTTCACATGCCCCCCCCAAACGGACCTGAGGTCACTAGCTGACTTCCAGGGCTACTGCTGCCATTTGTTGCCTGGGGCCAGTCTGATCTAGGGTTTTCAATAGCAGGGGTTCTCCTGAGCTTTTCATCTGTGTTCTTTGTCTCTTGTTCCCTCCCTGCAGCTTGCACGCCTCACAGCAGCACAGGAGGGGAACAGCTGTGATACCCTGCAGAGTCCCCCCAGAGCTGCACGGGGAGATTCTCCTCTGCTCGTGACGGTGCCTCTGTTTACACACCAGCCTGCTTGGCCCCCACCTCATGCTGGGACCTGCTACCATGCTGCTTGTCACCGTGTCCCAGGTGCTTTGCCAGGATGCTGACCGGCAGGGTGCAGCTTCTGGAGGAGCTGTCTGTGTGCCCAGGCCCCGCTGCCTCCTGCCCTGCACCTGCCGCAGCTGCCGGCCCCAGCAGTGCCCTGCCCTCCCTTGTCCCAGGGAGCAGCACGCTGGTGGGGATTCCTCACTGACAGGAGATTCGGCTGCCGCTGAATCTGTTCAGTGCGGACTCTTGTAGAGCACAGTATTTTGATTGGAATGGCATGTGATATGGAGCCAAACAACTCACGGAAGTCTGTTACATCAACGTAATTGCCTTAATCAGCCAAACTTGTAATCTCTGTGCAGAAGGAGGTAGGGATTGTTTGACAAGGCCTATTTTCTATTGCTCCATGTGAACTGGACTTATCTCTACCTGTTAAATCTTTATGGGTCCCCCCCTGGATTTTCCTATTATTTTTCCTTTGAGACTGTGGTTACTCCCCAGTAGTTTATAAAATGTCTCTAACTCCCCTAAGAGCAGATCTTCTGTTCATCCTTTCTAAATATCAAGGTCCTTGTTAGTCTCCTTATTTTCCAGAACACTAATTTATTTCCCCTTGACTCCAAACCTGAATAGAAACAAGCAATGGGGCTAGGCGCTTTGCTTCTACCTCTTCCAAGGTTTCATGGAAGTGAATTTTTCAGGCATGGGATATTGTAATAATTATCACTAGTTCTGTGACAGCCTCAGCTAGTAACTGATTGCAAGCACTTATCTGTGTGTGATAAATGAGCATAATGGTTCTGAGTACTGAACAAAAGTAACTGCTGAATGTGTGGAGAGGGTGCATACAAATCATGTGTGTACATTTGCTGTGCCACTGGAAATAAGACCTGCCATCGTTGGAGTTCTTGTCACTAAAAGTCTGTAATCTCATTTTCTTGAACCGTGTGAAGGTATGTTCTGCTGTCCCACAGCCTTTGTCTGCTTCCTAGATCTCCTGTCTTTGCTTGCATAGATGGTGATTTCCTTCCCTCCCATCTGTGTGTACACCTCTATACCCAGTTGTGCTCTCTGCATCCCAGCAAAACCCTTCAACCAATGTTATTCTGCCTCTCCAGCCACCTGCTAGCCAGCCCAAGCACAACTGGACCAGGGCTGTGGGGGGGAGGGAATATGTATGGGACGTTGGGACTGCATGTCCTTACTGCATGCTCTGTGGTGACAGCAGCACGTTGCTTGTGTGCTTCAGCTATTTACATAGCTTGTCTGCAGAAAGTGATGGATGTGCTTGTAATAGATGTGGGGCATGCCAGATGCGTGGTCACAGCACTTCTTTATGCCTTTAGAGTGACAAGTGCTCAGATGCATTCTCATACTGTACAAATTGTCTAACACTTAGATCTGTCAGACACAAATTCATTAGCCAGGTATATTCTGAAGATACGATCTCCAGGGCTGACCCATCCTGTCTGTAGACTCTCAGGCAGTGATGATGCTGGCCTGTGGGATTCTGCTGCTCTCATGTGCTGCTGCTGAGCACGGGTTCACCCAGCCTGCCTGTGCCTGCTGCTGTTGCCTCCTGATGGGGTTTTATTTCTTCTTTCTCCTCCAGCTCAGCACAATTTGGTTTGCTCTGCCACATCTCACAGCAATGTTAATCTGCATTATTTAAACTGAGATTTACTACTACTTAAAGTTTTAATTTGGAAACTATTTCTAGGACTATAGATCTATTTTCTTGCTATTTTTCAACACTTCATTCCAGCAGCAATATCCTACAGTGCCGTGTGCTCATCTTAGGCTTCATGCAACAGCTCTTTGCAGTGTGGTGTGCCTGTGCCCTGGGCTTGGCTGCATGAGCTTGGAGAACAGGCGTGGATTTGGTCTTAATCAGTCTCATTGCTCAGCATTCTCTTCTTCAAACAACACCTTTGTGTGTGATGAGCAGGATGGCTTGGTTCTGTGTTGTGAAGGGTCTGCTGACTCCACAGCCACTCAGACTCTGGGTATTTCTAAGGTGGCTCTGGAGACACCTTTGCAACATCTGTGCAGCCACTTGACATGTACCTTCAAAAAGAGCCCAGAAAAATGAGTGTGGGTCTGCAGCATGTGTTGCTGTAGGCTTTGGATGAGATGCAGTCAGTGCAGGATTAGTGCTGAAAAGAGTGGAGAAAATGACTGCTATTTATGAGTACCTGCTGTCCCTGGTCTGGGCAATGTAATGCGGCTCTGACAGCACGTGGCTGACTTGACAACCATTGAGGTATTCACCTAATGCAGCAATTCCACAACTTCAGTGGAATTCATAAAATGTGCCTCGACAGATTCCCTGAATCATCGCAGCAGGATGCCTAACCCCCATGGAGAGTGGGAGCGCAGGCATTCCTGTTACAATAATAATTGTATTTCTGAAGCATGTCTCTCCTGCCAAGGGCCTAGCAGAGACGGTTTTGGAAGGAGGACCTAAGGAGGAGATGCTGCAGCCAGACCAGGTGGTGTGGGGGAATGCTCTGCTGCAGCATCTGCACCCCTGGTGCTTCTGGAGTGAGGCTGCTGGGTCGAGGTGCTGAGGGGACTAGGAGCTGAGGGGAGCATGGTTCTGGTGTATGGGGACCTGGGGGCATCCTGCTCGACAGCCCTGCCCCAAATGCCTGCTGGGGCTGCAGCTGGGAATGAGTCAGTGCCCCACAGAGCCTGGGGAGCACCAGGGCTGTGGTGGTGTGGGCTGGTCTGATGTCTCTGTGTGTTCTTGGGCACTGGCCTCACATGGAGGAAAGCCCTGTTAGCCACTTCTCCGGGAGGAGAAATAAGCCTTCTTAGAGATCTACAAAATGCTGTCAGTTTATGAAGAGTGGATGGTGATGTGGCTGTGCACTGTCTCTCCCCATGCTGATAATGATGCCCTGGAAGTGGCAGCTCATGACACAAAAGGGTTTTTCCTGCTGGGATCAACCCACAAGCTGGGGAATGAGTACATTTATTTCATGGGCATCCACGAGATCCAGTGCTGCTTATTTTCCTGTTACTGCTACAGGTTAATCATTTTGCAGAAGCACCTTGCTGCTCTGAGACAAAGACTTTTTGCTGAAAACCAATAGAAGACAAAAAGAGGAAAGCATCTTTGAAAACAGTAGCCGAAGAAAAATGCTAGTTTTTTTTTTTTTTTTTTTTTTTTTTGGGGGGAAAAATCTTTTAACTAAGTTCTGATGCCAGGCTGCACTTGCTTGGTGACCAGCATCTCCGTGGGGCTGACTCCTCTGGGCGAGCCCTGTGGCGCTGGGGTCTGGGTACTCCCAGGGCTTCCCACTGCTCCCTGTGCTGCCGTGCAGTCTACACCACCCAGGCCTCCTGCACCTGCAGGGGCACTTTTGCTGCTCAGGCTTTGTTAGTGGCACTTCTTTTCTCCGTGTGACCTGGGTGGGGGGGGGGGGGGGGGGGGTTCAAACCATGCTTATGTTTGTTAAAGAGGCTTCATGTATCATATGGTGTAGATACTTTGAAAAACAAGAGATCGATGTGAGTGTTGAGCTACTTTATTGGCTGGTTCACTTATTAGTGAATGTGGCTCCCTCCTTGCTGTTTGTGCTCAGAATGGATTTTTATTGCTTAATTCTCTGTAAGTGAAGTGCTAGCAAATTGTAAAATCCTATTGCTTAACATGTAGCATTAAGTATTGAACTAGCAAAAGAATCAATTACAGGTTCGGTCACTGATTAGCTTGACTTTTTATGGAATTTAACGTCAAGTCTCATTATAATTCTGCTCTTTAATTCAGAAAATACAGCACGTGTGGGAGGGATAATGGCTCAGAGTAGCTCTGCTCCAGCTCTCCTGCTGCAGTGTGCCAGTGAGATGCTCAGCACCCAGCTTCTGAGCAGCCCTGTGAAGCCCTGGGTGGGGAGACAACAGCTGAGCCGTGCTGCTCGGCAGCCTGCTCTGGAGACTCTGTTCTGTAAGGACAGGGCTGACCCTGAGCCAGCAGCTGCTCCCCGCGCCTGGGGACTTGTGGGTTCCCCAGCCCTGCAGGGGACACGTCCCAGCCTGAGTCTTGTTTTCCATTTCTCTGCCCTCATTTTCTTGTCTGTGGAGGAACCAGGGTCTGTCTGCAAGGTTCAGGCTGCTTGCACCATGGGCCCTCCTGCACGCTTTTCCTGCTCACTTGACTCATGGTTCCCTGCAAGCTGGTGAGAGGGGGAGCTGCTGAGTGAGCAGCTTCTTCGCTGAGAGGCTTTGTAGTGTGCTCTGCAAGCATGGACCAGCACCCTGCTACGCACACCGGAGAAGAGCCCACATGGTGTGCTCTGCTGCAATCTGACTTGTGGTTATTCCATTACAGTCAAAGGCTGGATGCAAAGTAGTGTACATTTGGAATCCAAAATACCGATGAGCCCCCTGAGCCTCTTGTCCTTGGGGAAACGTGCGAGGAATGGCTGTGAGTAGTTTGCAGGAACCTTTCAACGAGGGGCAAGGCTGGTGCCATGTGGCAGGAGACACAGGCACATCTGCAGAGTCAATCAAGGACCTTAAATCTGTGTGGCTGCTGGTAAAATATCAGCGTAATGACTCAGGGCAAGTGAGGTATGAGGAGGTATCTGAGTCCAAATTAAAAATCCTAGCAGAAACATTTGAATCAATTGCAGTCGGAGTTTGGTCTCTGCTGGAAAATCTCCAAGGAGGGAGCTGCAGGAATGCTGTGGTTCGCTCTGGCGCAGGGGGCTCGTTGCAGCTGCCCAGCAGAGGGCTGAGCTGTGCAGGGGGACAGCCAGCCTCGTCCCTCTGCAGCCCTCAAGCTGCAGGTGGGGGTGATGGAGAGCTGCTCTGCCCTGCGCACCACTTGTCCTGTGTGTAGCTCCTGCCCTGCTGCCAGTCTGGGGAACGTGTCTGTGTCCTAGGGCTCCTCCTGGCCCTGCAGGCTGGGGCCCCCTGGGGCCAAGACACCCCTCCCCCTGTGCTGCCTTTGTTGACAGACAAGTGCAATTGGATTTCCAAATTACACCAGCTCTGATTAGATTCAATATCCCTTTTCTCTAGCCAGACAGCCCTTAAATTCCTTTTCTTTCGATTGTGCAGGGACCCTTCCACACACCGCAGACCCTTCGGCAGGAAATCTTTGCTGTGCAGAGGCTGCTGCGTGCTGCTGCTGCAATAAGCGGGAGACACGGCTCCAGCACAAGCAGCAGAACAGAAGCAGGTTTTCCCTTACAGCACTGAGATTTTTGGAGGCTCCTTCTTGTCTGGCTGAGCTTATCCCCCTTCCAGGAGAAGCTCCTCTAGCATACTAATTTATATCATACTCATGCAATCCCCTTGCATCCTGAATGAGGATGGTTTGGGAAATTAAATTTTGTATGAAATGCATCAAAAATCCGATGTCCTCAAGCAAGACATCTGTTTTTCCATCCACCAAAAGGGAAGGCATAACCAGCTGCAGCAGCTCTGGGGTCAGCAGAGGGAGAAGGAAGGACCCCTTTGCTGCAGGTGCAGGGGCCATGGTGCTCGCGTCCCAGCGAGGACAAGGTTTGGTCAGTGTCCAGCACCATCGCAGCACGGTGCCTGCCTGGGAGTGGTGGTGGCCTGTGGCCATGTTGCACCGTGCCTGCGCGGTGCTTGGCACATTCTTGGTTCTTGGCAAGTAATAAATAACAATAATGATTATGAAAGCATTGTGCATGTGCCCCTAGGGCTCTGCAAAAAAAAAACCTTTTACATTGAAAGCCAACTGTAACGTTTTCCCCCTTGTCTAATTCACAAAATATGCCCATAAAAACAATAATTTATCTGTACAAGGGCAATTCCCTAGGTATTAAACCAAAGATTGATAGCTCTTGAGTACCCTGTGCTAGTAGAGAGTGAGACCCAGTGGAATTCCCTGGAACTCTGCATGAGTGCAGAAGCTTTTGGCGTTTGCATATACGAAAATCATTAAATGCAATGATATTTGCTGCCTGGGATTAAATTCTGGGATAGGTCTGGTGCCACACCCAGCTGTGTTCTCCTAGTGTGTTCATGTCTTCCCCAGGCTCAAGGACTGGCTTACCCCCAGATTTTCAGGAAAGAGCTGAGAGCAAGTGCTTCTTCCGTTCTTCAGGCTTGACTTTCACATCATAGCTTTTCAACGTACTTAAATCTGTGTGGTGTTTAAAATTCAGCTATGTTTGTCGGAATTCAATTACCCCTGAAGATTACACACAGATTATCAAAGTTGTAAACAGCAGAATATGCTCAGAGATCAATGAAGCGCAACAAAGACCATATTTAACAGGAGAAATAAAAGTAAGGGCATGCTGGCAAACTCTGACAGTGGAGTGTAATGTCGCATCATCACACTGAAGGTTGGAAAGTAATTGAAATCTATGTTATAGCACAATATATCCGTGCACAGATTTGCAGTCATGGAGCACAGTTTCAGCTCTAATATTCAAGCAATTCATTTGGTTTAAGCAGACACAGGGTCTGAGTTGTTCTTGTTAAGTGTCGGCGTGGAACATCCGCTCAGGTTGCTCGGCGGCAGCAGTGCTGTTGCCCACACACAGCCCAAATTTCCTCTCGGCCTGGCAGCCTCCCCAGGGCACAGCGGGTGTCTCTCATCCCATGTGGGCAGCTCCCCTGCGCTGGGCGCTGCCCTGGGGCACGGCACTGTCCTGGGGCACTGCCCTGCTGCTGGCAG
Organism: Cygnus atratus; assembly: GCF_013377495.2. Taxonomy (NCBI): domain Eukaryota; kingdom Metazoa; phylum Chordata; class Aves; order Anseriformes; family Anatidae; genus Cygnus; species Cygnus atratus. Next base: position 452,898 of record NC_066376.1, read on the forward strand.
AGGAGCTGCTGCAAGAGGAGCCTGCCGTGGCTGTGAAGCAGCAGGTGGATGTGATGCAGGAGCCTGGCTGCTAGCCCCTCTTCCCAGAAATGCCGTGCTCTCGTAAGAGGGATTTGTTTGCTCCGGGGGCTGTGGCTCTGCTCCATGGGGACTCCTTCCTTGTCAGCACCCTTCCTGGTCGTGCCAGCTGCCTCGGAGTCCCCCGCAGAGATCTCCTCCAGCCAGCCGCACCTCCTTTGTGTTCTGTGGCTTTCCATTGTCATTCTGGATGCAATACAACCAGCTGATTTTTCTTCGCTTTAATATATTGCCACTATAATACCAAGTCTAGCAGAACAATGAACTCTAGAGGATGGAAATACCTTCCTCCTGTTTTGCAAACTAAACATAATTTTTATTTGTGCTCAGATTTGTGGCTCCTGCAGGCGGAGCGCGTGGGGCAGGAGGAGGGACCCACAGGGCAGGGAGCTGGGACCGAACCACTGCTGCTGCCGCCTGTCCCTGTGGTCCTCAGCAGCATTGACATTCAGAGGAGGATGCATCCTTTTGTCAAACACTACGGGGGTTTCAGAAGAAACCCTTCAACCCAGATTAATTACTGTTATCTGTACCCGCTGGGGCCCGGTCCACCTGCCTGCCTCTCGTCTGCTGCAGCCAGAACATACCGAAATACTCATTCCCTCTCTGCTTTTCTTTCTTTCCTTCTCTTTCTCTCTCTCTCTTTTTTTTTTCCTATTTACTTCTGCTTTAATCTGCATATTATCATCAGCGCAAAGACCTCTGAAATAACATCTGACAAATGATGCCTATTAAAAAAACCTCTGCACTGTCCTCTTTCACCGCCTTCCAATTTGGACTAGCACTATAACTATGCATCAATAGACAAGCAATATTATGTTAAGAACATGATAAAATACCAGCAGCTTCATAATGGCAGCAGCCAAATGGTAATTTCTGCTTCAGAAATTGGTCATTTATTTTGCTGGTCTGTTCTTACGTTCAAATTAGATGAAGTTTAATATACTGTAAAATTGAATGTATTCTATCCTTTTCAACAAATATGACATGTATGAAATGATTTATGGGTCTTACAAACCTTAAAATGTTAAATAATCTCCTTTTTCCTGTGCCTTAAGTCAGTGATGCCAAATACTTTAAGTACAGAGAAGCAAAACTTTATTAGCTCCCATCCTGATCATCACTTTATTTTGCTGCATTTACAGAGGCAGGAACAGTATTTAACTTATTAGACTGAGTTTAGAAGCAGCCATATTAATTGGTACATTAATTTTACCCCATTAACTGTAATTGGTAGGAAAGCGATTCTTCCTCGGTGAATGTTGTAATTTTTGTTCTAAATTTTTAATAAAGTCACGATGGCTCTGCAGATGCCTAAGTGAGGCTGCTCCACGGACCCAACCCTTGTGCACCACCGGCCTCTCCCCAGGAGGCACAGGGCTGCCCCCATGGTGCTGGCATCTCCCCAAGGTGGGAAGTTGGTCCTAGTTTGAGCTGAATTTAATCTCTGAGCTGCTTGCAGCACAGACAGGAGTAGGGGCTCCTTAACAGCATGAAGGAGAAGGGAGACAAACTCACCCTGGCCAGCAACACCCTCCACAGGTCCGTCCGGTGCCCCTGGCGCCGTGCGGGAGCCTGCAACGAGGTCCCTCCGGCACTGCAGGGTCTGAACAAGCAAGGCTCTGCCCCCCTGGCCCACCAGTGAGCTGCTCTCCTGGCAGGTGTGAAGCTAGGGTTAACTTTCTGGATGGCTTCCCTAGAAAATTACTGACAATATGCAAATCCCACCTTCATTTGAAAATAGGCATTTATACCTGTTAAATCTGATGTGTTCAAATGTCTCGTGGTGTCCAAGGCCTGTGGCATTCAGCTTCAGACAAGGCTGGTGACAGCAGCTCCTCCAAAGCAATGGGGAGGCTGGTTAAATGGAGGCGGCCCTCCCCTGCAGGGTGTCTTAGCTACAGGTCAGGGAACAATTCACCCTCTGCAGCCCGGCAGCACATTAAACCTTCTCCTAAGGTCTGGCCCCAGATCCCAGGGAAATTGCTGGGGCGGCTGCCCTGGCTGTGGGGTGGGGTGACGGATGATGTAGGAGCAGCTGAGGGGCAGGATGAGGGCGACATCCTCCTGGCTTACAGAAATTTAAAAGCAACTTTTCTCCTTGCCCTTAGCGCCTTCTTTTTTTCCTGATCAGCAGTTTGCCCCTGAGTGTAAGCCCAGAGCAATGCAGGCTCCTGCAGTCTGTTGGAGCTGCAGCCCTGTGCACCAGGAAAATAGAGAAGCCTTTTATTCTGTTTATTTGCTCTATATAATTTTTCCTGCTCTTGCTGACCCTTCTGGGAAGCGTTCCACCCTTCAGTCTCTCTGCTGGGTGCCAGAATTGTTCAGCTTAGGCTATATTTGCATTTCATATCCTATTTAAACCAACATCATCAAGGTCAGAGCATACTGTTGAATTGGAATAGGCTAGAAGACAGCAATACCTCTTCATGGCACTCGCAGGTTTCCAGGAGCAGTACAGAAACCAGACCACTGCCTGGAGAGTGCTGTGCCTTTACCACAGCTGCTGTCTGCAAAGAAGACTGTGAGCTGAGCACCACACACACCCACAACCACACACACCCCCCCCAAATGCGTGTCCTGGGGCTAGAGAATGCAAAACAGGCTCTCCTTTGCTTGACATCCCCTTATGCTATCACAAGGCCCACTCCCAGCCAGACCCTTGACAGGGACACCGGCCCAGCCCTGGGAGCTTGCTGTTTGGCTCCTAGGTCCAAGAGCAGGGCCCTTCAGTCAGCCACCCGCTTCCTGGACGAGGTGTGGGGATTTGAAGGCAGCGACAGGGACAGACTGCCTGGCGCTCTCCCTGGAAAGGCTGGCAGCTCTGGGAGCAGCTGCTCTCTGCAGGACACCGGGTGGCCCAGTCGGATGGCCTCTCGGGACAGCAGGCCAGGGGGGCACATGGCACGGCCGGTGCTGGCAGCCAGCCGAGCCTGGGAGGCTTCTCCGCTTGGGCCACCCATGCTGTGACCAACCCGTCCCACACAGTGCCAGCGCTGCCGAACGGGTGCTGTGCATCGTGCCTGGCCCTGGCCATGGGGGTTTGTGCCCGCAGAGAAGGCACAGAGCTCACGTTTGACTCTTCTATTAAAGTGTCAGGGGAAATTGAATGACAGAGAAAATTCCAAAGAACAGAGTAACCCACCTGCCCCCAGAAGACAGCTGCATTTATGCCCCATCTCAGAGCATAACCTCAGTGCAGAGCCTAATGTGCATCTCCATGTGTGCATGTGTGTTTGTATAAGCATAGAGCAGTATGCTGTATAGAGAGCTAAAATATAATGATTTTTGCATCCACGCACAAGCAGACTGCTTTTCCTTTCATTAAGGAACATTTCAGATGGAAAAGTAGCTGGATTTCTGATGTGAAAAAACAATTCTGCTGAAGACTGAGAGCTGTTTAGAATAAACGCCAGACACTGTGTGATGGAGACATTGCATGGAGACTTAATGCTGGTCACATCTCTCTTCTCTGCCAGTAAGTCAAGGATGTGTCTTTGCTATTGTATTTGGTGACTCATCTTTCAAATAATCATCTCTGGGAGAATTTTGTGCCAAGATGAAAAAATGCCAGGATCCCAGAAGCGTATGTGTGTGTGTGTTTTCTTCTGAGCACACCCTAGGAGGGAGCTATGGGGCAGCTCTGTCTTTCTTCCCCATGGCAGGCAGGGTGGAGGGGGGATGAGGGCTGGCATTGTCCAGTTGCTGGGCAGCCCCTGGTTTGGGCACAGGATGGGGAGCAAACAAACACAAATTCTGGCAGAATGCATTGCTGCTTCTCAGTGGTCCCACTTACCATGGTTTAAATCAAGAAGGGGGGTCAGGCAGCTCAGGGCACCTGCAAAACCCGTGGGCATGGGGCAGCTGGTGACACACCTGCCATGTGTGTGCATGCCCACCTGCCTCAGGGCTGGAGCTGTGACTGCAGCGAGCATCCAGCAGCACCTGGAGGCTTCCCTCAGCCGAGGAGCAAAATATGCAGATTAGCTGAGTAAGTGAAGTGCAGTATGCTAATTAATTCAACAGACTCACTGTTCCATAACATCAAACCTACACAAGGAGGATGTGCTTGAATTAGCTTCCCCTGGAAAACATTTGCTTGCTGCTTAACAAAAAGTTACACAAACTTATTAAACACTTAACAAAAATGCGAATATGAAAGAAACTGTAGGTGCTGTGTGGGCTAAATCCAAAAAGCTGTCCCCAGAGACAGAGCAGGATTCCTCAGTGGCACCGGGAAGGCTTCAGCAGCAGAGATGTGCCTGGTGATCCTGAAATGTGACAATAGCATTTTTTTTTTTGTGACCTGGAAGAAACCCATAGTGTAAATGGCCAGGAAAACAGAAGCCAGGCACCATGGGCTGCGAGCACCACCTCTGTCCCCTCCCCGTCTCACCAGAGTGGTAGCCACATGCAAAAGGTCACAGGGGTGACAGACGTGTCCCTCTCCAGGAAGCTTTAAAAGCTAGTGCACAATCTGCTTCTCCTAAAGTACATGTGTAAAGTGCACTCACATCTAAAATGAAAACCAGCCCCGAATCTTGCCTGCTTGGTCTGCTCTGTGATTTATCAGGGATAAAGCAGCCCTTAATGTGAGAGGAGATAACGGTGTGTGTCAATGGTGGCAGTGCACTCAAACACAGCAGTGTGTGAGCACCACCCTGGGGCACTGCTCTCTGCTTCCTTCCAGCCATGCAGCCTCTTCCTCCTGCTCCATCTCTGCTGGGCTACAAGCCGAGACTTCCATTGCACACAGGTCTATCTGGACCCAGACTGTTCGATGCTTGCCAAGAGAATCCAAAGAGAACTGCAGATATCACCTGAGAGCACTACCAAAATGACTGATGGGGCTTTCCAGAGCACAAAGCAGCAAAGCCCCGCAGCAGGAGCATTTGCTATCACCTGGGTACAGCTGAGAAGAGTGGATGGAAGAGACTGCTTCAAAAACGGGAAGAAAAAAGCTTTAGCAGAAAGGATTTGACAGCTGCAATCAGACCAGGAACTTAAGGAGCTGAGGAAAGAAAGATGCAGTTGGGCAGAGGAAGGGGAGAAAGCAGTACACCACATCCAAAGACATCCTCTGCACAAGCACATAAATCTAAAGCTCCAGAAGACCTGTGCTCCTAAAGCGATCACGAGCACCATGAGCATGGAGCTGTGAGTCCATTATTTGGTATGACTCTTGGTATTTCTCAGAGGGACTGGCATCAAAGGAATTGTCATGTGAACCTGGTAAGGCCAGGTTGGATGGGGCTTTGAGCAACCTGGTCTAGTGGAAGGTGACCCCCCCGTAGCAGGGCGGGTGGAATTAGATGATCTTTAAAGTTCCTTCCAACCCAAACTATTCTATGGTTATATGATTCTGTGATTCTATGATTCTGTGATTCTATGGTTCTATAATTCTATGATTCTATGAATGGAAAGATTCCCCCCCCAAAAGATGAATTTCTCAGAGGACTTGCTCTTAGCTGCTTATTCTGCTCAGATGAAATCCTTCAAGAGGGGAGCATGGTCACCCTCAGTGCCCTGCATATTCCTTGCTCCTTTCATTAGCTGCAACTTACTTATTCTGAGGATAGATTTCTGAGATAAAAGTGAAAATCACCCATTAGCGTTTCCTCATTAAACCAGAGTCAAGCCCCTGCTGCCTGGACCGTGCAAGGTCCTGGAGGTGCCGCGAGGCTGGGGGCTGAGCACAGTCCTCAGGGAGGGACCAGCCCGGCTGGGGATGGTGGAGGACATGGGCAGGGATGGTCACAGCCAGCACCGTCCCCTGCCGGGGCTGGGCCGGCAGCTTCTGCGGGCAGCGGGGGCGCAGAGCTGAGCTGAGGCCCTCGCAGGGGCCATGGGAACCACCCTGGAGGTGCAGCCCCGTGCAGGTACGGCTTTGCAGCACCTTGTATGCTCTGGGAAATGACTCCTGCTGCCACTGCCATGCTTGGCTTTGCCTCTGTCGGTGCTGGGAGGCAGGCCTGACCGCTCTGTGGTACCTGCTGCTGGGGCTCCCAGCCAGAGCCCCTGCGTGCTCGCTGCATGGCTGGCCCCACGAGCCCTGCTTTGAAGGCTTTGAAGGATGCTTACCTTATTAATGGGGGTATATTTATAACTGTTTATCTCTGTCCGTTGGGTGGAAAATTGCCAGATGTGTTGCTTGCCTTCATTACACAGACATCTCTCTTGTTATCTGGATCAGTGCTTTTGAGCAGTGTGTTACCATCACAGAAAAGCTCATTTCTTCTGTACAACGTTGATATTTGTAGGATCTGCCTTACAGCAGTACGGAAAGCAACACCCATGGAGACAAGTCCCTGTAAAGTACAAATCTCTGTCCCCTGCTACTCTGGTTATTAATATTGTGGGAGGAAAAGTGAGTAGTAGAGCTGAGAGATTCCTAATTGGGGGTGCAGCAGGGTTGTCGGCACGGTCTGTAGTGCTGCCAGCCTCGTGCAGGGCCCCAGGGGGCTGGAGTCGAGGAGCCCCCAGGACCCAGGATGCACTGACACAAGGGAGCATCCGCGGCTGCCTCGGCCCAGGGCCCAGGAGCACTCCATCACCGCCTTGGGGTCTCACACACAGCTTGTAATGCCTGTTGTGGCTTAGTGTTATAGGATTCATTATGCTCTGTGACAGCGGTAAATCTGAAATGGATGCAACTGCATATAGCAGCTATATGACAGCTCCTGTAATTGTTTCCTGGAAGCTAATACCACATGCCTACTTTGAAAGTGTCTGGAAAACCCATCGTCAGGAAAACCCACTGTCAGGAAAACCCTCCGTCAGGAAAACCCTTCATCAGGAAAACCCACCATGCTGGCAGAGCACGGCTCACTGGCTGGGCTCAGGATTGGGTTGGGACCTCTAGGCCGACTGCAATGTCCTGGGAAGCACAGAAACCCCACATGCAGAAGAGGCTAGAGAGTTCTGCAGACGTCCCTTCTCATGCAGAACCAAGGAGAATGGCAAAGAATGGATTTAATAGAAAAAAAGTCTCTAAGTAAAATGTTTTTCCTTGTTTCCCATGAAGCAGTGAAATTTTTTTACGGACAAATAGTCAGAGTGGAGTCCATTACACTCCGTGCTTTTTGCCTTGAAACATAAATAGCTGCATATCATATAAGTGTTTGTTATGAGGAAATGTGTATGCTAGAAAAAGTTGGACATTAAACCATTATCTCATGCAGAAAGCTATTGCTAAAGGGAGAGGATTACTTACTATATTAATTCTGTCCTTCACACTCCCATGTATCTCTCTGCACGTAATAACTTCAGTCACAAAGCGTTGTGTTGAAGGATCTGTGTTCTGTTCAGTTCCTGGTCCTTGGGGGTGGCGCATGGCACCCCCTCCAGCCCTGCTGCCAGGCCCAGCACAGGGGCAGTGGCTGTCGGGGGATTCTTTGTGCAAAGGCTGCCTGTTCCCTCGGAGGTCTTAACTGCATCCATGCTTGCAACTGCTGCTCTTTGAGTTCAGTTTGCTTGGTGACCAAACGTTCACAGCAAAGTTTTGCTGGTGCCAGAAGCCCATCTGCAAAGTCTTCATCTCTGATGGAAACCTTGTCCCAGGGTGGGCCTGCAGTCACATTTGCATTTTGCTCTAGCTGTGTTATGCTACAATGCCCCAGTATCTGTCTCCTCCACCATCCTAGTGCATCACCAGGTTACAGCAGAAATTTCTGTTAATTTGTAGGTAAACCTTTATGTGGCCTTTATGTGCCTTCTGATCTGGCAGCCTCTATCTCTGTACAAGGTGCCTATGGGGAATGCTCAGATCTATTTGGCTATTAGACTTTGTGTTGCACCTAAAACTACACAAATATTCCTGTTAGTGTTTTAAAGCAACAGTGAAGTGATCCTCAGGTTACCTGAAGTTGGAAGAGCTTCTTAAAAGACAGCAAGAATTTTCTAATCAGATTTTTTTTTTTTTTCAGTGAGTGTCTCATAGGAGGATAGTTTCTGAGGTCAGCAAAAAGGGGAAAAAAGACAAGCAGAAAGCACTGTGAAAGCTGGGGAAATGAGAGCATCAGTTTACTTTGATGTGTCTGCCTGGAAGAACTGGGGAGTGACCCCCCTGTTGGCAGAGGGTGCCGGGATGCCTTCGTGCCAGACCTGCTGTGCTGCACAGGTGCAGAGGTTACAGGCGCCTGGCAGCCGTGCCAAGCAGGCAGCGGCACAGGGCAGGGGGCTGGAAAAAGCAGTTTATTCATGCCGGCAAAGTTATAACGGGTCATTTCTGGCTTGCAACCGGGCCATCAAAATAGCCCTTGCATTGCTCTCTTCCCAGGCTCGGTTATTAGAGAAAAGCTCTGTTCCAGTACGTGAAAGCTAAAGGGTGGAGTGCTTGCCTGATGCTCTGATTTTGTCTGGTTGCTGATGTAAGTGCAGAAACCTCAGTGCTACACACAGGATAGAGTCAAGCAGTAAGCAACCGGGTCTTATATCATCATCTTGTATGTTATCCTTATTCAAAGGGCTCTGTTTGAAACCTGGCACTGACATATACAGAACATGTTGCATCTTTGCTGGTACTTCTTCAATCTGGTTTGCAAGACATCCTGGAGGATGTGACCTTGGAAGGCAGGCAGAATATCGAACCTGCATAATAAGAGCATCTCTGCATCAGTGGCAGCCTGTTGGGTACAGGGCAGTTAATAAATAATGAGGATGTCAAAGATAACAGCAGGGAAGTGGGATCAGGTAGCAGCTTTGCAGCCAGCTTTCTGACAGCCTCCTGGCAATGTCCAATTAAGAGGCACGCCTGCACTCAGCCCAGTGCAGAGCTCGTCCAGTGCGGGCTTTGGGGCGCTGGGATGCTGGCACGCAGGGCACCCTGCAGCAGGCTGTTTTGTAGCACGTGCTCAAGGAGGGTGGCGGGAAGCATCCAAACACTTTGCAGAGCTATGTAGGTCTCCCAGGAGCCTCTCCCTCAGGGAAGTGTAGGACTGGACTCACTTTCTCAGGGCTTGTGGAGAGGAGCAGTGGGTGGCTCCTGGGCCCGTGCCGAGGTGTGGAGCCGCCTGCTTGGGATTGCCGCCCGCGGGCAAGCAGGTGTTTGTTTTGAGGGTTGGGTTTTATGGACCCACAGTTCAGATATTAGGAATCTGGCTATACTTGAGGTGTAATTGATCTACTGATGACTTTTTAGACATCTGGTAAGATGGGACTGCCTTCCAAACATCAAAATCTGCACCAAAATGATCTCGATTTGAATAATAAGTATTCCATCGTTGTTTGGTAAATATACCCAGTGTTAATGGTGCTTAATGGTGCCTGTAATTGGTGTCTAAAGTTATTTAAAAGTAAATTTACTAGAAAATAATTAGCAATTTTATAGTTCACTACTTCCTAATTTTGTTGATAAAAGTTTTTCAGTGCTTTTATCAGATGACACAATAAGACCATGCTGTCAAATAGCTTTTTGCAAGCTAACAGGAAATTGTGCACACAAAATAAGATAAAAAAATTTTCCTCCTAATTTATTTGCCTGGCAGCCAGCCCTCTCTCTGACTTTATTATAAACTGATTTATCCTTAAGCAGTGGTGAGCAGAACTTTCCAGGCACTGCTGGGGCATCTGTTCCTTGTGACCTTGGCAATGAACCCCGAGCTGCGAGGCCAGCGAGTAGGGCTGCCCCCCCACCCCCACCCCCCGGGACACATCCTGCTGTCCCTAGCTGAGGCAGAGCACTTTGGGGCCATCTCCCCTCCCAGCTGTCCCATACAGCAGTGAGAGAGCAGTGGCTGGCACCGTGCCTGGCCTGACCCTGGCGCTCCACGGTGCCTTTCCCATGGCCCATTTGGCATCAGGGATCCACATCCCTGGGGGTGGGGGTCATGGCTGGCATCCCCCTGGGCTCTGCCACCTGCACTGGGCTTGTGCTGCTGCGGGGCCAAGGAGGGACGGAGCAGAGAAATGCAGCTGCTACAACGTTTTATTGTTTAGAGTTGTGGGTTCAAGTGTGTGGTTCAAGATGTTCATATTGTTCAGGTACAGAATGACACAGACAGACAGAGACGTATTTGGGAGGAGGCGACAGCACAGCAGTGGGGTTTCAGAAAAGACTAACTCTCCGTTTTCAGTCTCTGAACCATAAAGTACCAGCTTTTCCAGAACAATGAATCACCCAGTCTGTGTATAAAATTAAATATAATTTATGCTTTGCTAATTGAAATCAAATACAAAATTCAATTTCCTGTGTATTGTAATGCTGACATTTGAATAGTTGAAAAAAAAAAAGTATTATTAACCTGACTCTCTCTTTTGGCAGGCCACTCTCTGGCCAGATAGAAAATAATTCCTCTGTCAAAGTGCTGCATTAGCAATGCAGACACAGCCCCTCACGTGGCAGACAAGGGCCACAGGTGGGGTTATGTCTCAGAAAACAGAACAAAACCCCACACCCCAAGGAGCCCTCCCTGTGCCACTTGTAATTCCAGCTGCTCACATGCAGGGAGCGGGGCTGCCCCTGGCTGCTTAGCATCTCTGCCCAAGCTTGAGATTGCAGTGATATAAAAAATAAACCTCTGCATATATGGCAAAAAGAATGAGGATCCAGAACAGGGGCAGGATGGTGGGGCATGGTTCATTGCAGCGCCACCTGCTCCCTGCCCCACTTCCCTTGGTGAGCCCTCGCTGCGTCAGGGAGAGGATGCAGAGCTCAGCTGTGCCCTGTGCTGGGGCTTCTCGCAGCTCTGGAAAACTCACCAAGTTATGGGGGTGATTGTCCTTCATCCGAGTGCAAAATGGAAGCTCCTCGCTGGCCCAGCCACAAGCCGGCTGAGTTCCCTAACTGGGTGCTTCATTGGGTCGTAATTCTCAGGCAAACACACATTTTCGGATCTCCTTTCCCTCCAGCAACAGGCATGATAAGTGTGATGGCGGCTTGGTGGCAATCAGGGGCAGAAGCCTGTTCCTGGAAGAAGCCAGTCTGAGCTGCCCTGGAGCCATGGGGCCACGGCACAATGCCTAGAGCAGAGCAAGGGCCGGGATGTGCAGGAAACCTGGTGGGTTGGGTTCAGTGTTCCCAGGGGCTCGCACAAACTCAAAAAGACCTTACTCAGAGACCTTGCTCCAGATGATGCTGCGGATGGGGCTGAAGAGAGTCCAAGCTTTGGCCACGGGGGAGATGCGTGGTGCTGTGCCATTAGCCACTAGCAGCCGCGGTTACGAACAGCCACCAACCTGTACAGCCGATGCCGTGAGCGGGACCACGGTCCACGGCAGCCTCCAGCAGCAGCAAGGACCACCAGCCCAGCTGGGCCCTGGGCCACCAGAGCTGCTGAAAGACTCCGCTCACGCCATCAGCCTGAACCCGCCCTGGCTTCAGGGCTGCAGCACAGCAGGAAGAGAGGAAATTTCTGGCAGCTGGGCCTCAAAATGAAGCCCTAGTCCTCCTGCTGAATTCACCGGTCAGCTTGCAGCAAATTGTATTACAGCAGCTTTCGCTTAGGAGATTATATGGTATCTTAATATCATGTGAAATACCATAAAGTTATTCCTATTACATACTTCCAATTTTCATGTAACAATCTGGGAATTTGAGGATCTGTAAAAAAAAAAGTTATGTCAGGAGCTGTTTTAAAATTTAATCGGGGTGATAGGAACTGATATCAATTTAGCAGGGAGTTTTGTGATGCCCCTCCAGAACAGGCCACAGTGTAAATTTTCAAATTCAATTCAACTCTTTCTTCACCCAGTCCAAGGCACCAGCACCAATTTATAGTGTAATGAACCACGTGACAGAGCGTGAAACCCAAAGCAGGTTCAGCTCGTTACCTAATGTAACAATAATTTCATTTGGTTAGTTGGATCAATAGGGTTTTCTTCCCACCTTAATCAAAATTGAGTCTTGGTCCTCCTAAAGCAACCTCATACTGCATCTCTGCTGCTGTCGAACAGCCAGGGACCCAGCATCTGTGAGGCAGTGTGAGACGCACAACAGCCACGCTTGTCCTACGGCCACTTGTTAAAAGAGAGTAGCCAGCAATATTTGAGTGGCCTTAGTAATCGCCCGTGCAAAGGGAACATTTCCACAATGGTAGCTCTGCAGTTTTTCTTTTGTTCCCTCTCTGTTTTTTTTTTTTTTCTCAATAATGGACTTGGAAAACAGTGGCTGCTTCGAAGTGCTGTTGTCTTGCTCTCCACTGTTCCCAGCATGCAGCTTGCATCACGTTGCTGGAGGATTCAATCGTGATACGGGTTTATTTTATGGTTTCTACCAGGACTTGCAAATTTGGTTGAGCATATGACTCGGTCATTTCCATTAGAAAACACACATATGTTGTGCAGAGCAGTGCTCACCCTGGGAATTAATTGCTTTTTTGTAACAGATTCTGAAGTAGAGATGAAGGCTGCTTCAGGATTATGCAAACCCCATTGTCAGCAGCAAGCAGCAGGGATCTGATGTGCAAGGTGCAAAAGTACCGCAGTCCCTGGGCCCTGATGGCCAGACCTCTGCTGTGATGACAAAGCCGTCCCCAACACCTGTGGCCTGCAGTGACAGCCTGGGATCCCACTGGGAGCACCAAACCACTGGCCGGGACACCGCACGGCGCCCGCAGCCTGGCCAGCAGGCGCTCTGTGAATGGCCTCAGGATGTGGTTTGGCAGAGAAGGACAGGGGCTGGGAGAAGGCCCCGATTCTGATCTTACTGAGCATCCCCATAAATCAGAACAATTCTCTTCTGTCAGTGGAGTTACAGCCTTCAGTGAGAGGAGAATCGGGCCCAAGATTTTGTGGCACTTGGTAAATACTAGTTTTAGTGCAACAAGTAATTGGAACATCTGGTGCAAATGAAGTTTCTGTACATAGTTCCTTTGCAGCATAACTGGCTTTATTCCTTCCCCACACAAATACCAGCGTGCATGTGAATGCACGTCCTGAATTTACCAGATCTCATGCTGCTGCTTGACCAAAACTTTAAGCCAGGGCAGGAGAAATTGAATCTATTGGTTTGTCTTGTTGCTGCTGGATTTTGTACGTCACCTTCACGCTCAGCAAGTGGCAGCAGGACGTGCTGGTCCCGCCTGCCTGGCTGCGAGGAACACGCCAGCAGCAGAACGTGGACACAAAGCATCCCATCACCTCAAGGAGCTTTGCTCCCTCCACCTTCTCCTCCTCCCACCCACTCCCTGATCCCTCAGGAGGGGAGAGCCCAGGCCTAAATGCAACCTGGAGGTGATGTGTCACTAACGTTTCAGAACTGGAAATGCTGTTCACCTCTGGCTGCAACCTTAACCACGCAAGACTCTTGCGCTTACGAGACTGAGCCTTTAGCCCTGTGTGAGTTTTGGGTCTCTAATGATGATTCACATCTCAAAACAGAAGAGCTTTTTTCCTGATTTCTTGGTTCTACTTATCACTTTCTTCCTGCTCCCACTTGAAATCTTGGCCTGTCATTTGGTAAAACATGACATTGAATGGTTTGTAAAACTTCCGCAGTCTGTGGATGACGTCAGGGTCTATTTTGGGGTGAGTTCGACCCTTGGACTTGCCCAAGCACCGGGGAGCACTACTGTCCTCTGGCTTCTTTAGACAGGGAAACCCCTTGGTTTTATTAAAATAAAAGTGTTTCTCTGTCACAATCCTCTTGAGGCCTAAAAAATCCTGGACCTTGGCCATCTCCCCAGCTGGGTCAGTGATGAGCCTCTCGCCACTGACAAAAAGGATCTGGGACAGAGGAAAGTACTGGAGCCAGTTCTCCAGGTGCAGTGCGTAGATGCCAATGCGGATGGCACTCCAGGAGGCATCGATCAGCCCCAGGGTCCGGTTCTTGAAGGCCAGCACCTCAAAAGTGGGGATCTCTGGCTTTTTGGAGAGTGTCTGCGTGTAGTCCGAGATGGCGCGGGTGACCGGGTTCCTCACTACCACGATCAGCTTCGTGTCCTTGGCCATGGAGTGAATGCGCCTGGGGGCCTCGTTGGTCACGAAATAGCTGGGGGTCTTCTCCATGGTGATCTGCCCATCCAGGGTCTTGGGCATCACGTTCCTGCACAGAAGCAGAGGGAGAAGTGGTTAAGCAGCAGCCGGGCACGGACAGACACCTGGGGTCCCCTGCTGCCCCATGCAGGTATCGGCAGGACATTCAGGAGGAGGGACGCTGCAGGCCCCAGGGACCAAAGCACTTGTGGTTTTGTTTCTCCTCAGCCCCCGGACATGGTGGGCACCTAAAGTATTAAATTAGCCTTGGTAACACATTATATACTCAATTCGCCATAGGCAAATGTAGACAAAAGTTAATTGACAATAAACCTGTACAATACCTGTCTGTTCAGCAAGCCATCTGCTTCCATTTGCTCAATTAAGTCTATTCACTTCAGAGCCTTGTACCGGAGTGGTGCAGTTAGGATTACACAAGACCTTTTTGTTATGATGACATGCTTTTAAATGTCTCAGCTAATAAAACTTAATACAGAATAAGATCCCCTGCTTCTAGTACAATAATTAAATTTATTTACTATCTTGTGTGTGAGAAAGAATGACTTTTCTTTTATCTCTAATTCACATGCTCTGTCAATAATTAATTGCTGCTGGGTTTTGAGCTTCCTGTGCAAGCACTTTTATTAGCCAAAAGGAATTTGCCTACTGGATAAATTAGCATGTAGCAAGACTTTCCTGGATAGCATATTACCATATTGTAAAATGAAAATCCAGCAAGATAGCATTTATATCTAAGAAAATGAAGAGGTAAATGCTTGTCCCAGCTGCCCCCAGTTGAAGATTATCATAGCAAGCTGGAAGGTATTAAAAGATGCCCCCTCCAAGTGCACTATAGCCTCTTTCGAGCCTCATGAGCTGCCGGGTGCCAACGAGGCTGGTGGGCAGAGCGGCAGTAAGGGCGGCCCACGGTGTGTGCTGCAACAGCGAGCAGCGAGGGCTCCCGGTGGCCAAGCCCCATCCCACACGGCAGCCTGGCACAGCACCCCGCAGATCGCGGCACGGCCGCCCTCTGCACCAAGCGCATGGGGCTTGGGTAAAGCACCAGGCTACGGGGCGGCAGCCGCAGCACCCGCACGTACACCCATGTCTGGGAGCGCTTGCTGTGCTGTGCAAGTGTTCAATACCGCAGTGTGTGTGTTTAAAGGCTTTACAGGCACAGCATTGACTGCTTTTTAAGTGCGTTCTAACAATATTTTTATCTAAAGCTTTTCAAATACTTGTGCATATGCACTCCCACACAAAGTATAGTTTGTTTAACCTGTTGTTTGCTAATTTGTCCTGCATGCCCGGTTCCTTGTGGGGCTGCTGGGCCAGAGATGCAGCAGGATGGGGGGATGCTGCCTGCTCCTGCCGTGGGCTGCGCGACCCTGCAGCGCCTGCGGCATTCAGCGGGGTCTGCGGCAGCGGAACGGAGGGAGGTGCTCCGGGTCTTGCAGGATTATCCCTTCGCATTCTCACTATTTTTAGTTCAAACATATGCTGAGGAAACAAAGTGAATGGCTGGAAATGGTTCTGTGAGAGCATCTTGGGCACCAGCGACCGCAGCAATGCTGACGTCAAACAGCAGAGCACTCGGAAGCAGTCATTTCATGGAATTACACAGCTGAAGTCTGCAAGCAAAAGTGCCTGTCAGACAAGGCCCAGCTAGATTTGCCTGTCACTGTGCCTTGTATTTGTGACTGCTAAATGCTACTGGTTGCTTCAAACCTCTCCATTATTTGTGTATTTACTGCCAGTGTAATCCATCCAACTGGGCTTGTTTTGTGAGGCGCTGCAGGAGGCAGTGGGAGTCTCCGGACAGGACAGGAGGAGGAGGTTCCGGGGCTGCCAGCAGCTCGTCCCCTCTGCCGCTGTGCCCGGCGCATAGCTGCCTGTGTCTGCAGTCCTGACTGCTGCCAGCCTGCCCAGAGGGGTTCTGTGCTTCGCCCCTGCCTTGCCTGAGGAGTAGCGGTTTGCTAGGAGCAGGGATTAGCCAAGAACAATGCATCTTGAGGTATTTTTCCTTTAAGAAAAGCCTGAACAGATTAAGAGGGAAGCAAGCGGTAGGGGACTGTAGATGCTGCAGAATTACAGAGTGGCTTTCCTGTGGGGGATCCAGCACCCAGATTTAACAGCCCTGTAGGAAGGGAGCACCTTTTACAGCTGTGCGCATCGCACCAAGGCCCACACCACAGTCAGGGGCTGACTGCTGCACAAACAGGGTGCCCGCCTGCAGAGCTGAAGCCACGGGCAGCCTTCTCCATGCGGCCGCTCTCACTGGGCCCAGCTGCGGAGGCAGCGATCCGCCTCCTGCGAGGACGAAGGCCGTGCTCACGGGGCGCCCATGCTCAGCAGTGTCACTGCGCACACCAGTGGGGCCCGAGCCCGAGCCTGAACCAGCAGCTGACACAGCAAGCTGGGCCATCTTAAAACGTACTCAGGGAAACAGCACTGAAGAGCAGGCCAGCAAGCACATGTGAGCAATGGCTCCATTTCCCTATTACCAGAGTTGCCCTGCAGGTCAGGACTTTCCCCCAAAGGCACTCAGCTGCAGGGACCTCGTTTCTTTCTGTCATTACCACCCTCTGCTGCACTGCTCTGCTGCCAGCGAGCGATGCCCGAGCTGGCGAGACACCAGCTGACGCAGCGTGGCGAGCGGCAGTGGCCACGGTGCTCCTGCCCATGTCTGACCCAGCCCCACTCTTACAGGGGTGGCTGAGGAGCTGCTCTGTGCTCTCTAATCCGAGGGTGCTGCTGGAGGCCCCACGGTGCCCAAGGAATGCAGGCTGCTTCTGTCTAATGGGGGGAGTTGGGCGAGCAGTGCTGAGCTAACACAGAGCTGCTCGATGCCTGTTGTGCGCAGATCCTGCAGCAAGGTTGTTCACTTTGATGTCTGAAGTGCCTGCACTTTACCATGGCCTCATGTCAAGTTTTGCACCAGTCCTGATCCTCAGAGAAGAGGAAATGCTCATGCAGGTGTGAAACTGCCGGTTGCACTGGTAATGCCATAGATATTTCATTTTTATCCTTCCGTGTAGTTTTCTTGGATTGTAAGATAAGGCAAATGTTTGCTTTGGCTACTTAAATATTTCTTATCTACTGCTGAAAATTGAAGCACTGGTAATTCAGTAATTGAACTGATGAAGGCAACAAGAAGTTCTGGATACCACCACAGTCAATAGGCTAGACCAAATAAGAAAGATTTCCAAACACTCATCTTTACCCCTTGTTCCTGAAGCAGTGACCTGTGCCTGTCGGTCCGCGCGCTGCTGCTGCTAGACAGGGCCAAAGGCAGGGCACGTGTTGGGCCTGCTCGAGGTCTCTGGCACCAGCAGCACTGGTGTCAGGAGAAGAGGTGAATGTGGTCATTTTCTCTGGCACTGCACAGCACAGCTTCATGTCACTACAGTGCTGAGGGCAGTCCCTGTTGGCCCTTGGGCTACTGAGGCAAATGGAGGAACCCCTTAGGCAGTTCTCCTCTTGGTAACGCAGCGTGGGCTAACTGGCCTGCAAGGAGTCTGCAAAGAGCTGTGGCAGCCAAACCATGCAGGACTGGGTGGCTGTGGCTGTGCCAGGAGCCGTGAGCAGCCTCGGCAAACAGGGCAGAGGAGTGAGAAACTGGAACCAGGGAATAAAGGCTCTTCCAACCCTGTGACTTTGCCCAGGGCGTTCCCAGAACAGATTTCTATTGAACCATTAATTACCAAAATCAATATGTTACTCTTCTGTTCCTTGCTCTACAAAATAGTTATTTTATCATCATTTATAGCTAGCAATCTCTATACAATTCCTTTTTAACTGATGCGATGACAATTTAACTACAGCCCACTTTTCACCCTGCTGCTTGCTGGCCTGTGCTACACACAGAGCACCTCAGGTGATCGGGGGGCAGCTGAACTGTCAGCCCCTGGGGACAGCAGCACCGCAACCTGGGTGATGGCTGGGAGGTTTCCTGCTAGGTCCCCCGGCTTTGACACCAGTCAGTAATCAGAGAAGTAGCAGTGTGCAAAAGTCCTCTTACCTGGCAAATGGTGATAGACTGCCAGGCAAGCAGAAAACACCATTACGCTATGGTGTTCAATTACCTTGACACCCGTGCAGCAGCACTGCACACTTGTTTATGCTTTCTCGGACAGGATAAGCTGTTTTCCTATGCAATTGTCTGAGCATAAGGAGGGACCAGCCCAGGCAAAATTGGCTGGTGTATGCTCCTCTGAGTCAGACACCCTGGCAGCAAGCAGCAGGCTGTCAAATGTCAAAATGTGGCGATTATGAGATGCTAAAAGCTCCATTGGACTACAGGCAATAGGGCTCCAGGGGACCTTTGCCATTGTCTGGTCTGACCCTCTGCATGGCATGGGCAGAGACCTGCCTTGCACACCCCGGTGGTGGGCACAGCACCAGCACATCTGCTCTGTAGCATGGGGCTACACAGCCCCTGGGGGGGCTCCCGGGGCTGGTTCACATCGCTCACAACTACTTGGCACCTCCGTTGCAGCGTGGATTGGTCTGGCCACAGCCACTAGACTGTTGTTTACAGTAATACATCTTTGTATCTCGTCTCCTATCTGACAAGATGCTGTTCTGCAAATGCCTGTGAATGCTGAAACGGAAAGCTCAGAGAAATGAGGGCTGCCTGGGCCCCTGCACCTTGTGTTGATGCTCTGGCTGTACCATCAGGCTGCAGGGGGCTGCTGACAGCAGCTGCACTGCATTTGCTCCAACACCATGAGCATTTGCAGCCCCTGGGACATTTAGCCTTGAGCAAGGCATCTAGGCTATGGGGTAAGGCATCAGGGACTTAGTCCCTGCACAAGCTTTTGATTGCTTTGTATTATGGATTGTGACTGTGATTTGTGGGTTCTTAGATGACATCGCTTTAAAAGAGATGAAAATTAATCTGAATTCAGAGGAAGTACTGCTGCCGTCCTTCACCCACGCTCACTCCTGTGCATCCCGACGGCTGGCAGGGCTGGGAGTCAGCCAGGAGTGGAGTTTCCCTCTCCTTCCAGGCACTGAGGTGCAGTGGCAATAGCCCTTTCATAGGCAGTTCTGTAAACAAGGATTTTGCTCCCCTCTGTTCTGGGGTCAAGGGGGAGACTTTAATATTATACTTACTTAGCTTTTGTTTTAAATTATGGTTTCAATAAGCTGTTGCAACACGCACACACACCAAAAAAAAAAAAAAAGCCTCTAAGCTTTTTCTTTGCAGTGGGGATGTTTCAGACAATATACTGGAAGCAAGTTATAGTGGCTGATGTTCAAGTATAAAACCAACACACCAGGGGGTTCTGAAAGAACCACATACAAACTATTAATTACAACAGCCCCTTCAGATGATGTTATCACAATAAACAGCAGCCAAGAAATTGCAGAGCTAATAATCTGAAAGTGTTGTCACATTTAAGGTCTGTGTTTAATTCTGTGCACAATAAAGACAAATGGGTAGATAGGTTGGTACTAAGGAGAGACGGCAGGGTAGTAGCGATCAAGGAAAAGAGGAAGAAAAGCAGATTCAGCTTTCGCCATACAGTTTCAAGGATAACATAGGAAACTGCAGTGTGCAGTGAGAAGCATCCTTCCCTGAGACTCCTGGCCCTGCAGAGCACCAGAACTACTGCAGCTTTGGGACTCACACACAGAAATGCTTTTTCTTGACCTCTGCCCCCTTTCAGAGTTATTTCCTAGGTGCTGCCTTTCCTGGGCAGGCATACTAGCTGCCTCACTGGACACCCCACAGCGCAAATGCAGCTGTGAAGGAGCTGGAGCATGTCAGCCCGAGGAGCCAACGCATCCCACACACATCCTGCTGCATGTGAGAGCTGCTGGCAGGGGTGCAGCAGAGAACATGGCATGGCACCGTCTGGCAGGCATTAGTGAAAATAACAGGGCTGTTGAATGTCGAGCTGCTGAGCCCCTGGCACCGCAGCGGGTCCTCAGAGCAGATAACCTTCACGGAGCTGCTGCCACGAGCTCTGCCCTAACTGTGCACACGAACAGAATGGCGACCAACCACTCACCACTCGCTTGGGCAGCACGCAGCGCCCTGAATTGCTCTCCTTGGCTGCTGCTGCAGAGCTCTTTGCAATGCTTTGCTCCTGGAAAGGACTGTACAGCCTCTTGAGTGGTCTTTGGCTCTTCTTACGCTGTTTCTTTTACTTGCAATGCCGGGCCAGTTAATGAAGAGGCAGCTGCTGACCACACCCAGCACACCGAGGCAGAGCAGCCTAAGGGACACGGCACTGCGAGGGGATGCGTCTGCTCTCAGCTCTGCCACTGGTCTCTGCTCACCGCCCTGGCTCTTTTCCACCTCCACCGTTACCTGCCTGAAGAAGCTGGGCAATGACGACGAGCCACTTCCCTCCGGAAGGTGCTCTACCGCCATCCAGCAGCAATGAAGCCTTCACTCAGGTACGGGGGGGAGCATCCATCTCTTCCTCATGCCTGTAGGTAGCAGCATCTCGGTGATGCGCAATGTCAAGATGAAACTTTTATTACCATTCCTGGGCTTGGATCCAGGAATTACCTGGTCCTCCTGGCAGATGATCAAATATGTATTATTGGGTGCTTGCTTGGGCTTTTGATATTTCTCTCCTCTCACATTCATTCCCCAGTGCTGTGGCCAGGATACTAAGGGAGGGCAAGGCTGCTCTGTGTCCCCACCACCACCCTGAACGCTCCCGCAGCTCTGCAGTCAGGAAGGGGACTCTGCCATCACCTCTGCCAGTTGTTTGCTCTGTGCATAAAAATGCCCTTCAACTGCTGTGCAGTGATGGGCAGTAATAACCCTTGCTTCCCTCTCCCCTCTGGTTGGTGGCAAAGGCCAGCTCTCAGCCCTCATTGGAAAAACGTGCTGTAGTAATTGTTCTTAACTGCTGGCTTCAGACAAGCTCTTTATTTTCAAAGGATACATTTTATAAATTTGTGAATTTGCATGTTGCCAAAATCCCCTTGTGGTTTATTTAAATCCAGATTATCTTGTTTATTCCTTCAGTCACAGCTGTCATTTATCTCTGTGTAGGCAGCTTGTTCACGATGTTGCAGGTTTCCTGCAATCCCACTCAAAAGGAGTCTTTGTTAACTGTATTTTCACGTTTCCAACAAGAGAAAAAAAGTTCACAGCAACTCCCAGGGCTCAGAGGACCACTGAGAAGGACATTGATCTGCACAATTGCTATCTGAATGAGGCAATGGCCATGGGTTGCAACAGTGACACCTGCACATGGAGCTCGTCTCTCTGCAGCTCCTCAGTGTGGAGCAAACATCTGCTTTTGTCTTCAGAAAAGACAAACATGAAGTCATTTTCCATTTTATTATTAACACATTCTGGTATAATTGGTTGAGCTGTCAACTGTGACCTGCCAGTAATTCAGCAGGCGAGGGACTTTCAAGGGGAGAACAGCATTGCAACCGAAGGGTGCTATACGCATTAAAAGCAGAACCTATTTGCTGTAAGCCCCCAAGTCAAATCTCGTGTTGAATTTGTTCAAACATAAATTTACAGCTGAATTTACATAGGTTTAATGTTTTATAATCTTTTTGGTCTGTGAATCTATATTCAAGACTGAGTGCATTAGCTTAGAAATACTGTGCTTAACACCGAAAATAATTTTAATCTCTCCAAAGTCCAATCCTTTGCACATCACTAAACCTCAGAATCCAATCCCTTCTAATAAGAGACACAAAACTTGCATCTGTCGCTGCCTAATAGATTCATACTGCTCTAATTCAGATGGCTTGCACATGTGTTTTAATAAAAAAACATTAAACAAATTGCAAGGCACTTTCAGAAAAGCGTGTGCCAGTTCAGACTGGAGCTAAAGGGAAACAAAATGCCCCCGGGGAGACTCACTGGAGCAGCTTCACAGCTTGGAAGCTGGTGTGACCCTGCCTGGCTGTGGCTGGAGGGAGAGAATCCCCTGTCCCCGTGGCTGGCTGCTCTGCTCTCTTGCAGGATTTAATGCCCATAAATTAAGGGATGCCTGGGACTGTTTTTTTCCCTTTCCAAGACAAGAAGATTTTGTTTGTCCCAAAGTTTGTCAAGCCATTTGGTGCCTGTGCAAAATGTTCTCAGGAGTGGCAGTCTGAGAGCACACAAGCAGACTTCCTTGCACTTCCAAGTGCAAGGACACTTGCTCCATGCCAGCCACCTTCCCTGCCAAGCTTCTCCCCAACGTCTCCTGGGCTCTTCAGAAGCCCAGGGCGTGCAGCGGAGTGGTGGCACCTCTGGCTTCAGCCGTGGCCAGGCAAGTGGGCAGCCCTGGGGCCGGGAGCGCCCGCTCCCTGTCCGTCCGGCCGCGCTCTGCTCCCTCAGGTGCCAGCAGAGCGATGCAGAGCGGGCTCGTGTTGCCATAACGACGGAGGTGCTAGCACCGTGTTGACTAACTGCAAGCTGATCTGATCAGAGAATGGAAGTATCGAGTTGCTACGGTAACTGAAATGCCAAATCTGAAATTGTGTCAATAGCGAAGTTATCAAAAAGGAAGCAAACACAAACTGCGGGATACAGGGGCCTGAGCCTGGCCCGAGATCGCTGCTCGGCCCCAGCAGGGCACCGCAGCTCCTGCCTCCCGGCCGGGGAGCAGCCCCCGAGTGCCACCGGGACCTGCACCCCAGGGGGCCAGGCACAGCACCCCCTGTCCCCCCAGCAGGGGCCATGCCTCAGCACAACCAACTGCCCTCAAAGGACGGGGCGCGTAGGGCAGGCGCCTGGAGGAAGGGTGCTGCCAGCATCATCCCAGCCACACTCCCAGAAGCGGGGAAGATGCCTTGGGAGCACAGTCTGTTTCTAATGCGATTGTTCACCATCTAGCCCAGTTAGAGTCCAACAATTGCAAAGAAACAGATTCTGTGTCTCCACAAAATGCAAAATCTTTAACAGCTCATTGGCATGTGCTTGAGTTGGCCTGGATAAGAAGTTACTCCTGAGAGTCCACTATTGATTCTGTCAGGGATTCAGAGGTTTTATAGGCATGTTCAGGATCTCTTTAGTACTTGTACCTTCTTAATGGCTCTCATCACTGATAGAACTGAAGATATCCCTGTGCACACTGGGAAGTGGCTGAATCCATGCCAGGAGACAGCATTTTACTTCTGCCGCAGAGAGCGTGGCTGCCCTCCAGGCGGGCAGGCAATCCTTCCAGGCAGCCCTGGGAAAGAAGGCTCTCATGTTTCCTCTGATACGCTTCAGGAAGCAGAGGGAGACATCACAGCTATGGGAAGAGGTGTGTGAACTTCACCCAGGAAGGCTCCTCTCCTCCTACCACTATGCAACAATATCAGTGGGCAGCTGGCTGAGTAGCAGACAAAAATATAAATATACTCTGATTTCACTGGGACCATCTGGCTCATGCATGATAGGCGGGTAAGAACGCTATAATCACGGAGCAGAGAACTAAGCTGATACATTAAAGTCTTTTAGCAGAAGCAACCATGGAACCCATATTAATCCAGCAACGCTTTGTGAACAGACATCACAAGGTTAGATCCATTCAGTTGCAATTAAAAATAACCCTCATTGTTCAGGCTGGCTTGGATAGCTATTACTGCCTTGTGTTCCCCAAAGGCTCTCATGTATATAGATTGTTGATGTGAGCACAATGTAATCTGAAATTATGATCTTAATGCTAAATCTTGCTTTCCTCAAGTGGGTCTCCTTGGGAATATGTCTGTTGCCTTGTGCTGAAATCCCTTGCCCATCTGACAGCACAGCTCACACAGAAATTAGAAAGTTTCAGATAGTGTCGCCATGATTTCATTGCCTTCCTAATGGAGAGTGCCCTTAGCTACTGACCTCCTTGCCAGCAGCGATGGCAAAAGGCTAGGGGACTGCTAACTCCAGGAGCCGCCTGACCTGGACCAGCAGCTCACCTGTGACAAGTCACTGAAACCCTGTAAGCTCCTGGCAGGTGACTCGCAGAACCACAGCCCTCAGCATCACCCAGCTTTGACTCTGCAAAGCAACCTCAGTTCTGTGGATGAAGATGCATGTTCAGCATGACATTGTTTTACCAAGGATGAATTTGGCCTGATCTCTCCAGTTTTAATGTATGACTTACTCTTGGTCATCACTCAGGCATGAAACAGGTAGTGAAAAAGCCCTGAAACACGTATTTTGAACTCCACTGCAGTCAAAATTGTTTTGACTTAATTTCACTACTGTTCTCTACAGATGTGCTGTAATGCTATTTGCTGGGAATATCCAAGTGTTGTCTAACAGATTTAATCACTGTATACATCACAGCCATAGCAAAAAAGCACCAGTCTGAATGCCTTCTCTAGCACATGTGCTACGAACATGGACTCACGGACAGGAGTGACGAGTGCTGCAACTCTTGACTGCGGAATTTCAAGTCAAGGCAGTCTGCTGTTCTGAGTCTGGCTCGGTGCTTTCTCTGTCAGATCCCGGTTTCCCTCCAGTGTACGGATACAAGTCCCTTACATGCTACCTCATCCATTGTCACGTGAAGAAGGGAAAAGGCCTGGATGTCCATGACTTGATGTAAACCCTATAGCTGGGAAGGAAAGCAGCCAAACAGGGAAGAAAGCATGCCTGCCTTGAGGACTCTGTGCAGCAATGTCAACAGAGGCATCTGCGTGATGAAGTTTCACACTTGGAGAAGAGTTTCAGATGCTTTGTGCAGACTACAGTTCCTGAAAAGCCTGTTTGATATGGTTAAAAAATAAATAAAAAGAAAATCACACGGCTGAGGAAGTGAGCTATAGGCACAGTCCAAGCCACTCTGAATATTGATGCAACTCAACTGAGTAATTTAGACCGTTCCTGTTTCCCTGAGATGGGCCTTTCCTGAGAAGAAAGATCATGGAAGTAGAACATTAAGATGTAGCAAATATGAATTTACACACTATGAGGAGTCCTGTTTCATCTTCCAGAAAATTTACTTCTAACAGGAAAAAAAATCCTGAAAATAATGGCTGCCTAAGTGCAAGCACTGCTGCTATATCATGCTAAAAGCTTTTCAGGAAAAAGAAAAAAAAAAGCAGTAAATAAATTCCACTCTTCAGATGTATCTGGATGTTATCCTAACACGGTGCCAGAGTAATAGGAGAGTCATCAACAACTAAAAGGATGGGAATTGTTATGTAAGGACAACATAGGAGCGATATCTGCAGAAGAGGTTGAATAACAAAAGTAATTGTATACATCCTGCTTCTGAGCTCTTGCATTGCTGATGAGACACGTGGTAACAAGGACTCCCACTCCACTGATACAGAAAGGTTTTGACACAAAAAAGCTGGTAAATGCTGTCATAGGAGCATCTGGCTGTTCAAAGGCAGGCAGGCAGAAGCATCTAAGTCCATGCAATTACTTGTTTTATTTCTAGTTTTAGACAAGATTGGTCAGTGCAGACCTACTGGTGCTGAACGCACTGGTTGGTTTGAGAGGACGATGGTCTCTTGCAGTGGGGCGACCCAGGTGACAGCAGACAATGGAAGAAACAGAGCCAGTCCCAGACCCTTCCACTTCAACACTGAGTGGCCAGACCTTCCCTTTGACATTAACCTCTCCCCTGCTCCAAAACAAACACGACGTTCCCCTCGTTAATCTGCACAGCTCTGCAATGCAAACACTCACCACATCCAGAGCCCTGCCACCCCCACCCCGACCACACTGTGCAGCGAGGAGCACCAGTGCCCCGTCCCTCTGGGCACCAGATGCCGCGCATCCCCCTGGGGCAGCAAAGGGAGAGCCTGTGGGGACTGAGCCTTCATCAGAAGGGCTGCCAAAGACCGCACAGACCTGGGACTTCTCTGTTCCCATCCAGGAGCTGCTCTTCTGACCCAGGAGAAAACAACACCAGCCAGGCTGTGGCTGAGTGCACAGCTATTTATTATTTGCTTGTGTTGATTATTTTGGGGTTTAAGTTCATTTATTATGTATGCAAAAATGGTAATACACTGGCATCTGAATGTCTTTTAGGCATACAATATCCTTATTATTCAAAATGTTTTTTTCCTACATAATTGAATGGTTTACCTTATTATTACTTTATGTTAATGACCCAGCATTTCCATTTTTCTATAGGATGCTTAATTGTAAGCAAAGTGCAATCAGAATCAGAGATGCCATCTGTAATTGACAGCATCATAATAACAGCCAGCATTGCAGGAACAAAGTACCAAAATAAATGGAAGTATGGAGAAAGCTGCCTCCAAAAATACCCAGGAAGCCGTTCTAGGCCAGGACAGAAAGCCCAGTCCACACAGTATCTTCTCCCCAAGCAGTGACAGTTTGGGCATTAACGCAGATAGAGTGCTATTTATATCAGTTTGTACATTTAATCAGTTTTTTGCAGTTTTCAGCGAGATGTGAACTATATCCCTGTCCAAGGCATTTGGTTCAAATCAGTTGAGACAGAGAATAATCAAGATTTATGATTCTCATTCTGACTCGGATCACACAGTCAGTGTAATTGGTACAGCAGAGCTTCCCTGAGCCTGAGTGACATCCCTTCACTCTCCCTCGCAGAAGCGATTTAATGTCCATCTCGAGAACTGTCAAAACGCTGCTGCAGCTCGAGATAACGGTGACTCCGGGCTATCCCTCCTCCTGCCCTGCCACTGCGCAGGCGTGCGCAGACCCTCCCGGGCGACCGGCACTGGAGGGGCACTGCGACCAAGTTAGAGCTCGTTTGGCAGAAATCAATAAATAGCACTTTGCAAAATAAAAGCGATTTCATCTTGTTCTGCCTCTCAGCACAGCTTAGAGCAACAAGGAGAATGAATGAATCGTCTGTGGTGCATCTGACCTTCCTTGTAAAAAGCATCTTTGCTGGGAGAAGAGCACTGCAGGTTCTGCACATGCCACCGCTGTCTATAAATCACACCCACCCTGCTGCAAGGTATTTAGAAACAGAGGCACGCTGGGTCTGCAGCAAGGAAGGACCCTGGGAAGGGCTCAGGAGGCAGCTTCCAGCTGTGGTCAGGGTTGTCAGCATTTCCAAGAGATAGCTCTTTTTCAGGGGCTTAGCACTGCTCCAGGAAGCCAGAGCTGTGCTGCCCAAGACCTCAGCTGGGAAGCAAATGTTTAGATAAAAATTAAATGATCCAAAAGCAATTGCATTAAAAAAGAGCCAGGTGACAGGACCAAAACGGTGGTAAGGCTGCCCCTCTCCAGACAGCCTGCGACAGCAGCCAGGCCGCGTGCACACATGCTGGCCACGGCTGTGCTCCTGGGATGCTCCAGTGGGCTCTTCCCCAGCATCTGCTCTCAGCATCACAAGGCAGACACAACCCTGGGCCAGGCGGCTCTGCAACAGCCACAGAAACACCTTCTGCTGCCTCATACGAACCTGCAGCCAGCCAACCTGTGCCTGAGAGAGACCCTCTGAGCTGCAGGAGCCCTCCTGGGGCAGCATAGCAGAGCTGGGCTCTTGAGTGTTACCTGATAAAGCCCAGCTCCTGTTTCTGGTTCATGAAAACAGAGTGCTCTGACCCTGGTGATGGGAAGTTGACTGCATCTGTGGATTCACCTGGTAAACAGGATGATAGGAAGCTCTGTTTTAATTGTAGGAGGCAGTGAGTTAGAAAGGGGAGCCCAGGCTCATCTTACCTTTTGCATGCCTTTGAAATGAAGGCAGAGAAATATGCCAGCCATGAAGAGAAAATAAATACTGTTTACTTACAATGCTGAAGTCCTCACATACGTGCTTCATCAGTTCAGGTACATGTTAATGTTTTGTTTTCTTCAGGGTTTGTTTAGCCATTTCTTCCCCATACACACCACGTGCAGCACAGCTCAGGTTTAGCCAGGATTCTCTCTTGAATTAACACATGCAGTGTAACATTCAAGTAGCTGAAAAAACAGACTGATTCCACTCCAGTCAATAGAGTAAACAACTCCTAGTTTGGGTAAACAGAATTACTAGTGCTGAAGAGCCCTGGGCAGCACTGCACACTCTGATTAGTGTAAATGCTAAACACAAGCCAATTAACACTCTAAGTCCGCTTATCTCATGTCACTTAGTGCTAAAATAAAGCCTAACACTAAACACACATATTGATTTAGCCATTAAATCTGGCATCACTCAAAATAACTCATTATATTATTGAGGAAAAAAATAAAGTCACCTTAATTTTCAGAAGCTATTGT
The DNA here is from genome assembly GCF_013377495.2 of Cygnus atratus. Classification (NCBI taxonomy): domain Eukaryota; kingdom Metazoa; phylum Chordata; class Aves; order Anseriformes; family Anatidae; genus Cygnus; species Cygnus atratus. The sequence goes on from NC_066376.1 coordinate 481,000, forward strand.
ATTATGAATAGTGACTTAATTTTTCTACCCAGCACCAGGAAGTTACTGCTGATACTGAGAACAGACTAATACTACTTAACTAAGAATAAAACTAAGAATCAGAGGCAGAGGTACCACGAGCACATCTCTGTGCCACCGTAGCTGACTTCACTGTGGAAACACTTGGCCCACCAGCCTTGTGCTGTGCTGTCAGGCTACAGATCCAGGTCATAAACTCTGGCATTATCAATAAAAGTATTGCTGTTCTAGATCAGACAAGTCACATACATTAACTGTCTCCTCTAAGAGTACGAGATTACCACGTTGTCCCAGCAAATGCCACTAACTGATGGCACCCTTTCCTGAAGAACAGCTAGGGGCAACCAGCTCTCACAAAATACCGATCCCAACCTTTGAAGAACCAAACCCCCACTTATTTTTGTTTGTTTGTTTGATAAGTCTGTCTATTTAAAGACTATTGGAAGCTCCTGTGTGGAAAGGTGATGCTGGGAAAAAACCCATCTGGAGGTAGCCTACCCTAACAAGCACCAGGAGAAGGCAGGGACAAGACACGTGGACATTAGCAGGCAGTGTGTGGTGTTTACATTCTTAATTACAAGAGCTAATTCTTTGGTTTGGCCAGGTGTCCCTTCTGCAGACAAGGTTAATAGGATGTGAGAGGCCACAGCTGCCACAGAACCAAGTGAGGAGGACAGGCGAGGGACAGCAGTATTAATCAGCCAGGAGCAATGCAGAAATGGTTATCTGAAGCTGTTTGGAGGCATGGATTAAAAATAAATCTTCCTGAGTTTAATATTCTGCCAGTCAGCTCCTTTTTGTAGGTGGAATCTATTAAAAATTATCTTTCTGCTAAAATGCGAAAGTATTTTTGACATTTAACAGCTTGCTTCAAGCAAAAAAGTGCAATAAATACATGGGATAGCTAATTGGCTCCAGCACACCAGCATCCGGTCCCTCCTGGGTACGTAGAGCTGTGCCAGCTTACTGACGGCTTGAGCGGGTCCTTGAAAGCCTCTTCCTGATCAATGGCGCATCTGCTCCAGCCTCTCCTGTTAACGCAGCATAACTGGGAAGTTCCCATCGTGATCCAGCAGCAGAGCAAAAGCAGCCGCAAACTGAATCTGTAGATTCAGTGGGTACCAGAGAGGGAGGCACGTGCTGTAATTTTGTCGTGTTGAAGTCTGTACTTTGAGGTACTTAGTTTGCTGTAAGATGGAGAAGGAACTGCTTGGCAGCGTAGTCTTCTCAATAAAAATTAATGTGTTAACAAGAAGCCAAATAGCTACAGCTAATGTACTTCTGAATGAGATCTAAATTTTATTCATAAGCATCAGTGTCAGGACTAAAATAACAGTTTTATGGACACCATGAGCATAAACAGCTCTGCTGATTCAAAAACAGAAACTGCACTTCTGAATGAATCAACTCATTCATTTGGAACAAAAGCATCGTTTTAAATACATGCCTCAAATAAAAGAGAAAGCCGGAGACAATATTCTTCTCGTGTGCCTGCTTCCAAGAAATGCAATGCAGAAGAGAAGGGAGACTAGTTCCTGGCAAGGGGATGGTAGTGAGGAATGTGCTGGCAAGAAAGAGCAGAGCTCATGCAGTAGCTGCCTGGGACGTGGCTGAAGGTGGGGTGGGATCAGTCTCTCCTCCTGTATCCTCCTGCATCATCCATGTGTGGGAAAGAATCACAGATGTGAAAGAAGGGTGCTGTACTGCTGTGGAAATCCCTGTTGAGCTCCAGCATTCAGGACTTGCTGGCTGTGGTGCAAGTTGAAGTGGCCTTCAATTATTTGGAATGGATTGCACCATGTTTAGATATTTTTCAAGACTCCTGAGTACCAGGTGTTGAGAAATAAGAAGAAACTTAAAGAAAAACAAAATGTCGTTACTGTGGATATCGCTCCGTGATGTCCCCAAACCTCTGAATGTGTGCTTCTATGCGGATTTGCATAGATGTAAAAGCATCTGCATGGAAGGCTGTATCCCTGCAGCCATCCTAAGGGATGATACGGCAGCAACTGCAAAAAATCTGCATCTCTGGAGAAAAATAATACAAAGGAGATGACCCTATTTCTTGTCAATGTCTCCAGTCATTGCCAGTCCCTGGTCTTTACACACTACCACTGCTGGTGCTGTTTCCGTGCCCTTTCCCAGTGTGGCACCACAGCAGTAGTGCTCAGCCCCCCTTCCCTCCCAGAGCTGGCTGTGGTGGCACCCGGCTGGGGCTGCCCCTGCTGCCACGGGAGAGGCTGGGCACCAGCCACGCTCCAGCAGCTGCTGCCCGTGGGGCCGTGCGGGTGGGCAGCAGCCCGGAGGGCCAGCAGCAGCCCCGAGGGCCAGCAGCTCTGCGTGTCTGTGTGCAGGGCCCCGCATTGGCTCACCGGTCTCTTCCTAGACATGCCGTCACTGGTGCTGGCCTGAGATGGGCCCTGCAATACACTGCGTGAAGGACTCTTGAGAAGCTTAGATGGATTTTGATGTGAATATTGTTAGCACGCTGATATCCATTGCTAGACCAACAAAGAAGTCACAAATACTTCAAAGGCACAAGTTAAAAATACTCATGAAATTGGAAAATGTGGAGAGCCATGAAGCTAACGACTAACAGATAAAAGATTTTTAGAAAAATATGTCTCAGAGAATGTGCTCATTACACACAGAAAAGTCAGAAAGATGTCAGAAAACAGCAACATAAAGAAAACTTCATAGACATGTATGACCAGGCAAGAAAATGACAGCATTCTGAACTCGCAGTAGTTCTTGAGCTTCAAGGCCTGAAACAACGAGCTGCACAGCTTGGCCAGCTGTGGTGCTCCCACGGAGAATGGCCAACAAACCCAGGGCCATGGAGGAGCTGCTGCCTGGGAGTGACTGCAGGGCAGTTCTGCTGGGCAAGGGAGACAGAGGAGGGACAGCGATGCAGGGGACAGGAGACCTTGGGGCTCACTGGGCCATGGCTCTGAGTCTGGACCGCCCATTCCCTGGGGTGCATTGATGGGCAGCTTTGCAGTCAGGGCTCTGTCCGGCTGACAGCCATGGCCAGCTTCGTCAGCCTCCAGCCAAGGCTCGGACAGGCGTTGGGCCAGGTCTCCCCTGCAGGGCAGCAGTGCCTTTGCAGAGGATGCTGAGTGCATCCCCCCTCCTGCTGGCTGCACCATGCTATGTGTGTGTGGCCATGGTGGGACTGCCAGCCAGAAAGACTCCACAGAAAACCCAAAATTGGGTTGAAAAACACATTGCATATTCAGGGAAACCAGAATATCTCACCTGAGATACTCTGAGCCACATCCAGAACAGCCTGCAGGGAGAAGAGCAAGTAGGTGCTGAAGAGCACATGGCTCAGCCAGGCGCTGCCTTTTGCCCAAGAAAATGTTCTCAGCCCAGTCATTTCTTGTGAGAAGACAGCCAGATGTGTACCCTGGGGTACTGGACAAGCTGCACTCTGGGTTATTTAATGATGTTTTGGGGCTCTTTCAAGATAGGCTGAATTCTTTGCTTCTGTTCTATGAAAACAAGTTAGGGAGTAATTGATCTTCTCCTAAAGACCCTCGGCAGTGGGACACAGCTGGTAATAAGGCCTTTGGGTGCTGTGCCAAGCAGGCGTGCAGAGCACGGCCCCCAGCAGTGTTGCCCTGGTAAAGGCCTGGCCCAGGCCCTGTGCCGCAGCTGCGCATGGTACCAGCCCCAGCGCCCTTCATGCACCGCCGCCATGTGCCGGCCATGTCCTCGCAGCCAGTGGCCACTCCCTGCCCCGTCTCCTCCTGGTCCTGACAGGCTGTGCTGTGCATGGTGCCGCGCGTCCCTCCCTTCTGGCACCTCGTGGGCCTGCGGCACAGCCACGCACTTGCCGAGGGGACGTTGGTCCTGGGGCTCCGCTCAATCCAGGTGCTGCTGCTGGGATTTTCCACGTACTGGCTAGTCGTGTGTTCTGGAGAAAGCTAAGTATCTCCCTGCCAGACAGCAGAGTCACACGGTGAGCGTGCTGCAGGCATGCCCTGAAACACCTGCTGGGGGGGCCTGGCCAGCCCTGGACCCCTCGGCTGCACTGCCCGCGGCCTCGCAGAGGCCCCCGGCTCCACCTCACTCCAGCCCAGGACCAGTCTGCTAGGCAGCCTGGCTGTGAGTGAAACTTAGCAGGCACTGGATGGTTTATTTATTTTGCAAGGCCAATTAGGGACTGCTCGAGAGGAAAATCACCAGCTCCCAGCACCCCCCAGCGCTCACAAGTTTTCTGCAAGTGGAAACAGGACCAAGCAATTGGGAGCGATACTGAAGTGCCACAAACGAAATGACTAATCCAGCCCTGCACAGCCAGAGCTGCTGGCTGGGGCGAGTCTGAGCACGGAGCCCTGTATGCACCTGGCAATCCCCAGAATTTCCTAACAAAACACAATTAACTTGGAGGTGCTCCCGGGCAGCTCTCCTTGCACAGCGGGGCTGTGAGCAGAGGCTGCCGTGCTCCTGCCACTGCTGAACTTCCTGTAACGGGGGTAATATATCTGTGGCCACAAATGAAAGATCAATATTTATTTAACACACACACTATCCTTTAGAGGCCCTTAATTGTAAATTAATCATCATTAACTGACAGTAATTGAACATGCTGAAAGCTACAGTCACAGCTTTCCCCTGCAGTGGGAGACGCTGGGGTGGCCCTGCAGCGGGGGCGGTGCAGCAGGAGTGGGGCACGTTGGCCCCGCTGCCTGCCCTGCCGGGGATGCCAGCGTGCTGCGGCACCGCAGCGGCTCAGACGGCTTGAGAGAACTCCTACCAGACCGTGACAAGGAGGGAGTCACCCCAGGAGCATGCAGGGCACCCCTTGCCACCGTGCAGCCCCAGAGAGCCTTTGTCAAGACATGGTTGTGGTTCAGCCCCTGTCTCACATTTTGAGGCAGAATCCTCAAGACTGGACAGACCGCACGTGGCCCTTGTGTCCAACATAACAAGCTGCTGTGGCACAGGGCAAGTGATGAAAAGTCACAAAAACTATTTGTTCACTGGTAATGCTCAACAGAAAGGGCTGGCACACAGCATGGAGTTACGCAGGACAACTGCAGGCTGTCACCAAGGGTGACTTTTGCCACTGTGCACCACTCTGGATTCTCAGTCTGGTCCTAGGAGACAACAATGCCTTTGATTAGATGATTTCATTTCTGAAGCATATGAGCAGCTTAGTCCATGCCGGACTCCTGCCAAGTCTGAGAACCCAGAAGATAAGCAGAGACACGCAGTGATTTACAACTGAGTTAAGGAATTGAGCCTCCAGAGCCCAGCAGTGCAGCCTGCACAGCAAGCGTTGGGCCTGGGGTGTGTGCTCGTGCAGCATTTTCCTTCTTGTAAGTCCCGGGGATCCCAGTGCTTTTGTAGCGATACAGGATTCCCATTTCTGTGGTCAGTGGGGCCTGACACTGCCGTTAGAGGAAGATGCACTGTTTACCGACAAGCCCTTTCCACCCCTCTCTGTCTGGGGAGGATCCTGTAGCGGGAACAGGTTCTGCAAAGTGCTACACTAAAGACTGCTCAGGAGGTCCCGTAGGGACAACTGTGATGTCCTCATGGCATTTGCCAACAGCAGCTCACAGGCAGAAGCCAAGCAGCCTCCCTGCTGTCTGCAGAAGTGACCACTGGCCAGATCTGCCCTGCGGCCTGCAGTCTGGTTGGCACAGGCACCCGGGGGAGTGGGTGCACACTGTGGGGTCCCAGGGGACTGCTCAGAGCAGAGCCGGGAGCTGGTCGGGAGCTGGCTGCAGGTGGGCGACTGTGTGGCCAGAGGCAGAGGGGAGGCTGGCGCAGAAGCCTTTCTGTGCAGGCCTCTACTGCGAGGCCAGCGCCGCTTCCCGCAGCCCTCACTGTGCCGCTGGGCTGCCCTGATAGGGGGATTTCTGCCTCCTGCCAGAGCTCGTTGTTACCTGGTGCCAGGCAGCGGGGCTGGGTGAGCTCTGCCTGTGCTGATCTGCACCATGTCCTCCCTAAAGATATGTGGGTTGTCCCCAATACTCAGCTTCTCTCTGTGACTGCTTTGTGAAAATGAGAGCAGGGGCAGTCAATATGACCCAGTCCTGAGGGTGATGAAGGGTCTGCATGCTATGGAAGTTGTTGCCACTGGCAAGATCTCTGCATTTGCAGCAGTGGAATCAGCTTGTCGTGGGTTGAATCTGTGCCAAAATTGCAGAGGACTGAACAGAACAAAATGTTAGGTGAGAAGGGAGTGTCCCAGGTGGAACACAGCCCTCCTGTGGCTCATGGGCTCACATGCTGGCTGCCAGAGGCACAACTCTGAGCCAGGGGATGCTGCTCCCTTGGGAGGGAGAAGCTGCAGTTTTTTTCTTTATGCATTTTACAGAAACGCAGAACCGAAGTAGAAGTGCCAGTTCTTCCGCCTTTGGTTCCTGATCAAATTGGTTGTGAGCCTGTCAGCCGCTTTGAGTACAGTGGGAGAGCAGCCGGGGGGAGAGGGGGGACACTTGGCCACCAGCAGAGGTGCTCTGGGGACTTTCACGTTTTAAAGTAACATGCCCATTGAAGGGATTTTGATGTATTCATGGGCTCTCTATTTTGGGGGTTATAAAGTGGCTCTACCCTGCATTTCTGCTGTTACAGTGATTAAGAAATAAAATGTAACTCAGTCCATGGTGGGGAGTGTGCAGCTGATCTCCAGTGGCAGCAGGCTGTGCAGAGCGAGCTGGCAACAAGAAATGCAAATTCTCTTTCTATAAGGACAACAGAGGCACGAATGCTGACTTTATTAAAATGCAGAATTATTTCAGGTCCCTTTGTTTAGCTCAGAGCCTGGAGGTAATTTATGCGCAAGGATGAAGCAGTGAGGGCTGTGCTCAGCTGCCTGGTGCTGCCAGCATTTCTTGGCTTGTGCTTAGCTGTGAAGGCTTTCCAGCTCTGGAAGGAAGGTCTGGGAAGCCCAGAGCCTCCCTGCTTGTTCTTGCTTAAGAGGTTTTCTTGTCCCCACAGTTCCTACATACAGCTCCCGTGGACTGGGCCTTGAACAGAGGCTAATTAAGTGCTCACTCATCAAGAAGGCTGGTCTACTGCTGCTCTGCACCCGCGCCTCTCCCTCTCAGCCTGCCTGTCTCCCTGCTGCCCCGAGAACAGCAGCCTGACTGCACCGAGGGCCTTGAAGCTGCTGCACGGGAGACGCCACCTCCAGGTGTGGATGCAGAGCATCCCTGCACACCATCCTGATGGTTCTCTTAGAAAGGAGACCAGAGCATTGCCCCGCCACAGCCTGACGAGAAGTGTTTGGGTGGCGGTGAGGAGGACAGCCACTCCGTCCCTGCTTGGCTGTGGCTCTCCTACCCCGGGACTCCAGGTGCTGCATGGCTGGGGATCTGGCCTGGGTGCCTTCATATCATGGACTTCACAGCTCCTGAATTCTCATTGGTTTTGGAGACTTGGACCTGGCAATATGAGCCAGTGGAAGCTCTGATCAAAATCTGGGACCTGTTCATCTCCTGTGCTGCTTTAGCCTCTATCAGTATAGGCAGGGAGGAAGACAGGAGTTGGCTGAAGAAATGCCAGTGCCTGGCACAGAGACAACAATTAGTATCTTATCATGAAATATTAAAACTCAGAAGGTTGCGGCCAAGCAGTTCATTCGGCCATGTCAAAACCCCTGCGTGCCTCAGAGTAACCATCCTGGTGCCTGGCTGGGATCCCGGGAGGGACCTGAGGGGACAGAGGGGGCTTCCCACAAGCCAGGTGGGCTGGGCAGCAGACAGGAGATGCTGCCCAAGGGCTCTGAAGCACAGGCACCAAGCGAGCTGGCTCAGCTGGGAGAGGATCCGGCCGTGGCGCTGGTGGTCTGGCAGAGCCAAGCAGAGGCGCGGGGTGGAGGCGGTGCAGCCCTGACCGCAGCAGGGACGTGGGGCAGGGGCCGGACCTGGCTGCTGCTGTGGAAGCGCCACACAAACGGCAGTGCCACACAAACGGTAATGCCATGCAGACATCCCGGCCTGCAAGCTTAGTGAAGGTTAGCCCCAGGCATCAGATGCCTCACAGACTTCACATCTGCCCGAACCAATTGCTAAAGCAAACAAAGGCTCCTGGAATTTGTTGACAGTGAGGTTTATTGAGATGAAATCTTTGCATCAGGTTATGTGTTCTTGTTTTTGAGGAGCTTAAACTATGTCCAAGATCATGCTAGATTAAATCCTTGACTTCCAGTGCCATCCAGGAAGCCTTATCTAGGCCAATTTGCATTTTCATCTGCATACTAACGCTACTCTTATAATCATCGAGAAAACATTCTCAGCTCATTGGTCCGAATGTAAATGTCTGCAATGGAAAGTAAACAGGGGAGAAAGCTTCCTGCCATTGTGATGCTCCGAACAAAAGCTTACCTGTGCCTGCACTTACAGGATTTGCTGCATCCTGACTGACAGAACATTATGGGCTCTGCCACGTAATCCCAAGATCTGTACATTTGGCATTAGGATGCACACTGCTGAGGCTGTGTTTTGAGAATATTACAGTGTGTTTGACACAAAGTCTAGCTTCACTGAGCCAGGTTTATTGTCTGATAAAACCTAATACACCCAGGTGTAACAGTCAAAGCAGAGGGCCTGCTATAAACAAGGGGAAGGAGCAGGTTAATAAATCTGGGACTTCTGCTTTCATGCAAGTGGGCTGTAGATTTAGGCTGAGGGATAAGAACTGTGCTCTCTGTCTGACTCCTGGGTGTAAATTACACCAAACCACTGCATGCATTGATCACGGTCCCATCACAGCATCTGGTAAAAAGCTGCAGATTTGGAAGAGTCAGAGGAAGAAATAGGGGTGCTATAAATGTGTGAAAGAGGGAGGATGGAAACCAGTCACCCCTCTGAAGACAGACACTATTCTTAGGTGGGTATTTTGGATGCAGTTCAGAGAAAACCTGCCTTTTAACATTTAAATTCTTCTCCCTGTCATGGCATGATGACAGAATCCTTCCCGTATGGCGCCGTGGGAGTGAAAGCTTCCGCCTGCCATTGTCTGCGGTGGATACCAAATGGCACATTGAACGAGTGCCACCAGCGCCGGGCTGGCAGCCCTGCGGACTGCAGCCCTGCACAGCGCTGTCTGCCTGGCAGCAGGGCCAAGCGCCTGTCCGCTGAGCGCCCAGCCAGGGGAGCAAATGGAGCGCATCCCACAGGCAGCCACAGGATGAGGACTGTGACTTCAAGGCACTTAAACACACTGCTTAACTTCCACAAATGCTCTGCCTCACTAAACCTCTTCACTTCTAGTTTCTCTGCATTTTGATCTCTTCACCACACATGCTGCCAATTACTATGCAAAATAATCATGTTAATTCCTAACTCCGTTAGCAAACAGCCAATAAAATCTGCATTTGTCAAGAGAAGGAGGGCCTCAGCACTGGAGAGATGAGGTGCATTTCTGCACCTTGGAGAGGGCTCGGCTCACAGTGCCAGGGGAGCACAAGGGGAAGGAGCACAAGTCTTGAAGCTGCATGGAAGGAAAACCATGGCCTCAGCAGAAAATTAATTCTGTACAGTGAGCAGCTTCATTCAAACTGAGAAAGCACCACAACATGCCCGTGGGCACGCATGCCCATCGCTGTCCCTGCAAGATGCAGACACCTCAGAGCCACTGCAGACGGGCGGCACCACATCCCACTGGCTCCCACTGCCTCCGCAGAGCAGAGCAGTGCGGCCGGACCCCTGCCCCGCCTGTGGACCCCCGCCCCGCCTGCAGACCCCCACCCCACCTGATTCGGTGCCCACCCGAGGTGGAGGGTGCCAGGGGCAGCGTGACCAGGTCTGTACTCGAAAGCTGGAGCCACGTTCTCATGGGTCACATACTTCTGTAGAGGAAACATTTCCCTTCTGTTCTTAAAAGTTCCCTGAAAGTTTCCACCAAATTGGGGTTACAATGAAACATGGTTGGGGTCAGCTTGTCCTGTGCCAGAGGTAGACGTTCAGCCCAGCCACGGCACACAGTGTTACAAGGAAATTAATCACCTTGGTTAAGCTCCTTTCCTACCACTGTATCACAGACACGCAGCCCTAATTGTGCTTGTTAAGTGGAGTGTCTTTCTTGCATTTGGTCGGGGCTGGTGCTATTTCAGATAAGACAGAGTCTGAATCAATTTTGTTTGGCAGGTGATGCACTTCAAGCCAGCCTGTTCCTGGGGCCTCGGGGCGCTGCTGAATATTTGAAGTACCCAACTTCCGTGTTGAGAACACACAGCGAGTGCTCCTGCTTAGCAATGAGGGCATTTTTTCCAAAGCCAAATTACCCAAATGTCACTGCTGCTCCATGGAAAGGGGACATCCTCAGCCATACAGGGCCAGCGCAGCTCTGCGCTTGCCCTGCTGACATTGCTTATCTGCATCACGCTCCCCATGCAGCTTCTGCTGGGAATTCGCCAGCCTCCCAGGGGAACTTGTTCTCATTGCCAGGGAAGATAAACCTTGACACTAGCCCCAGCCCTTCCAGAAAGGCCATTATTTCTGTTTGATTCCCTGCCCTCTGAGAGGCTTTGCCACAGAGGACTCTTGGCAGCAGTGCCCTTTTGTTGCTGTGCTTAGCATGGGACAAAGCTGCCTGCACATTTAACACTTATGGCATCACAGGTAATCCCATTAGATGTTTCTGTGTTATCTGACCAGTTGCAAATGTACATCTGTACAGATAAGGTGCCTCTGCTAGCTCCAGGTAGCAATGCCCAGTGTGAACCTGCAGCCTTGCCAACCCAGCAGCCCAGTGGTGGTGGGCTTGGGATAGTGAGGGACTGGTGAGCTGCAGCCCGTCGGAACACACCTATGGGCAGGCCAGGCCCCCTGAGACCCAGTGGGGCAGGGGCCCTTTCCCAAACCCACAGCACCCCAGGCAGTGACTGTGACCCCACTGCTGAGTGCCTCCAGAGATGCTTGGTCCCACCAGCAGCACAAGCACTGCAGCGCTGGGGGACCGCAGCTCCCTGCTGAGCCATGACTTGGTGTTTTCCCAAATCCCAGGTTTTGTGCTGTGCCACTCTGAAGCTCACAGTGTTTGATGGAGGCACTGTGACAACCTTCCTGAACACGACAGAGCTAGGGCACAGCAGACTCTGTCGGCTCTGATCTGCTTGGCTGCTGGGCACTATGAGGACGCTCAACAGCCTCGCCCTGTGCAGACACGTTTCAGACTAAATGGCTTCTCCAGTCTGGGAGTGCCTGGGGACCCGTGGTGATGGATGGTGGTGGTGGCTGCCCTGGGCAAACCCATGCTTGTTCAGCGAGTCCCCCCCCTTCCCATCTGAGAAAAAAAAAGTCATAATCTGCCCCAGCTGCTGCTTTGATTCTCTTATCCACCGTACCAGCAACTTGTTTCTACCTGGCTGGAACCTGTTAGTGTTCCAGTAGTGAAGGAGCAGTGGGGCAGCTGCAGAAAAGCTGTGGGAGCATCTGACGGGTGTCCCCTGCTCCACCCCTGCAGCAGGATGAGTCCTGCTGACCAAAGGCAGAGGCGCGTGCCTGGGGCAGGGCTCAGCGTGATCCCACGTACCTGCGGGGTGGCGGGAGCTCCAGGAGGGCTCCAGGAGTGGGAGAGCAGATTGGAGGAGTTGGCATGGCAACAGCATCACTGACCGTCGTGCTCAGGGACAGCCTGGGAGGCGATGCCGGGGCAGGTGGGAACTGCTTGCGCTTCTTGTTTGCCAGGCACAGCCCATGCTGGGGGCAGGAACCAGCCCGGGGGGTTGGAGAGGCCAAGGCAGGCGAGTGGGGTCTGCAGCAGCACTGGCCCTGCTGCATGCCAGGGCACCAGAACCAAACTCCACAGCTACTTCTCTTCTCTTCTTTGTAAATCAAACCTGGGACAACACACAACACAACGCCTTTCTCCAGATTGTCTCCAGAGATGGCACCACCTTTGGGAAAATTCAGTGCTTTCCTGTAAATCTACAAATTCTTGTGTGTTACTGTTATCAGAAATGCTGTGCTCAGCTTTCTGAATCTCAGTGTATCTGCTTACTATATCCATCACATCTCCTGTGGGGTTAAACCGTAATCTTGAGCCTGTGAAATGGTGCAGCTGTGCCTGGGATAGCTGTAGGGTCTGGGGATGCCAAAGGGGTTGTGCATCAACCTCCTGACTTCCAGACACGGATGCGGATACATGCCACCCCAAAGGAGCAGTAAACCATTTTGATATGGGGGTGAAGTTTTAGAAATCTCATCTGACAGCGGGGGAAAAACATTTCTGCATTTGTTTGCGTATCTCCGTATATCTCCAGGTCTGATGAAAGAGCAAACACAGCCTGGCAGCTGGCAGGTGCTGAAAGAGGCGTGCAGTGAGAGTGCACACAAAGAAGTGTGTCCAGCTTCGGAAGAGCCTCTCCCTGGGCCCTGCTTCCTCCCCTCCCCTCTGCGGGTGCAGGTGTGGAGCTGCCGCCTCCCTCTGCCTCAGCCGGTGCGAGTGGTGTCCAGCAGGCCCCAAGCCTCGGGACCCTTCCTGAGCCGATCAGCGCCGCTGATTTCGGGAGAGCAGCGGCCCTGGCAGATGTGTCCGTGCTGGGCCTGGCGCCCGCAGGCAGCAGGGTGGCTCTGCCTGGCGCTGCTGCCTGATGCCCCTTCAGGTCCGATGCCCCTTCAGCACAGCCGCCGGGGAGCTCCAGGCCCGGTGTCCTGCAGCACTCCTCAGCCGCCGGGACACGGCCTGCGGCACGAAGGAGCCCTTGGGTATGCAGAGCACCCAGCCACCCGGCATGCCTCCCACACACCTCCTATTTACAGACATAAATCCTTCACATATTGTAAGGTTCAGCTTTGCCAGCCAAATTTGTAAACCACTCTACAGTAGCCCACGTTTTTGACATGGAAGTGTTAATGTTTCAGGTGTTAGACCAACACAAGCCTTTCAGCATGTACTTAGGGATCCTTCCTGGTGGATCCTTGCTGATGCAGCTCTTGGGTCTTGAAGCTGCACTGGACCACGACTCCCAGCTGAGCCCCAGATTTGCTGCCTGCTCCCAGAAGAGCAGTAGAGAGAAGCGCAGGGGGCTTTCACCCTGCACAGGGAAAGGAAACATCACGTTTTTAAAAGTCAATTAGCTCTCCGTCAATTAGCTTACACTGGAGAAGGTAATTACCTTATCACCTACGGTACTCCTGTACTCCTGGAGAAGGCAAACATTCCTCCTCCTAGCCATGCCACAAACGATCTGCCTGCACTTCACACCCAGCCTCACCGTCACACTCCGTTCCCGTTCAATGGCCAATGCCATTTATTTCCGTGACCCCCGGAGCTGTGGGCTGCCCCAGACCAAGCACAGCTTGGACGTAACCAAAACCTGCGCTGTTTCCAGGCTGATCAGGTTTTCATAGCTAACTTGCACCAACAGGGAGAGTGGGAGTCAGGACCAAAGAGGTCCCTGTTCTGCTCCGCGGTGACCGCGCCAGCCTGGGTCAGGTCCGGGGAGCTGCTCGAAGCTTCTGCCTCCCCGGCCACGCGCTGCTCTGCGCCGTCATCCTCCTCCCCTGCTTCCACAGCGCTCCACTCCCAGCCAGCCCTCGGGCGGGCTGTGCCACGCAGCTCCACGCAGAGCTCTGCGAGGACAGCAGGCGGACATGATGCTCCCAGGCACAGCTGGGTGCAACGCGTTACCCTGGTCTGCATGGTCTGCTGAGCAATTCCTTGGCATGTGGCAAACGCTGCTGTTTTCCAGGCATTACTCCCTTCAGTGATGGCTTATCAAACTCATCACAGAAACAGTCCCAAGCTCATGAGCTCCATCTCCAGAGGAACGCAGTCTCGTCTCCTAAAGGCGGGCTTGCCTTGCAGCGTGTGCAGTGAAGCAGTGTGTCACAGGCATATTAGGGCAGAAAATCTCCATTAAAAATCTCCATAAAAAATAAAACAAAATAAAAAGGTTCCACTGTAATCCTATTAATGCATCTTCACACAGGTTGGTATCTCCTGAAGAAACTTCCCATTAAAGAAATCAATTTAGTATTCGACTTTCTTCCTGTGGTGCATATTGAAGTGGGATTTGACAATGATGGAAAACAGATTTGTGTTAAATACTGCCAATAATGTCTCATAGCTCAAGGTTACAGCTTCTTGTGAGCGACAGACGCTCGTAATCCAACACGTTGAAAATACTGCACTCCACTATCAATTATCTGGAGTTATTAGGTTTTAAAATAAACTGCACATCCGGACTCCAGGCCACACGTTTATTTTACATTTTTCCTTGCAGTTGCTTTGCTCTGCTGCAGCTTTTCTGAGGCCACCCGCTGCAAGCTGCTGCGGAGAGCAGGGCTGCTCCGTGCCCCCGCCGCGTGCACCCCAGCCTGCACCTGCCCCAGCACCCACTCCTGGCGGCGGCTCTGTCTTCATGCTCTGGGCCCGCCACTTTCAGATCTGAACTGAGCTCCAGACTTCAGAGAGACTTGCAGCAGACAGGTAATTTATTTAGCCTCTTCTGTTCGGCTAAACACAAATTGCAGGTTTTGGATTTACCAGTTTAGTTGAGAATTTCAAACAACTGTTTTTCTTCCTCTGGTTCCTCAGAAGTCCACAGCAAAGCAGTTTGCTTTGTGTCCTAAATCCCAGCTTTGATGCCTGACAAAAGCTTCCTTTTCTCTGATAAACAGAAATGAAGCTAAACATTAATGGGTCCTTTTCATTCTCACTTAAGAAGGCCGAGTTGCAGGGGAGTCCGAAGACCTTCCTGAGCATCTTTTCATTTCGAGGCTATGAAAGTGTCAGCTGAGGCAGCTTCTGGCCCTGTGAGCTCTCTCTGCCAAGGAAATGCCCGTACAGAAACACTAAATGACACCGACATCGCGGCCGTCACGTGTCAGGATCGCACATCTGCTTCACAGGGTGTGCAGGGAATCTGACTGCAACGATTCTGTGAGGACAAGTGGGACATTCCGGGAAACACGCAAAGGGCTGGGCGTCAGCCCCGCCTGGGGTGCACGGTACTGGGTGCCTGCGGGGGAGGCTTTGCTCAGTGCCTGGGAACTAGAACAGCAGCCATCCCTGGGGAGAGAGACCTAACGGGTTTGTCGGACAGGGGAAAAGTGCAAAACGCACACCTGCTTGGGAAAGCGGGGCCAAGGAGTCTGGATGCCCATGCACTTGCTCCTAAACATCTTCTCAGTGATTTGTTTAGGCTTATTTGCAAGTCAGTAAAGCCACACAGAAACCCTGCCCCATTTCTGGATTGCACTTCTGAAGCAGAGTTCCCTGGGAGTAGGAATCTGTGGTGTGAGTCATTATGGACGTCATTCTGCCCAAGAACTGGCAGCAGAGCTAACCAGCTGTGGAAAAGAGCTACAAGAGTGATCAAAAGGCTTGAATTAGCCCAGTCTGGCCAAGAGGTGATCATAATCTGGGGCATATCTGAATCTTTTGCAGACTACAAAGACATTTATTGGTCCTACGAAGCCCAGGGTAATAGCGAGCATTCTTGAGTTCTATCAGCAGTTTATTAAGCAATTACAGATCTACAGACATTTCTCTTCTGTAAAGTGTTCCTGCATCAATGGCAACAGCCTGCAAATATTCTACAGGCATAAACAGAGTAATTAATCAGGGTGCTGTAATGGCAAGAAATTAACATACAGAAAACACAGACTGAATATCTGAGAAAGTTTTCTGGCAGCAGACCATGTTAATCAGAGAATTGTCATCCTAGGGAAAGGGGGAAACTCCACGGCTCCAGATCAGAGATCCCTGGCAAACATCCCAGCAGGAGCACACAAACACTGGCTCATGAGATGGACAGGACGACCCAAGACCTGACTTGCTCTTCCTGGTATCAATCACTAAGTGATTTCTAATGATGATTCACTGTTCTGAGTAAAGGCTCGTTCATTCATGGTTTTCATGGCAAGGCAGCAATGTACTCACTGGTGTTTTCCCTCGTTTGTGAGAGCGTCTGCTCCCCAGGTGCTTCTGTGCTGCATGCGGTCGCTGTGCACGTGCCTTCGCCACGCCGGCTTCCCAGGTGGGCAGGAGCGGCCACTGCTGGACCCTTTGCTGAGCCCGGCCCCGTGGGGGGCTGCCAGGTCTGCCCATGCTGGGCACGACAAATCTTTCTGTAACTGAGCACAGGCGCTTGCACCCCCTGCAAGCAGCTCGCCCGGGTAAACATGCTCTGTGCAGGGGGAACAAGAGGAAGCGTCCCCTGCGTGCGGTGTGGTGGGGCATGCCCAGCTGGTGGGAAGTGTGGGACACTGCAGCCAGTGCCCTGTCTCAAGCAGCGTATGAGGTGGAAAACAGCAAAGGCTGCTGCAGCCTCACTGCTGTCTGAGACCCAAAGCCCCTCCTGGGGCCCTGAGGTCACACACCGCACACCCAGGGAGCAGAGACCCCACCGCAGGGTGCTCTGGGCAGCGGGGATGTCCCATGGCGGGCATGCAGGGTGCCAGGGCGGCTCTCCCTCTGGACAGGGAAAGCAGCTGCACCCAGGAAAAGCATGGGCAAGCTGCTGCAGAGCCTGGTTGCGCTCAGTCCTCGCTGCCTCTGAGCACTGGGTGGCAGACAGGAAAAGCTGACGCCGATGCCATCGGTAGCGACGCACATGGGGTGTTTTAGGGGTCATGTATAAACCCAAACCGTTTGCCACTGCAGTGTCTCAGACTCCAGATCTCCACGGAATGCGCACAGTGCCCTCAAGGACCACGCTGCAGAAGGGGCCGGCTAGAAGCGCACTGCCAGTGGCTGCGGTGGGCCCTAGGAATCACCAGTACTCCAGAACAATCACAGTTTAACAGGTTTAATTGCTCTTTGCAAATTTGTTAGCATTGCAGGGCAGAAACAGGGGTATTTGCAATTCCACAGAGGAGCTGCAGCTGCAGCCTTGCCTGGGAGTGGAGGCTCACAGAAGGTGAGACGGAAAGGACTGGTTCCAGCCAAACCGTGTCTGCCTGACAGCTACCTGGAGCATCCTGCAGCTCTGCACCACAGGCCCGCTCCTGCACAGCAGCTGTGAGCAGGAGTGCTGGGCTTCAGCCAGCCTTTGAAAGAGCAAAAACTGCAAGGTGAAGGAATACAATTACCACAAGTTGTAAATTCTACTTTAACAGCAGCTTTTCCAGAAATTTGGACTTACTGTAGAGGGTGCAGGAGCTCTGCTGTACCTGCAGTGACCTCCCCTTAGGAGACACCAGGAGACACAGTGAACCCTCGCTACTGACCTCACATTTCTCAGCTCGCTGTAGTACCCCACCTCTTCCCCACATGTGTCACCTGCAGCATTTCTGACCACGCTGTGAAGGGCCTGCTTGCTACACACCACCACGCAGCTTGTACATTTTTCAAGGTTACAAAAAATGTCCAGTGTTACTCCCAGACTTCTTTTAATCATGGAAACTCGCCACCCTCAGCTGCAGTGCCAGTACAGGGGAGAGCCAGAGCTATCCATGTCCAGGTATGCTCCGCAACCATGCAAACTGAAAAAGCCCTTTACAACTGTGGCAACGAAATTAATCCAAAGGGCTGGGACTTACTCAGCTTCTGCCAGCTATTCCCTCCAGGCATCCAGAAGGCTTTGCCCTACCTGTCTTGATGCTGGAGGTTGAAAGCAGAGAAGACACTGTCTGATTTTACAGAAAATGCCAGGAACTCAGTGTAGTAACAAGTGTCACTAACACAGTCTTGGCGTGCGACTTATGCAGCTGCAATACATGGCAAGGTTACCTCTACCTGCCATCGCAGGGGAGGCAGCCGCTTGTAGGACGTGTCCCCTCGAACACTGACAGATCATTTGCTCTGAGCGTCCTGTTGCAAACAGATGTCTCTGTGCAACAGAGCAGCCACCCGAATGCTAAAGCAGTTTGTTCCCGGCGCTCCATAAAGATGTTATATTTGTTCCCAGAAGTTAATCTTTAAAGATTTTTAGAGCAATCAATAACCAGCGGATGTATGCAGAGCAGCTTGCAGCTGCATCCAGGGGCACCTCCCAGCCAGCAAGCACCCGTCTGAGCACGGTGCTGGGCGGTGGTGATGGTCCCTGCCAGGCTGGGCTGCACCACGGCACTGCAGGGCGCGGGGGACCAGCGTGCTGAGCCCCAGTGATGGCACCGGGGCACCTGGGCACCACCAGGCCAAGCCAGCACCAGGGGCTCCCGGGATGCACGAGGTCCCATTGGTGCGGGGTTGCGGCATGGGGCTGAGCCCCAGCGGCACCGGGCTCCCGTGTGCCCACAGCAGCCTCGGGCTCTGCTCCCAGCCCCACGCTGCCCGAGGGAGCACAAACGTCAGTGAGGAGCACAGGAAGCTTTGCTTCAATCTAGCAGGCAGATTAGTAAGGAGCGGAGTGCTCAATGCCGAGAAATTGGAAAGCCACTTCATTTGCATTGGGCAAGCAGCGTGATGCCAGGCTGTGCTGCTGGTGGGGACGCGTGCTGAACGCAATGTGCCTCTCTCCGCGGACCACAAGGCACATTACAGCTCCACAGGGCTGGCTGGAAGACCAGGTGCCTTTCCACAGCCAGGTCACCACTAGCTGCCCTCACAGAGCTCCTCCAGGCACTGCTCTTCAGCCCCTGCTCGCCCCCCCAGGGAAGGAAGCGGCCCAGCTGTCCCTCGGCCTCTCCTCCAGCACCGCGGTGCTCCCCCCGAGCCGGTGAGCGCTGGGGACAGGTGCTGCTCGGGGGGCTGTCGGACACGATCCATGCATCGCTTCTGCACATGGCTGGAAGAAAGCCGGGATGTGAACGATTCAGGAAATCACCCTGGGTCACAGCAAAGCCCCCTCCTACCCTTCAAGAATAATTTACATATTCATGAGTCTTATCATTCCCCTCAAGCTGCTGTGTAAATGCAAGCAATTCAAAAAAGCAGCACCAAACAAAGACAGATTTTGAAGCCATTGGGGAATCAGTAATATAGTTTCTCAAAGACTCTCTTGCCCTGCGCCTGTCCTGCCTGATTTAAGCTTCTGCTCCAGCACTGCAAGTCCCAAGGCAATGACTTAGTCCCAGCAAGGCCAGCACGGGTCTGGCATCCCTGGTGGCGCTGTGTGTGTAGTGGCTGGCATCAGGACAAATCCTTGCACTATCTGCAGCATGGCACTTGGGCTTTCTGCATGCAAAGTATCTGCGAGGGCCAGCTGCTTGCTAAAACGAGGGTAGGAGAAGGTGAGCTCCTGCTGAGCAGTGGCTGCCAGCACGCACGCCAGGTGAGGCAGCACTAGGGCAAACTTCCCGCCTGCTACACCAGTGCTGTGGCCAGCCAAAAGCCACCGCAGTCAGCTGGGACCCGTGACCGGCCTGCCCGGGCAGTGCTCTCGGTGGGGTGGCCATGCAGCCTTGTCTGGCTGTGACTTTCGGCTGTGCCGGAGTGTTGCGTTTAGCATTTTATTAAATAGACCCATTATCATTTGAAAAAACATCCCAGACTTTGCCAGTGCTTATCCTTGTCTGACTCCACAAAGCTTGTTCACGTTTATCTTCTGCAGACTAGATTACATAGTGCCATGGAGCTCGCCGGTGTGCCAGGAGCACCGATCCCCAACAGCAGCCTCTGCAAGCTCTGCGCTGCCCGGCCCTCTTCCCCATGCATGCCCATGGAGAAGAGAACGTGCCGGGTGCCTCCCCACCACCCCTGGCCCCTCAGAGAGGCCCGCACGCACCCCGGGCACTGCACTCCGCGATGCTCCCAAACTGAGCTGCCCGTGGCACCGAGCCCCGCACCCGGCTGGGGCGGCCAGGCAGCGGCGGGGCAGAGGGGCTGCTGGCAGCTCTGGCGCTCCGGGCTCTCCTCCATCCCGCTCCCCTGCCCCTTGCTCCACCCGCCTCTGCACGGACAGCCGGGCTGCTCTCGCTGTGCTGTTCTGCTGCAGGCCAAATCAAGAATTTCTAATAAGCCCGTGTTTAAATTACAGAAGCAGGCAGGGGTCAGCTACTGATGGCTTTTCACTCCACTGGCCTTCCTGCAGCCAGTTGAGGGCCAGGCAAACCCCTCCAACTGCCCCCCCGATGGGCTGGGCTGGTGCCCTGCAGCCCCCCTTTCTCTGCCGGATGGGCTTTCATGCCTGAGGGTCTCAGCCACCCCCGGGGTGGGGCAGCCCAAGGGGGCTCAGTGCATGCCCACTCATGTGCCTCAGCCCTAGGCAGCAGCAGCAGACACCTCGTCCTACTGGTGTCACTGATGGAGAAGATGACCCAGGAAACAGCGAGACAGAGATGAGCTGTCAGCCCTCTGATCAGTGCTTGCAGCTCCTATTTTGAGGAAAGTGAAGTGATAAGCAAAGAAAGTGAATTTACAGCCAGCACGGTGTAATGAGCAGGTGTTTCCAACAGGCAGCTACAGTCAGCAGGATGTGCAGAGGCAGTTCTGCTTTGCAAAGGCAGGCACTGGGGCAAGAGACAGGCCACGAAGGAAGAGGCTGAAGCACCCGACCCTGCCCTGGGGTACTGCGGCTTTATCAGTGTGAACCCAGTGAAGCAAAGCAGAAATGCTAGCAGCCAACAAGTTCATTTTGGCACACTGCAGTCAGTCTATCTAAGCTCGCCTGGCTCCCCCCGCTACTTATCTGAACTCTTCCCAGATGGCTTTTATCTTTAAACTACTGTACAGCAACACAAAAAAGACAACAATAATTTAAGATCCTCTTTGACTGCAGACTAATACCAATTCGCTCTGTTTGCCAAAGGATGGTACTTTCTCTTCTTTATACAGCCTCTGTGAATTTTTTCGCATATGCAGATAATCTCATGCTCCTCATAAATGCAGCCATAAACTTCCCTCCCTCTGCCCCCTCCGAAGTGTGTAAAACCTGCAGGATAACCAGCAGCAAACCCAGGAGGCCCCTCCGAGGCGGCAGCCAGCAGCCAGGCAGGTCCCAGGCCAGCCCCAGAACCGGACCTGGTCACCATGCCCTCAAGCCTGAGCAGAGAAGCGAGGGATTCGCGCACAATGAAGGAGCGTGAACTTCCCTAGTGCACAGGTGCTGTGTGCTGGCAGCCCCCAAAGCCCCCCCCGTTGCCGGAGCCTGGCTGTGGGTCCGGCCGGGTGGCGCGGGCAGCCCGCAGTGCCGGGTGCCAGCCGGGACGTGGCGCAGGGCAGCTCGCCCGCCATCTCTGCGGGACTCAGCGCCCCTGAGGCCGGACGTCGGCGCCCGTCCCCTCTGCCTCGGGCACGGCACTGGCGGCTGCAGGTCTCCAGGGGCAGAGGCTTTTGGTCGGTTCCTCAGCCGTTAAGCTCTTGTCAACAAGAGCTCTCGGTCTAAATGTTCATGCTCTTTCAATCGCTAGGTGTATTTCCAGCCTGGCTCTCTGCAACTGCGACTGCCGTCTGGGAAGGTCTCCATGGGCAACGATCCTGGCTGCGTATGTGCTGGGGAGCATGTGGCCTCCAGATACGTGGGACTGGCTGGCTTCAAATCAGTTCCTTCTCTTTCTATTTCGGAGCCTGCCCAGCTTGTACTGCTGCTTCTCAGAGGCTGTCTGGAATGAAGGCCTGGTTCCAACAAGGAACGGTTTTCACCTCCTGAAGAGATTTTGAAACATAAAAGCTCTTCCCATGTTGACAAAAGACCAGCATCCTGGAAAATGTTATGAGCTCTCAATGAATTGTTTGGGGTCTATAGAAATGCAGCCGTGCCAGATTTTAGCCCTATTGGTTTGGTCTTTTTCACATTCTACATCTGAAGTAACTAAATCTTCAAATTTTGACTGTCATTTTCAGACCTATTCACTAGAGCAGTTGAAAGGTGTTCTGTCAACAGTGAAACTTTTTCCCCAAACACTTTAAAATCTGAACATTAATCAAAAGCAACTTTAGTTTGTGAACTGTTCAGGCTTTGACTTAGCAGCTGCCTTTTTGGTTTTTTCCTTTTTTTTTTTTTTTTTTTTGGGGGGGAGGCAGGGGATAGGGGAGCAAAAGAACGGCTAAGAAACATTCCCAGGCGTTTCTGCTGAAGATTCTGGGAGAGTAAGGGGGCTGGCACACATCGCTGATCCCGAGCCAACTTCTCCAGTACCGGATTATAAGCATCCTTCTTCCTCTTGTTGGAGTGCAGACAAAAACGGCATGTTCTTGTAAAAGCCTCCAACCATTAAGAAGACAAAATGATACAATGTTCAGCAGCGTGTGGCCTCCTGGCTGTGGCTCTGTGTTCTTGGGGTTACACCCTGGCAACTTGGGCTGTTGCTGGCCCCCATTGCTCTCAAATACTTCTGACATGGAAATACACCTCTGGCTGAGCAGCTGGCAGGTGCCGCTGTGGAAAGCTGTATGCATGGTCCTCAGACACCGACAGATCTTTCCATGTGAGCAACGTGATGAAAGCAGCTTCCTTGTCAGCAGAAATCTCTGCTGGTTGCTCTTTCTCAATTCTTTGAGAGCGAGAATGAAAATGAGCACTTACATTTCCCCTGGCCTCTCTCAGTGAGACTACCAGAAGTACAGACACCTTGCCCTAGTGGGAAGGGTGCGGATACGCAGGGGCCCTGGGCTCCCTGCAGAGTGCAGCACCGAGATGCACAAGTCAGTTTTGACAATGAGACTGGACGTTCTTTAAATTCTCTTGCAAATGCCATGCTTTACCTTCCTGTCCCAGGAGCTGCACATTATCTGTAGTTTCAGTGCTGCATGCACAGCTCCTTCAGCAAGCATTTCCCAGTTGGCTCCCACACAACCAGCAGCACCTAGTTTTTCTAGGAGTCGTCTTGCTCATTGCAGGTGCCTCCATCCTGCAGCTGACAAATCACTCCCTGAAAGTATGGGCTGCACAGCATGTCTCTGGTTGAGTTGAGATTTCACCCAGAACCACATCCCCAAGAGTTATTATCAGTTTCATTAGATTAATGATTGCAGAACCACCGACAGCATAGCAGATGAGGCATTTACTTTTGCATTCGCGTACAGTAGCAACCAGTTGCATGGTTTTGCTTAAATCAGGACAAGAGACTGACTGGAGACTGACACAGTGAGGCGTGATTTCTTGCTGGCTTTAGCAGCAAGAAGGCAGATTTATGATGCTTAAAAAATACAGACTGGACTGGGAAACAGACAGAAATCTTCTTGGTCTGTGTATAATGACACACAAAAACTTTAACCCCTTGCATACTGTAAACATCTTACAGGTCTTTTCAGATTAGACTGTTGGTAGAAACCCCCTACAATAATGGGGTGGGGAAAGAAAATTAGAAAACATCCTCTCGCTACCTAGTCTGTCATCTGTGCTGTTAAGTGTCACGTGTAGACCACATGGTGGGCATGCTGAGTTAAAGGGAGGCTGAGAGATTGTTTGTACTGTTAATACATCTCATGATAAATGATGTGTAAAGTTTTACTGCAAGGTCTTAAGGAGGCCGTGAGCAGGAAACACCATCTGAGGGAATGCCAGTTCAGGGAAATGATCAAAAGGCGAACGTGGAGAGGCTGGGGAAGGGCTGGGAGCACCCGAACCCAGAGAAGACAGGGAGGGAAGGTTTATCCTGTCTCCTCCAGGTCCGTGTGACACTCCCAAACCAGTTGCAAGGCGTTGAGATGGCAGATCTGATGAAGGCCAGGTGAAGGAGGCTGGGGGCATCACAACCACACTGAGGTGGTTAAGCTGAGGACCCCTGCAGTAGCGGAGGCTAATCCTGGTAGCTCGATATGATCTTAGTGGGCTTTCCTGCTTTATCATTTTAAACTTTCTCCTATCCTGTAAGCCAGTGTTAAATGGAATAAAGTTGAGTTTTGTCCCCAAACCTTTCCCAAGGTCTCTGAGAGAGCTGACATGCACGGACCCTCTCTCCCACGGGGAGCAGAGAATTACCAACGTGCCGGCCCACGGGGAGCCCTTTGCAGCGCGAGCGCTGAGCTCCCCAGCGTGGGCAGGACAGGCGACGTCCCTGCCGGTGGCTGCCACCCGTCTGCGAACGTTTCTTTGCAATGGCAGCTTTGTAGCAGCAGTGAAAGAGATGCTGACACAGCCGACATTTTCTGTGCCCGTTCAGGCTAAATCTTTGGGTCCTTGCCCTTTGCTCATGGCTGATGAGAAGCAAATGGAAAGCAGCAAAGCTGTGCAGGCCACCGAGCCTCAGCACAGCAGCGGTGCTTTGGCGTGAGCTGGGCTCTGTGCATCTGGCCAAGCCCGTGTTTCAGCCTCCCAGCACTGCTCCTGGAACAACCTGAGGATCCCTGGGAAGCAGCCACCCACCTACATCTGTTTCTTCTTGCCGCATCCGGCAGTCCGAGATCCTCCCGTGCAGGCCCTGATGCGGGCAGGGAGGCCTGTGAGCGGTGACACCGTGAGCCCCTCTCCCCAGCTGTGGCTCTGTGAGATTCCCACGGCAGAGAATTAATGCTCCTGCTATCTCATGAACCCCAGACAAACACAAAGAGAATTGAGCAAATGGTAAAATAGAGATGAATTTTTGGGAGCAGGGAGATTGAATAAAGAAACAAAGCATCAAAATATGCAGTTTACACTCAGGAAAGATATATCTTGACAAGGACTAATATTTCATGTGGAGCAAATAACTCACTAGTAACAGATATGCACATTTAAAAAAGTGGTCTTAGGATGAAAGTCCTGGCTTCCCCTGCTCCTCGTCGGAGCCCCCAGCCAGTACAGCCTCCCGCCCCGCACTCAGCACTGCCCTGTACTTGAGCACTCCTCGTCCCTGCCCTCCTCTGTCCCCAGTGGGAGCCTGGTGTGCCACAGCCGCTCATCGCCAGCCCCTGAACACGGAGCAACGCCCTGTGATGGGCGACACAGCCCGTCTGCAGACCTGGGGTGGCGGTGACTGGGCCCACGCGCTCTGATCCCCCCTCGCACCTGATGCTGGGCTGTGCCGCTGCTCCCCGCCAGCGCGGGGGGTTCTCCCTGAACAGAGACGGTTCTCAGTCCAGCACTGTCAGTATGCATGCTCGCGTGGTTACCACACACTTGAGACTGTTCCAGTCCACCCCAGAGGAACAGGGCACGCTGCGGGACTTGCGGAACCTATGAAGAATGATGGCAGGACCCAACGTGCCATGTGCCCAGGAGCCAGGACTCCTGTTACGCTCACCTTCATTAAAGGACTTTGCCACAAGGCAGTCAGGATGCCTTTTAGAGAGTGCGCTTCAGCAGACTCCCAGCGTGCGTTCTGTGCCAGACCATCTGTCTGTGCTCCCCATCTCTCCTTGCCACAGCCAGAGATTTGCACAATCGAACACATTTAACTGTCACTGGAATCTTCCTACCTGCAATGAGGGCTGTAAGCCTTATCTGCATTTAGGAATTGCGCTAAGCCAGCAGATCCCCTGCATATTTGCTCTTTGAAACCATGCTATGAAAAGCTCTGGCAGCAGGGCCACATAAAAGGAAAGCCCTACATCTCCAGCCTGCAGATAAAGCTTTGCACCATACAAGACATTTTGATATTTTATGCTAGAATTTGGCATTGCACCAGAAGAGCTCTGAGAGTTATCTTAAGCTTCATAAATGCAGAGATAAAGCATTAACGGGGGAAATGTTCCTAAGTCAAGGGTTAGAGGCACATGACAAAAAGGTTCTTATGGGGTACCCTCCCAGCAGCTTTGGTGGGATAAGTGCATGCTTACACCTCCGGGAAACCACAACACACCAGCGTTAAGCTAAAGGGCTTACTGAAAAACTACAGCAAATCAATTTGTCCGAGCTCCTAAGTATGCAAAAGCATCAAAAAGTAAAAACGTATTTTAAACTATGGCGATTAATTAGGATGAAGGATAGGACACAAATCTGGTTACATTGATTCCTTTGCACAAATGCAAAAGCTGCTCTGAGTGGAGGAGTCCAAGATGTTCAGAACAAAATGTTGCTCTGGATGCTCATGGCTTGCACAGTGACGGGGAGCTACAGGAGGTGAGGCTGTGCTACCGAGAACACGCAAGAGGATTACCTCAGTGGCTCCGTGTCCCCATTAACACAGTTAGAAAGGTGGCAAGGAAATCAGTTCTGCCTTCATGCCCACCCTGGGTTGCCCATTTCTGCAGGAGCCGAACAGCTAAAATAGGCAGTCCTGAAATAATCTTGAAGGAGAGAAGCGAGGCAGCTGCTCAAAGGCTTGTGCCAGCCTGGAGCTGAATCTCACTCAGGGAAAGGTGCCGCAGCAAAGGAGACCCTGCGTCTGATCAGGGAGCTCAGTCAAGAGCTGGAGTGTTTAAACAGCAATAGCAAAGGAACCTGGAAACAGAAAACAGGAAAGAGCAAAAGGCTTTTAAACAGTGGAAATGTTCTGCTATGGAGGAGGAGGAGGACTGAAGAGGGAGGATTAGCCATCTATAAATACAAGTAGCACTGAGTTAAAAGGCTAATTAGAATAGCAAAAAGAAATACAGCAGCACATTTCAGAGACTATTTCAACTAACAAAGAGTTTTTCAAATCTGTTTGCAAGAGTGAATATGAAAGAGAAAATTGGATCCCTATGAAATGATTTCAAGAATTGGAGGAGAAAAAGGTAATGGCAAATCTCTCAAACAGCTAGTCAAGCTCCCTGACATCTTCATCTGCTGCAAGGTAGAGCAGAGGACAGCAGGCCTCAGTTTTCACGTGCTGCGAGGAAAAAAGATCTGGTAACAGAGGATCGGTTTGTGACGACACGGGGCACAAAGGAGCAGGCCAGGCATGCCTCCCCGAGCAGGCCGAAGAGGAGCAAGCAGCCTCGCTGCTTCAGGCTCAGCTGGAAGAGTGCGAACCACAGGAGCCACCCCCCGCAGCCCCCTGGCCCTGGGCAGGGACGTGGGCACACCAACGGGTGGCTGCTGGAGGGCGACGGCTCTGCAGCCCCGACATCGGCCCCACAGAGCCCCGACAGGCAGCGGAGAGGCATAGAGCAAAGCACCTCCCATGGAAGGGAACCTCCGAGCCTCCGGTCAGTTGTGACCCACAGCCTCAGCATACGTCACACATCGCTTTTCGCTTCCCCAAAAGCTGGAACAGATGGTCCTCGAGTTCCTAACCTACTATATACATACATGGACATACATATGTCTCTGCATACATCCACACACGGCTGATTGTGCACCCCTGGCCTGCCTCAGCCTGTAAGCACGAGTGGCTGGGCTGCAGTGCTGATGAGCAGCGCCACGAGCTGCTTCACTCACCAGCAAGGCAGGCGCGGGACCCGTCCTCTGTGACAGAGGGTTCTAAATGCTCCTAAAATTGGACTGCGCTTCTGCTGAGGCAGGCGTGCACACTGGTTTGCAGTCTCATAACCAGCTGAGGTTTTATGGCAACAAGCGTGGTCCCCACATGGTGCCTCCAGCAGCTTTCACTGCACTCAAGAGGATGCCAGAGTGGCTGTGAGGGAACACCTGCCCTTTGATCTGCATGGTACACTCTGATTGTCCCCAGTTTTGGGCACACAGGAGCAGGGCAGCCCTGCAAAGAGCGTGGAGCTAGCCTGAGACAGAGCTTGTCCCAGGCATCTGCTGGCAAGAGGCAGTGTGTAAAAGGGAGACTGTCACGGGAGCAGGGACTAGTTTGGGTTCACATCCTTAATGTGGGCTCCTGATAGTTCCGACTGGCACAAGGCTGTCATCCACATCCCGCAGCAGTTGGAGAAGGACTGGAATCCCCAGAGCTCACATTAAGGTAAACAGCTGAGGTTAAAAGGGATGGCTTCCATTCTGCATCTGTTCATGATATCACTGGTAGCTGCTGAGACCAGAGCCACAGGTCACAATGACATCAGGCCCTTAATGGGACAGGAGGGTGACAACGGGATGATTCAGGAGTCAGGGACAGGGCAGGGGGGAAGAGGTGGTCGCAAGGAGCAGACGCGGGCTGTGGCTGTCTCCTCGCTGCTAGACAGCGCGAGCTGGCTGTCCGTAAGCGTGTGCACAGCAGCAGGCAGACGTTGACAGCGCGGTAGCTAGGGAAAGGGCTGTCTGTCTGGGAACTTTCTGATATTAAACTAATTGCATTGCCTAGCAAATCATAACAGCAGCTATGATACTTTGCTCTTCTCCAAGGATGTAGAGTGGCTTTATGAGCGTTAATTAACTCAGCCTTGTACAACACGCCTGCAAGGCAGGTACAATTAGATCCTGGAGAGGGAAGTCAGTAGCTCTGGGTCCCACGACGTGGCAGCGCAGAGGCAGCGCACACAACCTGTGCGATCTCACGGGACCCACAGCAGCAGCTCCTCCCTGGGGTGCGATCAGAGCCCAGGAGTTCCCACTCCCAGGGCTCTTCTCTAATTACCCATCCCAGCTCCCTGCACACTTGCATCCATATTCATCATGACTTCCCGGAACAAATATATAGCAAAACCATGAGGAGGAGTTTTGCTAATCAGCAGCCACCAGCTGCATCCCCCTGTCTTGCCCCGGTCACATCTGTACTCTTCTCTCGACTCCCCCAGTGTGTCCATGCCTCTGCTCCTGCCTTGTGCCCCCAGCCTGAGCAGCCAACGGGGCCCCCAGGCTTCACATGATACAATTCCCAACAGATGGTGTGCTCTGGGCATTGGGCAGCCTTGTGGAGGTAGGAGATAGCATGTGGGTCCTGGCTGCTCTGTGCCACTTGGACATGTCTGTGTCCCTGTCCTCTCTGCACTGACACCTACAATTCCTTCCAGCCAGGCACCTGCTCTCCAGGTGGTGTTCTCTGCAGTATGGAGCAAGGAGGAGAAATAGAAAAATTCACAGACATGCACTTAAATAATTTTTTAAGTGATTTTCCCATGAGCTGTCAGCAGCTCTTTAATATTATGCTGCCTTTGCTGGCTGATCATGTCACTGCTCCAGCTTGGAGGGCGAGTGGTTGCAGCTGCCTTAAAAAACAGGATGATAGCAACATCTCTCTCTTGGAAGACTCGTGCTAGCTGATCCTCAAGCACCATTCTGGATCCTATGAAAGAATGGCTTCTTGCAGTGGGCAGCAGGATGGCAGCAAGGGGTCAGCAGCAAAGATGCACAGCCACTGACTGCTGCCCTGTCCCCAGCAGAGAGTGGAGCCACAGGCTCCAGCCACAAGGTACGCAGAATATTGCTCAGAAATGAAGAACTGGTCTCAAAGGAGAGGAAATGGATGTAGCCTTCTGTGTCACACCACCCCTCCAGCCCTGCCCAGCCACCAGGCTGGGACGGCTGCCCTGTCCCCAGAGATCCCTCCCTCCCTCCTCCAACAGCCAGCAGGAAGCAAACGATAAAAGCCACACAGCTGCTCACAGCCCTGCACTGGGTCCCTAGCTGGTCACTGTCCTAATCCTTCAGCTGAGGATGTCTGGAGATTATGAGGAAGAAACACCATGCATGCTCGCCCTGTCCTGCCCTCCCCGGGGCATCTGCCTGCAGCCACGGCCAGGAGCAGGATACTGGGCGCAGTGACCCGGCCCCACAATGACGGCTCATTAGGCATCATGCTCTCCGTGCTGCCGTGGTCACTGCTGTCACTCTGGCAGGTGGGAGGATTTTGTACAGTGTGGATGACTGCTGCGAATGTCAGCTTTAATAGCAGATTTCACCTTAGCTGGACAAAAAACCCCTTTGCCCTGTGGCAAAGCCACTGTGGCCAAGTTGCATACACTCACCAGGTCAAACCTGGCCATCTGCAATTTGCACTTTCATAGCATGGGGAAGAAATAGTTATTTCCCCTAATTACATGTTAAATGCCAAATAAATGCCCTATCCTGTATGGTAATTGCAATGTCACTGTGTGATTAATGCCTGCTCTACAAGCTGAGAATCTGCACAACATTTGCAAACTGTAATAACCCAGCTCCCCCCGAGTCATGAAGCTCTGCCTGGCCTTTCTGTCACTAGCCGTTTGCTGGGGCCTGGTGAGCCAACACGCAGGGAGCTTTCCAGACCTGCCAGAAAATGTCTGCAGCAGGGCCCAAGCTTACGACGCAAGTCTGTTCTGCACCAGCGTCAGAGAGCTGCGGCTATGCCCGGCTCCAGGCCTACCTGAGCGCTGTCCCTCAGGCAGCATACAGTGGCCCTGGGGCTGCACGACCCAGCCATGCGGCGAGGAGGGCAGTGCCGGGGCGGCCCAGCTCCCACGGCCCCTGGGAGCTGCGCTGGGGCTGGAGCTGAGGCCGGGAGCTCGGTGCAGGCGCTGGCTGCCGTGCCGGCCCCACGGCCACTTCACACCCTTGGGGTGTCCCAGGGCAGGCGCTCCTTGAAGCTGCTCCTGCCACAGTCAAGTGACCCATCACCGTGCCGATCGATACGAGGCTGAACATTAAAATTGATTCTCCAGACAATCTCACATTCCAGTAACGAGCAGCGCCCTCGTCGTGATGATTTCTGCAGACTTTCCATTATTATTTGTAAACAACGCCATCGCACTATGAACACGGAGGGTCAGGTCTCCTCGCATCAAAACAGCCAGCCACGATGGCCGACAGCCATGGGAAACCGAGGGCTGAGCCGCGCTCCCCTGCCCACTGCTGCTTCTGAGGAGGGCAGCTACTCAGGAGAAGAAAAGGCTTTCAAGTTTAGTTTCATATGTATATGAGGGTCTCAAATGGTGACACTTGCTAATTACATTTTAGAAAATAACAAAAGGAAATTCTAGAGAAAAGCTCAGCGTTTAGCCTTCCTCCCCACATCTACGCTGTTTTTTCCACTTTTTAAAAGAAATAATCTTTTAAGCGCTAAAAAAACTCCCTAGTGCAGCTGGTACAAATGCAGCATAACCTTGAATTATATGTAGCAGGGCTGGCTTTCATTATTTATTAGCAAGATCAATTAGAATATTCTGTTTGCAGAAGAATATAATCCAATATGTACTTCAAGCACTAACAGCTAAATATATGCTTATTTAAAAATCAATCTAAAAGTCAAGGTTTCCTTTGTAAATTCTTACTACAGATTTAAAAAAAAAAAAAAAAGCTTTGAGTGTTACCACCTGCTGAATACTGTAGTCTCAAGGAGACAGCTATACATTTTAAAACATCTCAAACGGGAATTGATTGTAAAAGGCAAACAGTTGCTGCAAACGCGGCATGGAAGAGCTGCAGGGCGAGGAGCCCAGCGCCCCGCAGGCGGGCAGCAGGAGAAGCCCCAGCAGCGTGCCAGGCGTGCCGAGCAGCTCGCCCCCGGCACACAGCATCCCGGCACAGCCTTGCTTTTCATTGACTCGCCCGGGCTGACGCAGAGCCAAAGCACCAGCCTGGAAACCTGGGTCTGCGAGCGCCGCAGTGTCCTCTCCTTTCTCCCCCAAACAGCAGGTTTCTAAGATTAATTGTCATGTATTATTTATTGACCTCGGCCGTGACCTTGGTCCGGAGCTGGGTGCTCACAGAGCATGCCCACCCTGCGGCGGTGCACAGGGAGGCCGCAGGGACAGGTGCGGAGACGGGCACTGGTGCTGCCCAGCCCCGGTCGCTCCTCTCACACCCCGCGGGTCCCCCCTCCGTGCACGGCTCCCCCAGCTGCGCCAGCACTGCCTTTAATCTCTCCCCTGCTGTAAGCCCGGAGCGGGTGTGCTCAGCGAGCTGCCAGGTTCTCCTTCTTCCTTAAGCTCTTTCTTTTTCGTCTTTCATTTCTAAATCTTATCTCCAGGTAAAGAGGGTATTTGATGGGATCAAAAGGTGACCTTTAACAAGGTTAGCAGAGCCTCAAATAATATCCTGCAAGTTCATGCACACTCGAGCATTAAAGGGAATGCTTTTCTGATCTCATGTTCCTCAGTGGAAAAGTTGTTTCACAAAGATCTCTGCCAAAAGTCTGTGCAGAGCACCGAGGAAACTTTCTCAAAAAAAACAACACCTAGAGTTAGGCACAGATTGTCCTCCAGCTTCTAAGAAGGTAATCATTAAAAACTTCTGAGGTATTTCTTTCTCTGCTAACATTTCCCAGCTTCTTGCCAATTTCCTGGGTCTAGATTGCTGAACATCCCGCATCTCTCACTTATCCAAATAAAATCACTCAAACACATCTTAAGAGAAGTGTGGCTGTTACAGACGGGGGTCAGGCAGAAGCAATCAGGACCCTTGGAGGTGATCAGCGGACTGGAAATGCATCCAAATGGAGCCGGATGGGGACACCTGCTGCAGGAGGTGGGGGTGGCACGGAGCCCCCCCTGCGGGCCTACAGCGCGGTGCAGGCCCACGGCCAGGAGGACGGGGCTGGGGGAGCCCATGTGGGCCTCCAAATGATGCTGGTGGTGGTGAGGCCCTTCCTGAGGAGACCAGGTCCCGGCTGACCGCTGCCCCCTTGCCACGACAGCACCTGGCAGCCCCCTACAAGCACCGTTCGGAGACACTGCAAGCCAGCGGTGATGGGACCCCGTGCCACCGGCGCGGTGAGAGGCCGTGCACGGGCTGCCCCTCCGCGCCGGAGCTGGCCAGCGCCTCCACACGTGGCAGGGCGCCCAAAGCGAAGCGAACAGACGGGGGTGGTAGGCGGATGGGGATGATTACCGGCGTTAATCACTTCCGTGCCGCTGTACACGAGCACAGCAGCGCAGCCCAGTCCACTCTGCTGCCAAGCGCCACACACGGGCGTCGTGGCAGATGAGGGCTCGGCGACCGCCCACAAGCTGCCCCCTCAGCATGGCTCGGCCTGCCCGCAGTGGGACCCCCGTGCCCCCACACCGGGGCAAGGGACGGGAGAGGCTGCCTCCCACCGCCAGCCTTGTCCTGCACACGCATCCCCCGGGAACGCCAGGGCCACCCCAGGCCAGCCAGCAGCCAAGGGGCTGAAATGCCTTATTGCTCCTTTGAGACCTGGGCTCCACTTGTTTGCAGACTGAATTCCCAGAAGCCGAGGCTTTTTACTAGTGGATCTGCTGTAGAACCATGTTATTATAGATTGCAAGTTCCTTAAAGGTCAGATAACACAATACAATTGAATCATATTAGTGAGCATACCGACTTGGTATTTTACTAAGAAAACCCATAAAGCAGATTGTTTGTTGCAGAGAAACACAGGTTGTATAATAAAGTCAGCGTAATTGTCTCCAGAAACAAACAATCAGTTTACAAGAAAAAAAACTCCCTGTAATTGTGGGTCCTCCGTGCAGCTGCTGTCAGAGCAAGGCACTGGGAGGATATCGAGTGCAGATATTGCAAGTATGTATTTTACAATTTAGGTTACAGTACCTAAATGCATTGCAGAAGACCTAGTAGGGAAATAAACAATTTCCAAGTGTATTGTTGAGAGACAAATATTCAATACTTCATTTAATGTATGGTTTGCAGTTAGTGGTTAATCTAAGACAAAGCAGAGCGAGCCATGTTTCACACTGCTATTAAGGAAATGCAGAATTGATTGTGAGAATGATTGAAGATTTCTAAAGAGCACAATTCCCAAGTCAGTGATGACCCCTCCTTTTTTTTTTCTAATTTGTGTGTAATCTACTCAGACAAATGCTTTTATCGCATTTATTTCCTTTCCAAGTTACAACCTGTGTGATTAATTACTTAACTGCGCAGTCCTGGTTACCCTGCTGTACTGTCTAATTTTTCTTCCTTTTAAAAAGGTTTTCTACCCCAAATAGACATATTTCCTTTTTAAGCTCCTTTACTTCATTCCATTCAAACTTGCTGTTAATAACCTATCATATCAGCGAAAACCTACAGCAGAGAGATTTTCCCGCGACCTGCCCAACAGCTGCCAGTGCTGGCCTTTGATTCCGCAGGTACTACTGGCGGCAGTGGGCACAATTAGTCACCTCGCTTCCTGCTCGAGAATGGTGCAGACCTTTTCCATGGTGAGATGCGAGTCTTGGGGAGAGGAAAAGCACAAACCTCTCTCCAAAGTTCTCAGCGCTGGTATGGCTCCCCGCTCATGCAGCTCTTCTCAGCCCTCCGCAGGCCTGGAAATTCTCATTTGGTTCTAGATTTAATCTCATAATGAAAAAGGAATTGGAACCAGTGCAACTGTTTTAAACTACCCTAGTCACAGAAAGAAGAGGAAAAGTCATTTTTAAAAAAAAATTGAATACACAAAGCCACGTCGCCTTTCATCCATCTTTAATACCAGCGTCTGCTGTTAACAATCTGGATGGAGGCGATTGGGAAGGCTCTGCGAGTCTGCCAGCCTCCTCCGTGCAGGGCCTAATCTCCCTTCCTGCAGCATGCCATTGTGTTCCAGCCAAACAGCAGCAAAATGCACATGAAAAAGCAATTAGATTTAAATCTGGTTTCCTCTTTCTACCTTGCCTTTCTCTTTTCTCTACTTAGATGCTCTTCAGTGTTGTAACTAATATGATTTGTGTATAGCACAGTGTGAAACAAAGATGATTTATGGGTCTGTTAACACTACACAGCTACCTGACACCATCACAGACCCCTGAAAGGGCACTCCAAGAGCAGATTGCTAAGAGAATTCTAGCATTCTGTATAATTATTTATAAACTCAGCCCACATAATCACCGCAATTCCAACTCTCACAACACTTGTGTGCTTTCTTTATGCCACGTTGTGCATTTTTGGGAGAAAATGCAACTACCGTCCTTGACCAAGCTCCGATGCCCTGAACACCACACACCCAGCCACTGCCAAATACCAGCTCAATAAACTGGTGTTTAATTCAATACATTGATGTTTCAGCTCAGATTACCTTGTGCCTTAGCTAAAATAAATGTGGGTACAGTTTCTGCATTTCATTACCAACAGCTAATGAAGGGGTCTGTGCGCTTAGGAACCATCAGAAACGACTCCATCAGCAGTTTCAAAAGGCCAGCATTTTCAAGGCTACCTAGGCGACTTGGGTGCCGAAGTCATCTTTGACTGGTCAAATTTTACCTGAAGCTTCGAGACCGGCTCTGTCAATGAGGATCCTAAGCCTCTGCACTAGCAAATGCCCTTCATTAATTCTTAATGCTGCCCCAAGTACATCCAGTGTCCTCATCACTTGGCAGCCCTCCCCCTGCAGAGAGGGCAGGCTGGGAGTAGAGCCTCCTCCCTTTCCTTCAACATATAACAAGAAGCCAAATGAAATAATGAAACAAACTCATTTTAATGCCACAGAGGGAATTGTTTTATTGCTAAAGCAGCAAATAGAACTAATTGAATCTGCTAGAAAAAAAATGGAGAGAAGGAAAAGAAAGGATAGGTGCAGTGCACAGACAGAAAGGGTGAATTTGGGTCTGAATATTCATAGGCCTGGAAACTGCAAATCCTTGAATGCAAAATATCTTCATAACTGATAACACTGCCACAGGAAATGCATGCACAGCGCTTAGAGAGAGGAAGTCTGGAATGTTTGCTTTTACCTTTTTTTTTTTTTTTTGAATTAATATTATGGAAGAAATCCTCTGGTTCATTAAGCTGCTTTGCACCCCCTTCATAAAACACGACAGGCTGAGAGTGAGCACTGCAGGCTGGTGCTGCTGCCCATCCACGGCTGACGCACGGCACGGCTGGGCCGGAGCTGCTCTTCCCAAATCACTTCCAAATCCATGCGTAGTCGGCTGAACCTGCCACATGCTTTTAAACTCGCTGTTTTCAGCAAACCTTAATTTTTAGTAGCAACATATATATTAATGTAGGGGGTTCGCATTTTAATTAAGGCAGCGTTCATGTTCTTCACTACAACACTAAGTCATCCAGCAAGAAACACGAAGGATATAAATCCTGTTAATGAAGAAGGAACTACGTATTCTGAGCTGTACATTTAAACACCAACATACAAAATGACTGTTACACAAAGTGCAAGGGAGTACTCTAGGAGAAAGACTGGGCTAGAAATGCAATTTATGTTCCGGAGGGCCACACAGCACTCATATGGCACCACTGCAACTGTAGGCCACAAATCCACATCCCAAAGGCACAGCAAACTAGCCTGCTGTACCTCGACTTCTTTGCAGAGTGCCCTGGCTTGTCCTGTGCTCCCCAACACCCGTGAGCACCAAGTGGCAGCCACAGGTCTCAGCGGAGCCGCTCCTGCTGTGGCAGCCTCCTGAGCAATCCTGCATCTTGTTTGGGAGCAAAGCCACCGAGCTGAAACTCCTCTGCAGAGCCACCCCAGCCCCTTCCCTACTCCCAGCATCCCAAATCCCTACCCTCTGGGTGCAGCAAAGAAACGCACGCTCTTGCCAGCCTGTGACGCACTCCAAGCATTAGCAAAAGTTAATGGGGGGCACTAGCAGAGGCACGCTGCAAAGCACCTTGTCGGCAACCCTGGGCGAGAACCTTGAGCCAGGCAGCAGAAGATGTGCATCTACCGTGGTACGCTGAGATGCCCCACAGGAGCCCTGGCCAGCAGGAATCCTGGCTCCTGAACATATTACTCTGACGGCATTCAGCAGGTTTGAACTTAAACATTAATAAGTGAGCTCCTTGAACACTCTTGCAATGGGAAAACATTTTCTCTCCATTGACTGTATCAAAAAAAATGGCTGAAGAATTTCTGTTCAAATTTTCCAAATTACCCAGTCCATGGCAGAGACATGGATGATCTCCTGCAGAGACAACCACATCTCAAGATGAGAGTGTTTGAGAATATCATGTGGGAATGGGGTAATAATAAAGCACCTTGATGTAACTTTACCAGCAGTGGCTCTAGCAGAAAAGACTGTAATGATCTAATAACACATTTCCCCTGCTGCCATTCCAGCCTCAAGAAATCCAGAGTAGTTTGAGCCTTAAATCCATCCCAGTCTTCCTTTGTCATTAATTGTTAGGCTATTTGTATTATGCATTTTACATACTGAGTAGACTCCAATTTCATGGTGGACTAGATTGCAGGAATGCCTCTTTTAATCTTTTTAATTCTAAAGTAGTATAGAACTTTAATATTTTCTAATAGAGTATGCATTTACTCACATCTAACAATATCACCACAATTTAGGAGCAATAAAAGTCAAGCTACTGTCAGTATGATAAGCTTGCTGCTTTATTTCCAAAGTTCAGTCAGTTAACCTAAGAGAGCAATAGCTTTCCTACCATGAGTAACGATGCAGAATAATATTTAGACAGAGATAAACCCTTTTTGCATAGGAAATTGCATTATGAGTTGCCGGGTCTTAGAAATTTTCAGCTTGCTGCGTTAGTTTACCAACGAAGTTATTGCCTCAGGCATTTTTCTACTGTGCTTTGATTTTTTTGGGGGTTTCTGGAGGATTTGGAGCTGAGTAAGGAACCTTTATTGTTCTTGATCTAGGCATGTGTAGCACACCCAGCGGCACAACGGCGCTCCCTCCTCCCACGCTGGCTCGCATGCAGCAGGCGTGGAGCAGCAGATGGGCAGAGCAGCCCAAGCAGCGGCCACGGCAAAGGACCAGACCCGGGCCCGCAGTGGGGATGGTGCAGACCATGGTAGGGTGCCCGCAGCAGAGCCCTGGCGCTGCTCCCCGGAACCCCCCACAGGCCCCAGCAGCTGAGGACCTGGGATTAACAAGGCTCAGATCAGCAGCCAAGAAACGAGCTGGGAGCACTGACAGTGCAGGCGCGTGGCAGAGGAGTCGATGCCCGCGATCCCTGGGGGAAGACAAAGCGGGGATGAACCAAAGGCCGATTAAAGACCTCTGGCAGCAACAACTTCAGGACCCATGGTCAGCCACCAGCATTTCATGAGTCATCACTTCAGATGTGAAAGGCCTGGCGTGCCTTTAAACAGGTGGGACTGGAGCTAAGGAATTCATAATTAGTAACTCGCCCTGATGAGGCAGCCCCCTGTAGCCCCGGGCCAGCCAGGAGGCGCCTCCCCGACGCGAGCTCTCAGAAGGAGGCCCTGAATGTGGGGGCGACAGCCAAGCAGTCCAGGGGAGCGGAAGGCACACCACAGGAGCCCTGACTCCTTTCAGAGCTATTGCCTCCTCGTAGTTGGCATTACACAGATCATATGTTTTTGTCTTTTCCTTGACTGGGTGATCGCAGCTTGTGCTGTCAGCTGCTGAATCCAAATGCGAATTTAGCACACGCTTCTGACTCTGACGTTAGCTTTCCATGAGCGTGCTTGCCTGCTCAGCTTAATTATATGAATGTCCATCAAGAACAAATACAGAAAGGGCAGAGCTGAGGCTGAAATAGTTATTTGCAGATGTGGATGAACACTAATAGAAAGTATATTATATTACTGTACCCATCTCAATGCAAGATGAAAGCATCTATGTTCTAAAACAAAGGAGAGCTATGAACTCAGGCTACCAGAGTATCGCTGCTCTACTTGGAACCAAAACGATTGCCCGCTAATAAAGGAAGGGACCGAGTCCACTCCAGACTGGCTCTTGAGGGAACGGAAATCAGATTTTAAGCTTGAGATGTGCTACAGCAATCTCCGTAATACAAAATAAAGTCTGGCAGATAGAGTTATTTTTATCCAAAGTCAGTGCTGTTTAGGAGGTTCGTGGCTTTAACCAACGTCCCCCTACTATTTCCTCTTCCCCCAAGCCTCCCTTCCTCAGTTTCTTCAAGGTACTGATGAGATTGGACCAGACAGACTCTGGGATATTTTGGGAGGATCCTACGTTACTTAGCTGTGAAATCAATTGTGAATTTTGCATCCACCCTCAGCGTTTGTCCTGTTTATATTGCCAAATAAATTCTTTAAAGAAGTACTGTACTTCACAGGAGAGCTTGTCAAGGTAAATACCTTCATTTACATAAAATGTGACTAGCAATTGAAATGTTAAAGCCATAAAGAGCAAGTTTATGATCCATCCTTGATGCTTGGATGTATAATATGACAAGGGGGAAAATAGTGTGCCTTGCAACATTTACTAAATTGGTATGTTGACTCTGGGGATGGAAATGGGAAATTTGAAAAAAATAGGTATTTTTCCCCATAAATATGAATCCTTTCCACAGCCTTCAGATACTTGCCTTTTGAATACTCTTGCTCAGCTTGGGAACAGCAGCTACCCAAACAAACAAGTGGGCGAATGGCAGCAGCCCCAGCCCTCAGGCACCCCCATGCACTGGGGCCCCGGACTGAAGCACCGGGGATGGGGATGGCCCCGTGCTGTGCCCCTGGCCCCTCCGCCTCCCTTCTCTTGCTTGAAGACACCGCGCCGTCTTTCAGTTCGCTGGGGTTGGTCCCAATGCTCCGGGAGCACTGGGATGCTGTTGGTGCCACTCAGCCCTTGCACGCGGAAGCCCTGGACCCACAGAGGCTGCTGTGCCGTTGGCCCCGCTGAAGTCCGAGGGAAGGCGGCACCCACATGCAATTATTTTTAAAGCAGAGATCTGAGAAGTAATTCCTGCAACCCCTCTCTTGTGCCTGGCTTTGCCCCCAGCAGGCTGAGCAACCCACGGGGCAGATCCTGCCCTGGGTTTTCCACCTCTGTACCCCAGGAGCAAAAGCAGCACCATGCTTTGCTGCGGGTGAGCTTGCGTGGTTGATTTAAACAGTAATTCCTCTCTGAGACTGAAAAGACTCTCATAATTTAGGGTTTTCT
The DNA here is from genome assembly GCF_013377495.2 of Cygnus atratus. NCBI lineage: Eukaryota > Metazoa > Chordata > Aves > Anseriformes > Anatidae > Cygnus > Cygnus atratus. The sequence continues at coordinate 520,228 of NC_066376.1, forward strand.
TCCAACTTTAGAAAAGGGACTGGAAACCAATTTAAACCACTTCAAACCCTAAATAATACTTTTAAAAATGTGAATTAAAGGGTAAAATGGACTGCTGCCTACTTACATACCACAGTGAAATTATAATATCCACACTTAATGCTCTGGAAAGTTTGATAGTGTATGTTCTTCACCTGAACTCAGCACTAACATTTCAGCCATTCATTCACACTCTTACCCTTCTCAATTCATTGAAACTACTTCAAGCAAAAATCATTTGAAAGAAATTACCTCTGTGTATTACACCATGAGCAGTGAGAAATGTCCCACATGAGCCTCTCCAGCCCCCAAAGCAATAAAATTTCTGCTGAAGTGCATGATATAATAACTCAGGGAAAAGAAGTCCCCATGACAACAAGAGGTAAGAGAAATCCATGAAAAGCAAAAGATTCAAACCTCTCTCAATACAAGGTGTCACCAATTTGTACTGGAATTTTCACTCTGAAAATCAAAGGCTTTGTCCATAACTTTCTCTGAGAACCTGTTGTTCCTTCACCACTAGTCTGTGCTTCTAACAGAGCAGAACAAGCCTCTCTAAATCAAAAAAAAAAAAAAAAAAAAGCAAAGCAGGGGTCAGACTCATCATTTAAACCCATGAATGCAACCAGCTGACTCTTTGCCTTTCTCTTTTCCAAGGCAGCTGTTTTTCCCCCAAGGCCTATTTTTGGATTTTCTGTAGTATCTACGTGCTTGAGTGATACTGCCTTCATACACTGAGTGAAGCTCACCAACTTTGACACTACAAATAATATTTAAACTATTAGAAGCCAAGCACTGTGGCATTTACGTAAGTGGCTTACTGAGCAAAATCCTAGAGAAACCCTATGTCGTGAAGACACAGTGCAATAGTAAGATTATTTCAGGCCTGGAGACACGCTATGGCTCCCCCTGTGCTCTAAGGAATGCTCCAAAAGCCATCACAAGCCTCGCCTCTGCCTGGCTTGGCTGTTTTTCTGAGCCTTGGTTTCACTTCAGGCCTTTTGAGCCTTGGTTTCCCTCCCCTGGGAAGCGCTGAGCTGCCCCGTCTGCAGGGCCTGTGCCCGTGCCCGCCATGATGGAGCAGAGCGGGAGCGAGCGGTGGGGGGATGCGGCCCCAGGCCCCCAGCCTCCAGGCTGCCCCCCGAGCTGCAGGCTCCGAGCAGGGCGGGCAGGCTGCGGTAGGCACCCAGCTGCAGGCAAGCGCCTTACACCAGGACACCTTACAGCAGGAGGCAGGAGCAGCCATCCGGCAGCTGTCCCCTGCCAGCATGTTGTCCCTCACACTCATCTCGAGCTCTTTGCGAGAAGGAGCGAGCGCAGTGCGGAGAGGCGCTGGGTGCTGAAAGCCGCTGCCATTCCCATGGCTACAATCAAGTTGCCTGTGGTTAGCCATCATCAGGTGATAAAACACTGCAAAGAGGCCTGATTTATTTCCGCATCCCATCCCTTGATCTGAAACGGAGCGGAAAACTTGGAGAAACTGCTGATGAACGCGAGTGGTGAGCAGGTTCCCCTGGCACAGGGAAGGGGCAGAGGCCGGGGGCTGGCACACGGTGGGTTCACCCTAGTAGCTCTGGGTGCAGAAGAAAATCCAAGCCAATGATGCAGTGGCCTTTCTCCAGCCTCCAGAAGGGTGAACTGCAGGGACAGACTAATGGACAGCCTGGCCCTCTTCTCACAGCTGCCAGCCCATAAGCGAGGTGAGCACCAGACCCATCAGCTCTGCTGAGAGCTGGGTGCGGGCTCTGCCAGGAGCATGGTGCATGCAAGCACTTGCTATGCACAGAAGATGGGCTAGAAAGAAAACAAACAGTGCAAATGTAGGTTCTAATCCAGACCTAAGGGTTTAGCAAATGTGAAAGGGACAAGGTATTGAAAGAGCTATGTTACATAGAAATACTGGTGCAGTCTTCAACCCTGATAAATCTCAATATATTGGATCCCCAGAGGTGGGAGGGCAGCTGAGTCACTATATTTCAGCAAAAGCCAACTCACAGCAGGTCCCAGACAAAAAAAAAAAAAAAAAAAAATCAATACACTTTCCCTAAGTTACCAGAAGTGCAGAGGGCACAGTACACTAGGAAGGCCTTTTACAGAGAAATACAGCAGTTGCCAGGCATCTGCAGTGGCGCCCATCATTAGAAGCAAACCCCAATCTATCCTTCCACTGTAGGTGTTCCTATAGTGCCCAGCAGCGCAGAATAGCAGCGCTGATGGAAGCAGTTTGATTTTCTGAATATCCTGAACGGATCAGAGTGGCATGAGTATTACCCAGCAACACAATTACATCTCACAGCAAGGCTTACGCTGCGTGAGGCCACGGCCAACACGGCCCTGAGCTACTGCTGTCCAACAGCTGTTAAGGGATGCTGGAAGGGGGTCTCATCGCACATCCTTGGGCGCCTCCAGTGCCATTTCTGCCGGCAGCCGTGGCGGCGAGGGCACAGCACTCTGCGGCAGATCAGCTCCTGTGCAGCCTCCACAGAGAAGGCTCTGCCACACCAGCCTCCCGATGACAGCAGGAGGGAGATGAGACCGCAGGCAGTGCCCGGGAGGAGCAGAGCCTGTTACAGGGATAACCATGCATGACAGCAGCTTCCCAAATACAGCTGAGTTTAATGTCCACAGGGACATGACAGAGCATTGGCTCCCCAGCCACAGCCAGCTGCTTCTTGAAACTGCTGGCTCAAGAATACATGTTTATTCTTGGGAAAAGAGCTCCCTGTCATGGTATTCATCATTTGTATGAGGGTAGTTGCTTACAGAATAACACACCGGCCTGACTGTTATGGAGAACACTCAAAAAATAAAAAAACACCACACAAAACAGACAGGCAGTGAAAACAGCATTAGACATGCAAACCATTTCATTGCTTGTCATGGTGACTGCTCCCTGCAGTGGCTGCAATGGGACTATTCCACGCATAAAGCTACATCCCGTATAACTGCTTAGCATGTGGAAGCCTGGGGCAGAGTAACAGGAACGTGGTCTAATTACAGAGACATTGCCGCAGCTTCTTGGTGAAGGCTCCACTGAGAGGGGAGGCAATGAGCAGAGCAACATGCATGTACACACAGAAATTAACTCCTGAAGTGAGGTTTTGGAATAACCTTCAAATCGCTGAACTTCAGAACTCCAAACGTAATTTCACCACCATCAGACATTCTCTTTGCTTTATGGACATCATATTTTTGTTGAAACTACAAAACTGACTGTTATGAATCCTCAATTTTCTGCTAAACATTGGATGTCCAGATAGCTTTCAAAATGCAAACGGAAGGAATTGAACCATCTCACGTTCCTGAGCCTGCAGGCTGATGGAGCTGGTGGTCTCAGAGTCCTGGACTGTCCTATTCAGCGAGCTCTGGGAGATGCTGAAAGTGCTAAGATCTACTCTTTTGGTCATTCACACAAGCAGAGCAACCCAGCTAAGCACCGTCTGTTCAGGCTACTTCTCCCTCCTCATGCACTGAGAGCCCCAGCCGCGTTCTCTGACACCTCCAGACAAGGTGCAGCAGCTCTACGGGTGTAAAGCGATCCCACGGCTCACACAGCTGGCAGAGGGCAGGGCAGCGGCTGCGATGCCAGCAAGATCAGGATCGCCTCCTGCTTCCCTCCAGTTAAAGCTGCCCAGGACCACACTGACCAGCGGGGCTCTGCTGCAGACTCCAGGTCCTGCCCTCCCTTACGCTGCCTCTCGGACAGCTGTCACAGCACGCACCAAACTGAGGCTTCCAGCACTGCAAGGTGACAAATCTGTCCGAGGGTCAGACACTGTGGGCAGCTGGCAGTTCCCTTTATCCACAAAATCCTCTTGTGCTCATTTGCAGTTTTTTCTTGGCCAGGCAAGGAACTCGGGCATACCCTGGATGCTGCTTCAGTTGGTAATGAGCATTTGTAGGTGTAAGCTAACTTCCTTTACTGCTCGGAGGCCTCTAAGAGCTTCCCCCTTGTTCTGCTGCCCTTTTTGCACTCCCAGACAAGTCTCTCAATTCGTTTCCAACTGCAGGATAGCTCAGGACAGAGCTCGTGGCATGGGACATGCCCACGGAGGCAGGAACATCGCGCTGGGGAGCGCATTGCCCACACAAGCACCGGGGGCTCGCACGGTGCGTGGGCTGAAGGGGCAGCAGACATGGCCCTGGGCATGCTGGGGGCACACAGACGCTCAGGCACTGACTAAAATTCAACTGCAGTTTGACAGGGAACGATGGCACATCCTGTGCTTTAGAAGGAAGGAGAGCGCGATAGTCACCAGTGACTTCCAAAGGAAAGGCAGATACCCGTTCCTTGCCAGAACCTGACATGTCCACGGTGGGACAGACTTCTGGTGTGTCATAAGGATAGAGTCAGACTCCACTGCCCAAGGTGATACTTACTGCCAGCTATCAAGGTCCCAGACTTGAGAGAGAACTGAAGATATGCAAGTAATACATACACACAATATAAGTAATGCCACACCGTTAACAACAGAAAAGGTTAAAAGCCACTTCCAGCTACCCTTCTAACACAATCTTTAATAGCAGTCAAGTTAATTTAATAGTAGTCAAGTTAAAATCTGCATTAAGAAAAAAGATTAGGAAGTTATCAACAAAAGTTAATGCACATCAGGTATTAGGTGCAGCTTAAAGAAAGTTCTATCGCTGAACTCGTGCTTCAGACAGACAAACACTAAGATGTATAGAATCACAAATTAGAGTCACACAAACAATGCTGGCAGCATAGCACAAAACAACTGAAACAAGCCTTGAACTCGGTTTGCAACAGTACATGTGTAGGAAGACTTCAGTTCTGTAATTTCTACGTAAACTTTGACTGCAGAGTTAAAGCAATGACAAACAGCACAGCTTTTCCTAAAGGTTACCAGGAAAACAGAACAGACTGCAGAGAACTGGTGTAACAGGCTTTGCACACACAGCACCATCCAACACGCAGAAAGCTGTATTTTGCACTAACTTCAGCCTCTGAACACTGTCCCGAGTCAGATCCTGGACACACTGTTTACGGCTGACTAACCTCATGGCAGCAAAAACCCAAATATGTGGTACACACACAACAGAACGGATAGCATTTAGGTACCATCTCCATTTTACACATGGAGAAACTAAGGTGAGGAAGCTGCTGCAAGACCAGCCCTTAGCTGTATTAACAGAGGTTGGACTAAATGATAAGCTTCTCTTCCCAGCTCTGCTGGACTATCCGAACACGTTCTCAGAAGTGAATGACAAAGCAAGGAACACCAAGACGGATATTTCCTTATTTCATTACATATGAAAAAATAAACTCAACCGTATTAAAAACTAACAGCTTATAGTTCATAAAAAGAAGTGTTATATGTAAAATGTAAACAATTGATAAAAGTCACTAAGGAGACACCGGTATAAACACTTCAATAGCTGTCCTTTTAAAAAAAAAAAAAAAAAGGAAATAGACATTTACATTGAAAGGAAAAATCTCCAGTTACTCTACCTGGGACACAGCTGCAAGCAGTCAGCCTTCTTAGTGCACCCAATTAATATCAGAGAGGGTCAGGAAGAAATTCTTGCGAATGTGGGCAGCGTTCCCCCCCCCCCCCATGCTCTGCAGCTCTGTACAGCACCGAGCACAGCAGCCTCCTGGTCTGCCACAACACGACCCACTAGCACGGTGCAAGGGGAAGGAAGCCTGTGGCTCCTGAGGGCCGTTAACGCTGCAACCTGCTACCTTGTTCCAGCAAGGCTGAAAAACTTTTACAAGGAGAATGGAGAGCAATGCTATCTGGGTTGGGCAGGTGTGAAGAGGGGATCGGGTTAAGCAATCAGGGCAAATGCTCAGGGCCACAGTGACAACTAAAGCAGCCAAGTCATTTATTTGTCCCCTGACCAGAGAATCCATCCTTCAGCCCTGCCCAGGAACCTCACAAATCAGCTCTGGCCCACTCTTTTCGTCTCACACCTCTCTACCAGTGCAGCACATCACTAGTGCTGGAAATCAGCTAAGCAGACCGTAGAGCTACTGCAGAGATGAAAAATTTCAATGCTTTCTGTAAGCGAAAAACCTGTGCACACCGTTTACTCCAGGAGAGGAGTTGCACCCACACTCTAGCCCTTTTCTTGTAGCACGATTTTAAAGATGAAAAAGCAGCTGCTTGCCATATTCCGTGCTTGATCTTCTTCTACCGATTTTGAATAAAACCAAACTTATCTATATGCAAGTCTCTAGCTTCTTCCAGCAGATTTTCTAAACGTATTTTTCAAGGCAAAGCTTTCCTGCAGAAAAACAAACAGTAAAAAAAAAAAAAACCACGTCTGAAATTATTATATTAATATAAATAAAATAACATCAGTCAACCTTTTATTCCTTCCCCATGTTGGTACAGAATACTGAAAACACTCTCAGAGACTAACATACTTTCAGAGTGCTGATCTCCACTTTACTGAAGTCCCTCAAGAAAATCCCTCAGCATTCTAACAAAGCCAAGTGGATGCTACACCAAGTATTATGAGGACTTGGCTTCCACAATTTCCATAAGAAGTTGCCCAGAGTTCCTCAGATTTGCATGCTGTTCTCATGAAAACTGTGTACGCTAATGCAGAGCATCCAGGTAATTCATGCAGTAACCAACTTGCTGCCCTAGTATAGTTTCTTCTTAATTTTCAGAACACACGTGCAACAAAGATGCAGAACTTCATCTGCTTAACCACAGACCGTTTCTTAGAAAGAAATTGGTATGGGTTTCTTTTAACCATAAACTGGAGAACCACGGTAATTCGCAAGCTACACTAACATGCTGCGTTCTTTTTAGTTTAAGGCTAAGAAAAAAAAAAGGAAAAAAAAAAAAGGAAAAATCCAAGGGGGGGGGGGGGGGAAAGAAAACCAAAACACAAGCAACAAAACCCTGAGCCATCACGATTCATTGATTTGCTAAACCTGCCAAGGCAATTAACACTTCCTTACTGCAGTTCAGGGTCTTCTAATAATCAGAACTTCTAAGATTCCCTAAAAACGTTATGCTATGCCAGATAACAACGTTCAGAGGTTTCTTCACGAATAGAATTAAACCTTGTCAACGGAAAACAACTTTCTGACGTGGAACTTGTTGAATAAAGAGTAAATCTCATTTGCGAGGTGCACCACGCAGCGCGTACGAAAGCAGGCATCCCCTTCCACTTCAACACCCGCAGCACCAGCTGGAACAGCTCGCGATTTATTTCGGCAGTTCCGGACCCGGTCGGACGTGCCGTGCACCGGGTGCTGCGGTCTGCCCGAGGGCCCCGGGCAGGGCCGCGACAGAGCCGCGACATCTCACGCGGCTCCTGCCCTTCGGCCACGGCCCCGCACCGAGGGCGCGGCGTCAGCCCGCCGAGGCGGCCGCCCCCGCCCGGGCAGCGCCGCTCGCGCCTCGCGACCCTCGGGGGTCCCGGGACCCCCCCCCTCGGCCCTCACCTGTACCACTCGAGCCCCTTCTCGTAGTTCCTGTCGAAGAAGTGGGGCTCGGTACCCACGGCGCGCACGTCGGGGTGCGCCCGGATGGCCTCCAGCAGCGCCCGCGTGCCCCCCTTCTTCACCCCAATGATGAGGGCTTGCGGCAGCCGCTTCTCGCCGTAGTCCGGCGTGGTGCTGCCGCCGCCGCCGCGGCTGCCCGGGCTGCCGGCCCGGCTCAGCTCCTCGTCCGTGGTGCTCGACTCCTGCGGGTCCCTCTCGAAGGCGCCGCTCTGCGCCGCGATCGCCTCCCCGGGGGCCAGCGGCGTCCGCGGCCAGGCGTCCGCCGCCGCCGCTTCCCGGCTGCCGTTGGCGGCTCGCGTCGGGGCCGCGGAGGCGGCCGGGGCGCCGATGGTGCCCGGCGGGCTGCCGGCGGAGCGCGGGGCCGCCGAGCCGGGCGGCGCGGCCGGGGAGCGCAGGGCGGCCGGGCCGGCGCCCCCCATGAGGCTGTAGCACAGGTAGGTGAGGCAGAGCGAGAGGCTGCACATGCAGAGCAGCTTCCGCGCCGGGGGCACCTTAGAGCCGCGCCCGCCCGGCACCCCCGGCTGGGCGGGGGGGGACATGGCTGCTCCCCGCTCCTCGCCCCGGGCACCGGGCGCACATGGTGTCAGCCGCCGCCCGGCCGCCCCGGCCGCATGGGGCGCCGCCGCCCTCCCGCCCCGCCGCCGCCGCGGGGGGGGAGCCCCGCATGGCACGCTCGCCGCCGGCCCCCGCCGGGCACCGGGACTCAGCGCGGCCGCGCGCCGCCGCCGGCCCCGCACTGTTGCCGCCGAGTTGCTGCCGCGAAACTTTGTGCCGGGTGGGCGGCGGGAGCGCGCTCCCGCGCCGGGAGGGGAGGGGACGGCCCGCGCCCGCCCCCACAGCCGCGCCGGGAGCGCGCCGGGCCCCGCCGAGCTGGGGGGGCAGCGGCCGCTCGGCACCGGGGGCGCCGCCTGGGGCAGCTCGGCAGGGCCCGCCCCGGCTGGCAGCCGGCAACCCCCGGAGCCCCCGCCGCGTGCCTGCGCCCCCGGCCCCGCGGAGGGTGCGTGCCGCCGGTCGGGAGGCAGCGCTGGCTGTGCTGCCCTGCGTGCCCTCCTTTTCCTCGGCAGAAGCGGCCACGCCGCAGCTCCTTCGCCCCTGGCCCCCGCGTGCTCCCCAGCGGGCGCCCCAAAATGCACTCCGTATTGGCAGCCTCTCGCCCCGGTGCCCCCAGCCCGCGGCCCCTGTCCGAGTCTCCCGGCTCCGCAAAGAGAAGCGCCCAGACGGGTCCTCCGGGAAACGCCTCCCGCTCCGCGCAGCCCCTCGCAGCAGGCCGGGTCCCCGGGCCCTGTCCCTGCGAGCAGAGCGGGGCCGCGCCGCAGGGCGGGCTGCTGGCGCCTGGCACCCGGGGAGAGGTGAGAGCCCGCGGCGAGGGGCAGGCAGCAGCTGGTGCATGGGTGCAGCAGAGCCGAGGGCCGTGGGGAACACGGAGGATTCACACTTTAGGTGCCAGGAGCTGCACCGCTCAGCGAGGCTGGTCACAGCGCTCAGCCAGGTGTCCCCAGCCTTGGTGGCGCAGGCTGGGCCCGACAGAGCCTCCCTCCTCACAGCTTTTCTGGAGCTGCCACCATCTCATCCCAGCTAAGCCTTTCGGCACTTCCCACCTCCAGTTCTCGGCTTTGGCTTCGGCAAGAATTTTGTGAGGGGAAGAAATGCATTGATGTCTCTCAGCCCCCTCCTGCCCCTCATTCTGGGGTCTTCTGGGCATCTCCCTCACAAGTACTGCACCAGGGCATTGGGCACCTTGCAGGTCTTGGTGTGTGGACCATCTCGGCCCCTCTCCGTAGGGCAGTGCTGGTAGTGCTGTGGTACGGAGGTCAACGGAGGTACAGGGTCATTCGCTAAAGCCCTCACAGGTGAACGAGCAGGAATCTAACCCCTTGCACCTGCTATCCCCAAAGCACCAGCACCATCTGGATGCTGCAGATTACCAGCAGAGCCAGCACCTGATCTGGGTGACAAAAGCTGTCGAGATGCTGCATGTTAACCCTCCTACACTAGGGCCACAGCTGGGCTTCTGAGCAAGTGTTAGGAAAGTGCAGACTCCAGCAGAGTACATTTCTAGCCTCATGTGGCTGTGAGTTCTGGGTACCTCATCCTGCCAGCTAGCAGAAGGCGTGCTTGGAGGCAGTGACCCTTCTCCACCGATCTCCACGTGGGGATCTGTGGAGCTGCGCATCCCGCCCTGCAGGGGAGCTCTGGGCATGGGCGGGCTGGGCAAGAGCCGGCTGACCTCCCTCGCGCTTCCCCAGCTGATGAGCTGTGGCCCGGATTTTACAGGGGAAGTCCAGGGTTTGCTCCAAATCTTGCTGTTACTTTGTGAAACTCAGCAGGGAACACCTCAGAACAACACACCATTGGAGTGTCAGCTGTGCTTGATCTCATGGCAAAAGCAACATTTGAAAAACATATTGAGTGCCAATATTAACTAGATACTGAGTGCTGGGAAAAAATATTCATCAAATAAGATGAAGAGCACAGACTTTCCCCGTAATGAACAAAAGCTCAATGCTGCTCTCAGCTGGACATGTGTTCTCTCTGTGCAGTTCCAGTTCCGATAGAGATTATTCCTTTATAATATATTTTTTATGGTACACATGAGACCTCTGAAATGCAGTGTCTTGTGTCCTGTAAATCATTTCCTGTAACTAGTGGATTCCTTTTCAACTGCATTACAGTAATGTGAATGTTAAGGGACTAACCTGAGCTGGCAGAAGCAAAGTCTCACATCCCTCCCTCACAGCCTCCTCCCCTCGTACTGCCAGGCAGCCAGCGGCCGGTGCCCTGGGCTGCCCCCGAGCTCCGCGGAGCCGAGAGGGGAGGCGCACAGTCCCCACCTGGGACAGGCGGAGCCCACAGAAAGGTTCCTGTGAATTTAATGATCAGACGTGAACCTGAAATGAGAACCCAGAGTAACTGCGGTTTGGATCGCTGGGGAGGTGAGCATATGCTGCAGTGCTGGGGACAGGCTCATGTTCTCAGGAAGCCCTGGGCAGCACGGGTTCACTCTGCTGCTCTGTTTAGCTCATCTTTATGTTCTATATGTCACATGGCTGTTATAATAAGTATAGATCTACCCTGAGAGAGATGAATCCTCCTCATACAGGAGATACATTTGTTTTAAACTGGAGAATCCACTGAGCATCTAGTGAAGTTGGTAAGGCTGCTCTCAAGCTTACCAATTCGTGCTAATGCCATTAGCCCTGCAGATTCAGGACTTTCCTTTATGACAAGAAGTCTGTGTGAAAAACACACCAAACGACATTGGCTAACAGTAGATAACAAACTTCAGTTCAGTGGGGTGACCTATTCTCACTATGCAAGAGTGTTTCCCTTCCCTCTTTTCCTTCTTCTCCTAAAAAAAAAAAATCACCACCAAAAAACCTTTTCAATTCCAAAAATATAAGATGAACCTCAAAATAGACACCATTTAATGAAGTCACAGTGCTTTGGTCTTTCTTATACCAAGCACACATCTAAAACACAGTGCTTAGCAAAATGCCCTGGTCTGACATCCTAGCGTCTCTTCTCCTGTGATGTGCTGCACAGAAGACTAATAGGATTTGCAGGCAAATCATACGTAACAGAAAGAATATTTCTTCTTGGGCGCCAGCTTCCAGCCCAGAGGAAATTTTACAACCAGAATGTAAAGCCCTCTAAAACAAGTGGTTTAGCCTTAAATACCTGCTGCCTGGGCTCTGGCTCTTTTTATTCATCATAAAATGTGTATTTCTCCAGCATGGATGTCAAACGCATCCATGAGCAGATCTGAGTGTTATCCAAGCGTCTGCTGGTGTTTGGCGAGTGGATGCAATAGGAGCTGATGGAGTGTAACGCTTTATTTGACAGTTCTGTTTTTAAAGGCTCATGTATTTACACTGCATACCTGCACACTTCTATTCACATTTGTTAGCCACGGGAATGTTTCCCAAGCATTCAGGAAGCATCCAGTCCAGCGAGGCCAGCTGGTGCTGTTAGCCCCATGTGGGAGTTGCCAGGACAGGTCAGCGTCCACCTGGTTCACTCTCCGTATTATGGCAAGGATTGAGACTGGTTGCTTTGGAGGCAGGTGGAAGAATATGGTGGGCAGCCATGGAGCAGCCTCTGCTCAGGTGCAGTTCCCTTTCAGCCCCCCCGACACGCTTTGTGTGACTTGTGGCTGCCCCAGCCCGCAGGACACGCCTGTGGCATTTATCTCCAGAGGGACAGCGGCGCTGGGATTCATGCGAAGTTCTGGGTTGTGGGGACGTGTGACAAGAAGTCCTGGCAGGCAGCTGGGAACCCTTCCCTGCGCCAGCTGGGAGGGCTTGGCTCTGCACGTACTAAAGGTGAGACTCTCAGCAGAGCATTTTTTTCCCCACATAATAGACTGGGAAGCCCCTTCTGAGGTGTTGCTGTGTCTCCCATCAGCACAAGGGACTCTCATCCCTGGTGGGCACCATGCAAGGCTGATGCCTGGCTCGTGAAAGGGAAGCAGGGAGTTTCGAGGAGCACCCCAAGGCAGGAAAGGGTGAGGTCTGGCTGGTGGTTAGGCGTGGAAATGTCTACCATTCTCATCACTTCTGCTCCAGGAAGATAAATCAGGAGTGGGACGGGGTAGAGCCAGACCCCAAGGACAACCTCTACACTGAAGAGCCTGTGTGAGGGACCTGGGCACGTTTAGCCGAGTGAAAGGAAGGCTGGGGAGCATATGCCTGCTGTCTGAGTGCACAAGCAGATGAACACCAAGGAAGGAAGAAAATGGCCTCAGATAACAGGCGGTGCTGGCACAAAAACAAATAGGTATGAATTGGCACAAATACATTTTGGCTGGAAATTAAATGGTTTCTAACTGTGGGAGAAATGTTGTTCTGGAACAGATTCCTGAGAGGAGTATTGGGGGCAAGACATGCAATTAGTTTTAAGATTGAGTTTGAAATGGACTTTATAACATGGTTGCCAGCAATTGCAGGGAAATGGGATTTGATGGCCCAAGCTGTCCCTTCCAGTTCTACGCTCCTGTTGTGATTCACAATCTGAGAAGAAGACCTCTGACAAGAAAGGGCTCTTTAATCTATCAGATAAAGGCTTAACAAGGCTTGTTGATGGGAAGCTGGAAGTAGACACATCTGAGTGAAATGAGAAGTGTGCATTTTTAACAAGGACAGTAATTTACTTTTGTTATAATTTGTGAAGGGATATGGCAATTACCTGCCTTGGAATACTTTATTCTGAGACTGGAAGAATTTTAAAGGAAATGATCCTGCTGGACCAAGCTGTGAACTGGGGACGTGGTTCCTGCAGGAAAGTCTCTGGCCTGTGAATCTCTACACGCTGCTATCCCAATTACTGCTTCTGTTAATAAGTAAGCTTTTACAGATTATCACCTTTATTTCCAGGCTTTTGCAAATATTTTTTAAATATAATAATTCCTAGAAATATATTTTCCAGAACACCTCAAAACTTCCATGATTCTTCTTCATTATTTACCTGTCAGCAGAAGCAGTGGAACACCTTGAAATGAGGTAGATTAATTCATACAGAGCTTTACCTCCCTCAGGGAATGAATGAAGTCTGTAAATAAATACTGAATAGAAAATAAACAGTAAAAATGCAATGTCATTTAAACTCTAGTCCAAGAAGGCACTCAAGATGTTTTTCAATGGCATTCCACAATGTCAAAGCATTTTCCCATTCATGGAGACAGCTTCAGGTTTAGACTAAATGTTTGTTCTGATGGCATTTAGCACTTGCTCCTGTGATCTAAACTGTAGATCCTAAGAACCTACATCCATCTTTGCTACCTAAAATTAACAAAAGGTGGAAGAACAGCATCTCTGAGCAAGGTGCTCAGAAACCAAATCCCGTGTTTTACTGATGCATCATTACAGCTGCTATAAAAAAGGGAACACGCTGGAGCTCTCTCAGACTTGGAAAAGTGTATGTGCAGTGAATACGTGGCCCATGATTTATACAGTGAACAGTTCTGAAAAGATTGTAGCCAGAGGGAAAGCCATTTTGTCTGAGAGGTGTATGCTGGCAGGAGGCAAGAGAAAAGGTTAGACAAGGGACAGCCACAGGTGGTGACACAAGCACAGGAATGAACTAGATAGCCCCTCAAGGTCCCACCAGCCCTTAAAGTCTCTTTGTGTACACTCCGTAGGGCCAAAGATTGTAAAAGCCCCAGGCCCTGCCTGTATGTGCAATCGGACAGGCGGTGGCAAACAGCTGGGGGAAGCAGGGGCTTCTGTCTGTTTTAGTTTCTGCTGTAGCTGTTTTGATAAACCAGCCCTTAGGAAATAGCTGTGAAAAGACTGAAGCCGGGAGTTTTCCTTCCATTGCTAAATACCTGAATTACTTACCAGATCCCTCCAATCCTTCCTGTGCATGCAGTGGTGGGGCTCTCCGCTCCTCCCCCTTGCTTTTGCTACAAGTCTGTCCTTGCTCGTCTCCACCAAGCAGCCCGCTGGCTGTCTGGATCTGCGCAGCACTATGGGCAGAGCCGGCCTTGCTTCTCTTCAGGGAAGAGCCGGTGTGCAGGAGGCAGGGATGGAGAAACACGGCAGCTGCGGACACCAGGCTCGCAGCACGCCCAGCCCTGGTGCCTCTGGCACCTGCGTCATCAGTGCCACAGTTTGGAGGAAAAGCATGTGCCAAGTGCTGGCAGAGCCCCCTGGAGACATGGCCCGATGCTGTGAGCTGCAAGGTGCACGTCAAGGTCCTCCTCTGCCACGGCCAGAGGCTCAGACCTCCCACTGCTCCTGAGCAACCCCTTCTCATCCCACACGCCCTGGCTGTTGCTCAGGGCTGAAGCTCCCAGGTCACCTCTCAGCTGCCCTTGGTCTCCCTGGCAAGCACAGGAGCAGGCTGCTGCCCATTTAGGAAGGGCATCGTGGGACCCATCCCATCTGTCAGGTACTTAGAGTAAGTAGGTGAGTGGCTTTATCTGTACATTATCAGGAGATAATCTCCTGCTCTAATTCAGTTCTTGCAGAATTAGCGCCAGGGTTTGCAAAGGAAGCCCTTTGCTGATCACACGACAGGATGACATGGCAAAGCCATGCTGAATGCAAGTGTCAACTGGCTGTCTCCAACCTGTGCTAAAGTAGCAATGACGGCAGGAAAGGGAAAGGCAGCAGTGTCAGAAAAGTCATCTCAGATTGCAAGGTGCCCGGGTACATAATCACTCAGCTAGAGAAAGGGAAACCAAGGCAGGAAGGGAGCAAGAGGTTTGCCTGTTGTCACAGAGCAGCTTTGACCCCGGCTTTGAGGCGCTCTCTTCCCGATGCTCAGGGCTGGAGGCTCGCGGAGGCCGGTGATGCCTCACGCAAGAGCTGGCCCTGGCTGCTCAGGACACAGGGCTGCCTGTGGGGCAGCTGGGGCTGAGCAGTGAGCTGCCAGGCAGAGCACAGCGTGGCCTGCAGCTGACATGGATCGCGTGCTGCTGGCTGCAGTCACCTCGCTCTGAGCCATGTCATGCAGTCAGCCGGCCGAGGACGCGATTAGCAGGACAGCCGGGAGACTGCCTGGCATCTCCCCCTTGACATCCGAGCCCCTCAACCGATGCTGCTGGTGCTGTGCTCACCTGATGCTGGAAGAGCCTCTGGCTGCTACATCGCCGGGATGAACCCCGGGCTCGGAGCGGTGGCACAAACAGCACAGAGCCCAGGGCCTTGGTCGCGGCTCATCTGCAGCGCAGCCTGCTGCCAGCATTGCATCAAGAGGCTGGATTAGAAGAGTTTTGCCAACGTATTTTGTGCTTTCTAAAATGCCCTTCACCAGCTGCAGCCTGCTCCAGGAGAAAAGCGCCCTGGCGAGGCGGTGGGGCTGCCCGAGGCGTGTGCTGGGCTGCGGTGCTGCAGCCGTCCCCCCCCAACACAGGGCGCCTCTGGCGCAGACCCGGGGCTGAATGTCCATGGCAAGATGCCACCGAATCAGCACAGTCGTGCCAGCCTCCCCGATCTACCTCGGGTAGCTTGGCTCATGCTGCTCTCTGAGGTTCTCGTCATGGGACTGTGTTACCATAGCAATCCGAGAGGCTGCCTGGAGATGAAACGGCCAGCCTAGCCTCCGCAGCGGTGTCCAGAGGGATGCATCACCCCCAGAGCCCCAGCCCAGAGCTCTGCCAGCTGAAGGGCTCTCCCTCTCCACTGCACGCTGAGGCCTGGCCCGTGGAGCAAAGACACCCTCACCTCGCTTGCTTCAGCCCCGCTCTGCGGAAGAACTTCTGCTGGCCAGCCGCGCTGCCAGAGCTGGGGAGGCTCCCCCAGCCCCAGGACCTGGCTCTGCTTCGGCACCCGCGACTTGCCCCTGCTCCACCAGCACCTTTGCAGAACTTCGCTCCACCGGGCAAGGCTTTGCCTGGCAGAGGCCACCTCCGTGCTTGTGAAAGAGCACTACCCAAGCATCAGGCAACAAGCAGCAGTCCCGGAGAGACCTTTGCTTGACCACTCTGGTCTGCACAGCCACGAGGCGAGGGGCTGCAGATGCTGCTGAGAGGAGGGATCCACCCAGCTGTCTGATGACTGGGCAGGAAACGCCTGCTTAGCTGCTAGCACAAAAGGCCTCAACCATAAAGCAAGAAGATTTGCTTCTTATCCAATTCTTTAAAAATCATAATTTATTCATTCCTAATGAGCTGCAGATCAAAACAGAGCAGCAGAGGGAGGGCATTTGGTGCCAGCGGAGGCGCAGAGCAGACCTGCATTTCCCTGCTCTGTGAGCAGATCTCATTTTCAGGGCACTGGCTTGGGACAACCTCAGTCGAGGATCCGCATCCTCGGTACTGGCCTGGGCCTGTGCAGAGCTGTGGGGAACTGAGCAGCTCCTGCCCACGTTCACAGTCAGGGTGTCAGGCTGCCCATGGCCAGAGAGCGGCTGTGAAGGAAGAGGGAGGCGGGGGTTTAAGCACTGTGGTGCGGGTGTAAGCGTGTGCAAGCTCAGTGGCCGCTACTGAGCCATTGCATAGTGTGCTCACAGCTGCCCCAGGCTATAAAAGATTTCTACTTCAAAGCTCCTCTGCTTCCTGCCAGGCTGTGTGATCCTCCCCTTCTCCAGCCTTCCCGATGCCGGCATTGCCTGGACAAGGCTCAGCGCCTGACGTCTTTCGTCTCACAGCGAGGGACGGCTGCAGAGGCCTCCTCACGGCACGTGCTGCCCATCACCGCGTGCCGCAGCCCTGGCAGCAACTGGGTGCTCACCGGGAGGGCTTTTAGACTACTGCCAGGGCACGGAATTGCCCCCGCTGAATGAGCATCAGGTGTTACAGGGACGCAGCAATGAGGCTTCCTGGGACCAGCCCACGATCTTCTGCCCTCCATTGGCAGGAGCAATGCCCAGCATGAATCTCTGGAAACCATCCCTGTTCTTACTCAGGCGTTCCTTCCTCCTGCACAGTTCCTCCTTCCCTCCTCACTTGCCACTCAGTCAAACCCTGCCAACTTCAGTAATTTAATCTTTTCTCATTAGATAGATCCTCCACCTCCCTCATCATTTCTGTAGCTCTTCCATGAGCTGCCTAATTTATCATTCTCTGCCTGGTAACAAGGTACCCAGTGTGCTCCTGCTAAGATTTATTCTTCAGAAACACCCATGCCACCTCCTACATGGGGCTCTGCCCTCTTGACTGCTCAGGGACTCTTTTAGGATTTTGAATGATCTTCCTTGGGATTGAAATAGGATTGATGAATGATTATGACTATTCATTTACTGGGTTTCGATACCACAACTGCCTTCCTCGGTTCAGGTATCCTCTATAGTCTAGAAGAGAAACCTCTGCTGATGTATCCCTAACCCACTGTGACACAAACAATACCTGAATTTCAAGTGGGGAAATGAACTATACTCCAAGCCTTAAGTGACCAGCTAGACAGCAGCCTCTGAGCACGACAGCAGTTAATGTAGCCTGGGATGACATTTAGCGAGGTCTGAAGTCATTTCTTCTCTATCAGAAAGGAGAAGTTCTTGTTTTCTCCTGTTAGAAATATTGCTGAGGTATTAAACTTTACGACCTTGGCTGTTGTTTCAGCATTACCTGGCTACCAGCTCGCTGCTGGTGTGGGCTCAGGGCCTCATCCAGCCAGCAACACCACAGACACAGCCAGAGAGCCGCCAGGGAGCTCACTGCGAGGCAGAGCCGGCTCCTGCCACCCGTCCCCTGCTGGCCGTGGGCCCAGGGAGAGCCAAGGCTGGAGGGGGGGTGCAACCCCCCCCAGCATCCACCAGAGGTGGGCAACTGCTGCACTTCCTAGCGGAGGTCTCAGAGAACATCTGAGCCTTTGATAGAGGCAACAGATGAGAGAGAAAGCAGGGAAACAACAGGAAAACAGGGAAAGAAGGGAACAAAAGCTTTTGGGGCAGTTTAGTTCACAGTAAACCCTCAGAGCCCACTGCTAATCAGGACTCCTGCCCCTGAAAGCATTCCCTCGCCACAGTAGCTTACATCCCACAGCTGCAAATGGTGGAGCAGCCCTGCTCTGGCATACCAGAATGTCAAGGGATTCAGAAAAGGGCCAGGAAACAAAACCGTGTTACCACCCATTCACCAAGGTGCATGCAACCCTCTCTGATAAATTTTGCAATCTGAGCTTGTCCTCTGCTGTGCTAGAATAATACAGTACACGTATTCAGCCTGTAATTTAGTCCAGCCGTAGGTGTGATTTCTAGGTAGAGTTGGCTCATGTAAAACATTTGGCTTCATTTGAGAACAGAAAAGCCCTGCAGTGTGCCAGGTGAGCACCTTTTGTGCGCTTGTGTCACTGCGTCAGGACAGGGTGCTCTTGCTGCAGCACCAGCCGAATTCCCGGGGCCCCCCAAATCTCCAGGCTGGGTTTGGGGTGCTCCTGGGCTGGCCCAGACTGGACACAGTGGCTGAGAAGGAAAGGCTCTGGCTACAGGGGAAAGGGCAGAGGAGGAAACTGGTGATGCTCATGTCAGCATCACCGTGACCCTTCTGCTGTGAGGATTTTCCTCCCTGCTCTCCTCATCCCTGCCCTGCGGATCATGGGAACTGCCCTGGTGACCGGCTCTGGTGCTTGCCTTCCCTTGACGTATCTCCTCCATTTCCACATCTCTAGCTTTGCAGCTTTGTGTCACAGCTGAGCAATGTGACCAGTCCTGGCCAGGCTCCATTTTCCTTCTGTGATTTGGGAAGTGACAGCTCATAAACTTGAAAGAGTATCTGAAATGTAAGGGGAAAGGGAAAGCGAAACCCCCCCATAACACGATGGAGAGGGGACTGACTGGGTTTGGATGTCTGGCACTCCGTGATTCAGAAATCCACCATGCAGTGAACTGAAAACAAAGTGACTGCCTACCTGGCTACTTAAGGAAACTTCAGATTAATCTGTGCGGGGTTCCTACAGGCTCAGATATAAAGGTCGAACAGTCCTTGCCACTCCGTAAGCCTCTTTTAAAGAAAAGAATCAGCTATGGCCCTCATTATGGAAAACAGTCAAAATAATACAGCGATGCTACCTTCAAGAGAAAATAGATAGTGCAAGTTATTCCATCTTCCCTTTCAGCGATATCAGTTTAGAAAAAGCTAGGCTATTTACAGAGAGCATTTTGCTTCCAGTACTTTTTGAAGTAAGTGAATTTTGAATTAGTTTAAATGCAGGATAAATCAGTGAAATAGGAAGATCTTTACACTCCAATAAGATGCTATTACTCATAAGCATATTGTGCTGTAGCTTGTGGACTAAAACTAGCAGTGCATGACAGGACACCAAGGGCATGAAACACAGGGGATCCATGAAAATTAGCAAAGCACCTTCTGTATGAAGAGGTAATTTGGGATATTGATTGGTGATGATGACAGTCCAAAGCTGAGATAATCTGACCAGATCCTGTGAACCTAGGTGCTTGAGACAACTGTGAAAGCTCCAAAAACCCTTCCAAGAGCAATCTATATTTCTTCAGATTTTGCATCAGCGTCTTAAGCAGGAACACAGAATTAAATGCTGTGCTGCTAAGGACACTGCATCCACCATGACTCTCGTTAATAACATCCATCAGACCTGCATGGAAGAACCACAAGCAGGAGCTCGACCCCTTCCTGGGCACACTGGAAACACATCTGGTGACAGGGTCTTTTTAATGAGTTTATAATCTGGGTTAGAGCAGGATGCACAGGATGGCTGAATGCGCAAACAGAGGTGGAGAGGAAGGTTGGAGCAGAACTACTGCAGACAAAAACTGGGCATCACCACAGGACGTTTGAGGAAATAATTTTTCTTTTTTATACCTTCATCCTCGCTGATGATTCGGAACAAAGCCTTTGGATTTTGCAGTGGCATGACACAGAGGAAAGGTCTATCAGCAGGTGCCAGGGAAAGCACAGGACTGGGCTGGAGCAAGCTGCATGCGGGCAGCCACAGCTGGCCAGAGCAAAACTTTGCAAAGGAAAGCCCATGCCCCTCTCCCCACTACACAGGTCTTTCTGAGGAAGGAGAAAGGAAACTCTGAGCTGAAGACACTTCCATGCCTTGGGTACTGCTTCCTGCCTGTGATGTAGCCGTGCTATAGCAAAGCTCAGCTCCTGATGTACTTTGTGCTGAGATTTCCAGTGGGTTCCCAGGCGCTTTCCAGAGACAAGCCAGGAGACCTTCCCTTGGGCTCATAGCTGGCTCCTGTATTTCCAGCTCTGCAGCAGAGGTGTTGGAGACCACTCTGAGAAATGAAACACAGCCATATACTGGATGCAGAGCAGCACAGAGAATCCCTCTCTGCTCCCTTGACATCTTTCACCCTACTCCTCACAAGCTGCTTGGATTTTGTGTCAAGAGGGTGATTCTGCAAATTAAATCGGTTCTTGTCTCCTCTTTGTTGGCATGGCAACCCAGGAGGATAGACGGCACAGCCTTGCTACAGCTCTCGTGGCTCTTGTCCCATCTGCATGCAGTGCGGCTCGGTTGGGGCTCAGCCCAGCCGTCGTGCGGCGCTCCTGCTGGTCCTGGCAGAGCACGCAGAAACCCCAAACTGGTCGCCAGGGCGTTCAGGCTCAGGGGCCAAGCCCAGCCCAGGACGAGACCGGTGCAAACCTACGCAGAAAACTTGCACCTGGGCCAGCGCAGGCTTGGGAGCCTCTGTAAACCAGCACAGCAAAAGTTGCCCATCAGCAGTCACCTCCCGGCTCGTGGACCCCCCCAGGCTTTGACAGGAATCTGGTCTTCCCTGCTGCCTCAATAAATGAATTTAAGCATTTTCCAGCTCAGCAACTAGAGCCTTTGCTAGTCTTGCATTTGTGTTTGATTAATGAGATAGCCAGTAATTTAAACATCTCTTGAGGTCTCTGTCTTTCCTGAGTAATTCTGAAGTTATTGCTGTTTACATAGAAGAAAATCGTATTGCCTCGCAGAGAGCATTACTGTGGTGATAAGAGTGGAAATTGATCCTCAAGGAGCAGAGGCAATGGCACTTCCAAGGAGCCTCAGTGAACGCTCATCGTTTCCCACACCAGAGCCTCCACCGGCTGAGGGCTCGGAGCTGCCCACCCCCAGCTGCTTTCTGCCTCCCCCGGGGCTGTCCGGCCCCGTGGATCCCAAATCCCATGCACGTGCACAGCTCGCGCTGGCTGCATCCTTCTGGGAGGCACTGACAAGCCAAGGGGCAGGACTCAGCCTGGCTGGGGTGAAAGCCCCTGACTTTGTATCCCTGCAGGCTGGGGTTGGGAGGATTAATTTCCATGTGCAGACTGGTTGTCAGACCCATCTGAGATAAATCGGTTTGCAAAATTATCATGTTAAAAGGTTTTAATTATTAGGGACATGTTAGGAAGACAGCTGGGATTTGCCTTCTGTTGTTCCCACCAGGCCTGATCGGTCCTGATTTTTCTCACATCCCAGCACAAATGTGGAATAATCCTTTAGGTCAGAGGAGCCAGGCTGCTGTCAAGGCAAAACCCGGTCAGGGAAGAGGGCGCAGACAATGGTGATTTGGGGGATACTTTTACAAAACCAGGGCTTGCTCCTGAGCAGCAGACATGGGATTAGTACTTACAGTAAGCCAGGCAGATTTCTGTCTGTGTAACCTTGAAGCTGCTTTGCCTTTGAAGACAGTGCTGCAGCCACGTGTTGCAAGCAGCACCCCAGCCTGGCTGGTTTTCCACGGAGAACTTGGAGCCCGCTCAGATCCCGAGGCCTAGTAGCAAGAGCTGTCGTCCTGCCTCACTGCTGCCCATCACGGCCTTTCCCCGGGCTGCAGGAACCGCTCGGGACAAGTCCTGAGCAGGCACCCACCCACAGCTGCCCAGCGCCACCAGCGCCACCAGCCCCAACACCACTAGCTGCAACACCACCAGCCCCAGCGCCACCAGCCCCAGCACCAGCAGCCCCAGCGCCACCAGCCCCGGTGCCAGCAGTCCCAGTGCGGCAGTGGTGGCGAGGGGTGTGCAGCAGGTGCCCACCCGGGGCATCGCTCGGCACACAGGGCGGAGGGCTGGGCAGGGGGCAGGCGACCATCTCACACCCCTCTCTCCTGCTGGGGTGGGGGTGAGGCCAAACTTTGCCAGCAATGCAGGGTTTTAATACCTCCTTGCTCTCCAGAAGAGCTTTTCTCAGGCGCTCTCTCGTGGCCCTGTATGAAATAATTTCAATTTAATGAGCTCAGTTAGCTGCAGATTAATCGAAAACAATTTAGCGCAGGTTCCTTCTTCATTATAAAAACGTTCGGGTCTGTCTTCTCATTTCTCAAACTGTCTCTCTGTGGTCATCTTCTTTCTTCTCCCCACTCACCTCATGCTGCTTATACAAATTACCCTCCCCTACTGTGTGCTGGCCTGGAGACCAAAGGCCTCAGAAACTTCTTAACGCCTGCACCTTCCTGGGGAGCTCCTCCCTGTGTGCACGGCATGTCCCAGGAGAGGTGCTTACAACCCCTGCCATGGCACACGGCAGCGTTTGCTGTAAACCAGCACCTCCCCGTGTGCTGTGGTGGGACAGAGCTGGCGGCAGCGAGCGGAGAGCCCCTGGCTGGGGAGGGGCAGGGGGCCCGCTGCCCAGCCGCTCCTCTGCCTCCTCACGTCCCCCCACGTGCCCAGACACCTGGGCAAGCGAGATGCCCACAGTCCCCTTTATTTCCATTCCCCTATATCCATCAGGCTCTGAGCTTTCTCTTTTGCACAGTGCTCACACTGCTGGAGTTTTTGTCCTCATAAAGCTCAGCTGCAGAGCTTTGAAGTCTCCCAGTGCATTTGATGTGCACGTTGTAAGAAGAATGTCTGTGCAATCCCACTGCAAAGCTCCAGCCATCCTGAGAGTCCCTCACTCACAAACTTTCATCCAGGCCCCAAAATTACAGTCTTTCTGCTGCCAGCTGCGTTGCTGGTCCCCAGGAAGCTGCAGCAGGCACTGAGCTGACAAATCTGCAGCCCAAGGGTGCCCAGTGCCTGCACGGTGGAGGCTGTGAGCACCCACTGCCACCAGCCTTTATCCCGGAGCAATTCCCACCCCTCAGCCAAGCTCCCCGGCTCATCTCCCGGGAGCCAGAGGAGGCTCGCCAAGCGGCTCCCTCTCCCTCTGCTCCGTGCTCACGCTCCTGGCGGCGCTGCCCAGCCGCTGCTGCTCCCCAGGCTGCCGTGCCCAGCTCGACAGGGACAGCGGCGCAGTGTGACTGTGCCAGTCCTGCCTTCCCCGTCCTGACCACCGTGCTGCCCCAGCAGAGACAGGAGGTGGCAGCCGGGGCACAGGCCAGGCGGGCACAGCATCTTCTGCGGGGACAGACCTCAGGCACTGCCCTGTGTGCGCCTGCTGGGAGTTACAGTCTTTAACTCGGGCAATGTCTCCTTGCTTGGTGAAGGGAGCTGAGGAATTCATTTTCTAATGCCAAGCTTCCACCCTAGAAAGGGTTGAGTGTAGAGAGGGTGTGCTCGCTTGCTGTGGGAACACCAGCACGGGCAGCAGATGGAGTTTTGTGTGTGATTTTCGGATGCTCCAGGGGAATGCCCTGGTGGCAGAGCTCTGCAAGAGCCACGTGCTCTCTCCAGGTATTGGCTGCTAACCCATAAGGAAAATTCCCTGGATGTTCCGCTGCAGCTCTACAGGAATCCCTGTGACAGCACAGTTATATTTCAGACATAAAGGAAATATTAATTATCTTCATTATCTCCCAAGCAAATTAACCGGTGCCTAACATAAACAACTTGGAGCCCTCCAGCTGCAGCAGTGGGTCTGGAGCCAGGCAGGGCTCGGGGCTTGGCTCGCTCTGTGCTGCAGGGCAGGGGGAGCAGCTCAGTGCCAGCCCCTCTGCCCCGCTGCTGCTGTCCCCCCGGGCACTGCCCTGTCCCCAGCACCGCCGCAGCCCCTGGGCATCGCTGCGGCCCCTTCCCGTGCTGGGACAGCCCGTGCCACGTCGCAGGCTCACAGAGGAGCGGCTGTGGTAGGTGAATGACTGCCTCCTCGGCCAGCCGGGCCCTGAGCGATTCCCCAAACTCCAGCTGAAATGCAATTCATCTCGTAGCCTTATCGCCTTGTGGTGTTTGAACCTGATTTACTGTTATTGGCAGTCAGCAACCTTTGCCATTTATATTCAATGCCAAGCTTCAATTTACAGTATACTTTCTGCTTCAACTCACCCCAGCCTCTATCTCCACCTTACACATTAATGCAGGATATGCATGGAATTCATCTTGGAATTTATTTAAAAAATGTCAGCCACGCTGGCTTTAATATGTTCCTTCATCAAAGCAGCACAAAGCCCGATTTAAATGAAAACTAGCAAATTACGGACTGTTATCTGAGCCTGCTCCCAGTTTAATTCTTTTGAACTGGAAACCTCCCCAGCTGGCACGGAGGCGGTCCACATCGGCAGCATGGTCCCAGGGTGCTTCCAGTCACTTCTGCTGGGAATCTACGTGAAAGAAACAAGGAGACGAGCCGCAGGCGGGCAGCAGGTACAGCAGGTACAGCAGGTACAGCTCCCCCCGCTGCAGCAGGCGGCCAGCCGTGACCCACGGATGTCCCTGCGCAGGGGCACTGGCACAGGTCTGCTCGCCGGCCCCATGGTCGCCCTGTCCTGCCCCAGCCAACCCCACCGGGCCCCGCTGCCCGAGCAGCCCACAAAACGTCCCGCAGAGCCGAGGACCTGGCAGCCACCGCCTGCCTTTGCCACATGCGGGGCAAAGCGGGAGGCAGGGGGGGACGGGGAGGGGGTCACGGAGACAGCCAGGCAAGGGTGAGAAGGACAAGGGCCTCGTCGGTGCCCCCAGTGAGGGCGCGCTGCCGGCTGCCACTGCTGCAGAGAGCTGAGAGAAGGCACAAAGCGTTTTTAATAGCTATAAAATATTAACCTCTGAGAAAGCTTTCTCTCCCAGGGGAAGAGCAGTTCTCAGAACAGTGCTACCACATGGGGGCTGGAGATCCTGTTACCAAACTGCTTTTAGTTTAGAGTGAGGGCAAGGAGCTGCGGCTGGGCACGCAGGGGAAAGCAATAACCATTAATTAGTGTAAAAGAAAGAGAGCTCCACAGCTCCCTTCGGCTGCCTGTTTCTGTGTTTGGGAAGGGAGAGGGTGAAGGGTTGTACTGTGCTAGGGTCTTCCTTGGAGCATCGTGTTTGAGTTAGTGGCTTTGCTGCCTTGTGCTCCAGCTGCTGAAGTACGCTGGGAGTGTTTGGGATTCAGGGTAGGGGGCTGTCTGTGAAGACCACAGCTTGCCTTTTGTGGCTATAAATATTTCCAGATATAGACTTACTCTCAAGGTGGTTCCAACCTTAACAGGAGACTCAGTCAAGCCTGTACTAAAAAAAATGATCTAAGCAACAACAATTTGGGGGAAGAGAAAAAGTGCAATAGAAACACTTTGTGGGGAGCTCTCCCCTTCGTTTTATCAGGCTTTAAGGAAGAAGATCTACCCCTAAAGTCAGCAGAGCTGCCGTGTCCTCATGTGAGGGTGCTTGGCTCCCTCTCCTGCCTTGGCCGATCGGAGGAGACCTGACCTGACTTCAGCACAAACCTATCAGCAGCAAGTCTGTACTGGCTGCGACTTTCCTGGAAAGAGAGTAGAAAATGGGTTTATTGCCAAAAAAGAAATCTAAATACTGAAGCAAAAACCCGATGGTGAACAGCACGTAATCCCCCTGCAGAATAAGCAGAGCTGAAAAGCTGAAAGCAAAAATGAGTGTAAACAGAAAATCCTAACTGTTCTGCAGGCTTTGCTGTCCTGGGGTTGTTCCGAAATCCCTGCAAGACCCAGGAACCCGTCTGAGAGAGTCCTCTGGGGTGCTGGGCTTTGGCTGCCGACCGGTGGGCACCTGCCCGGCGGGGGGGGGCCACTGGTGGCCTCAGGCAACCCTGGAGCACAGTGGGTTGGAGCCGATCGGCCTCCCCTGCCCAAAGCTGGCCTGTAAAGGACCGAAGGACGCAGGGTCAGGGGGGCAGAGATCACGCCCGGGGGCTGCTGGCAGCCCAGCGAAGGTCTCCGGCAGGCGGCTCCACGTGCTGTGGGGACGCAAAGGCTCCTGGGCACTGCTGCAGCTGCGGCACCCCGATGGGCACGAGACGGGGGCTGCCAGGGGGGTCCAGGCAGAATGTCAGAAGCAAACAATAAATATTGTCGCAGAAAAGTGCTGTTTCCCACACTTTGCAGCGATTAATATTCTTTTGGAGAGCCAACCATTGCTCCTTTGAGAAAGGGACAAAAGAAATATCATTGGCAAGTTTTTCAGCCTCATTACAATATTCAGTACATCAAATGTGCCCAGTGTACCAGAAAATACAGATGTTGCAGCTGTCATTTGGGATAACCTGATTATCCTTTTATTTCTAGCTTTGTTCAAAATAAATTAGCTGTGGTAGTCTGTTCAGAGAGATAATTAGAGTCAGGCTAAACACCAGAATGTAAGAAACCTTCCCTAAGTCACAGGCTTAACTGCGGCTAACGCAGGCTGCAGACCCAGCCCTGCGCGCGGGTCTGCACATCTCTGCGTTGGGGATCCTTCCCCTTTTCCCTCCGTCCCAGCCTGAGCCCTCCTACAAGAATTCTTCGAGGGTAACGAAGAAATGCACGTGGAAGATGTGCCGCTGCGTGCTGCTGCCTCTGCACGTGGCAGGGCCTCCAGGCAGGGGCTGCTTTGCAGAGCACACAGCAGGGGCAGCCCTCGCGGAAAGCAGGGTGCGGGCAGGAGGGCGCCGGGGCTGAGCTGCGGGGTGCTCCCAGCCCTGCACCTCTGAGGAGCCCGGGGAGGGCTCTGCAGGAGGCTTCTCCCCGCGCTGGGACTGGCCTGGGGGAAAGCTTGGGGATGCTCTGACCCCAGGTGCACTGTCTCTAGCCTCGAGTCCTGAGTGAGTGAGTATTCAGGCTGAGCACAGGATTGTTTCTAAGGCCCGATCTGCAGCCTAATTAACAAATAGATTCAGTACACTCTGTGCACCAATTAAATGCTTTCATTCCAGTTACTAACTCTACTCATTTTTAATTTTTTTTAACAATTATAAAACAGTGAAGACACTTTTCTGAACGCTGATGTTGTTCTGGCAGCTGTTGAACATGTCAGTCTTACCAGAAGCTGTCTAATTCTCCTGAATTAGGTGATAGTCAAATATCTGTTTTCTAACTCCAGATATTTAAGGCCCAAATGATTAGATAATTCAGAATACAAATGAATAAAGCCTGAGGAAAAGGAAAAACAAGCCCCTTTAGTGAGGTCCCATTCCATATGTTCTGACAAAATAATGCAAATAAATGCAGACGTAGATGTGTGGCAAAAGACTAGCGCATAACCTTATGGCAGTTATTACAAAATGTTGTTCTGTCTGTGCTCGTTGCATTGCTTTTTTAAACATTCTGTTTGCCCCCTTTAAAAGGGATTCCCTTCAGCCGTGCAGGCACTGCCTGCTCCGGGCACATTCAAATACAAGCTGGGAAGTGGCAAATTCAGTAAAATTGCAAGGAGCCAGATGCCATTAATTAGTCTCTCCCCTCAGTGCCAGGAACCCCCGCTGCACGTTATTAACGTGACCCGTGGCTCTGGGTGCTCCCTGCCCGCTGCCAGCTCCACCGTGCGGATGGAGATCGGCCCCGGCCGGCTCCGCACCCTGCAGCTGCCTGGTGGGGAGCCGCTGCCACCCCGTGCCTAATGAAATTACAGGTCATAAAATTTTCCGTCTTACAAATCAATACTAAATGCACACCGAGCCTTTCCAAGGAGTGTGGCTAATGCATTTGCTGAGGACGGGCTGGGAAGGGACACAGCCAAGGCGAGCGGTGTGTGGCCTCACAGCCTGGGGGTGCTGAGCTGCTGGGGGCTCCCCTCCTGCGGGTGGGGGCTAGAAAAGCTGCCCAGGAGAGGTGAAACTCTCCTGACCATCACCAGCCTGAACCAGCACGTGCGAGGGGCTTGGGCCTCAGAGGGTTTTGTTGGCACCTGAGGAAATTGGAGGTGGGCAGTAGCAAAATCCAACCTGTGTTCTAGCGTGCCAGGCGCATCCTGAGCCACGTGCGGTGGCTGCACTCGTGTGCATAGAGCATGTTTACGCAGCTGCTCCAGGTGGCCCAGGAGGGCCAGGATCTGGGTGCTGGGGATATCCCTGCACAGGCAGGTCTGGGGTTTTCTGCCTGTCAAGGGCCAGTAATCCTCAGCAAGCTCTGCATTGCTGTGCAC
Organism: Cygnus atratus; assembly: GCF_013377495.2. Classification (NCBI taxonomy): domain Eukaryota; kingdom Metazoa; phylum Chordata; class Aves; order Anseriformes; family Anatidae; genus Cygnus; species Cygnus atratus. Next base: position 548,298 of record NC_066376.1, read on the forward strand.
CCCACGGCTCCGGGGCCCCCGTGCCAGCCCAGCACAGAGCTGGTGGGACGAGCGCCAGCTGGCTTCCCCTGCAATGGAGGCAAGCGTGCAGCATGGAAGCAGCAGGAGCTGCACGTTGTGTAAAACAGCAACAACGTTCTGGAAAAGTTGCTGGGTTTGATCAGGTAACAGCAATTCTGGGTCTGCTCAAGCATCATCTCAGCAGGCAGCACAGCGATGTTGAGAGGAGCAGGCTTCCCCGGTGAGCCTGGGGCAACGAGAGGGTGAGCAAGGAAAGGAGCCAGAGCATCACGCTGTGTGCTGGGCACTGCAGCCCCTCCTCTGCCCCCAGCCATCGGGGTCTGCACGCCCTGGCTGCTGCCCTGCTCGGGTCGGAGCACACTGTGGGTGTGCTCAGGGAGAGGCGGTGCAATTCAGGGTAAAGCAGCCGGGTGCAGCCAGGCTGTCCGCGTGCCACAAGCCCACTCCTTCCTGCAGGAGCGGGAGGAGCCCGGTGCCAGGTTTTACATGGCTGCTTGTGCTGCGCTTGCAATTTTCTGTTCACAGAGGCAAGAGAGCCCCAAGATTTACTTCTCAGAGGAGCCACGTCTCGGCCGCTGAGCAGGAGTGTTGGCATTATGCACAGCAATTAACAGGAGGCACTGTGGGTTTGCAAGGAGGCTTCCTGTGGCACGTTTAAAGTCACCGTGCTTTACCGCAGCAGGGAATGGAGCTGTGCCCGAGCCATGCTCGGGGGTGATGCCGTGCGTGGCGGCTCCGGCACTCGGTGGCCACTGCGGAGTGGAGCCGGGCGCCCGCAGGGTCATAAATATTCTCAGCGCAGGCAGGGCTGGCTGGGCTTTGATCGCGGTCTTGCTGGAGAGCTTTTGCTGGGATCTTTATCATTCAGTGTCTGTGTAAAACACTTCCCAGAGTCTAAATTCTGCTATGGAAAAACTATTTATCACACTCCCCCCCCATTCTGCTGATACACTGAGCAGAAGTTGCCAGCACGCTCTGACAGCTGGCTGAAGGCAATATGATAGATATGTGGCTAATAATCAATCAATACTTTTGTTTAGGCCTCTGTCTATCAGTCTGGCATTGTGTGAACTAATTAGATGATAAAATGTGATGAATGTGTATTAAAGTCAGCTTCCTCCTGTTAGCACTCCAGGGACCCTTTCCATTTTCTAGCTGACCTTTTAGATCCCAGCTTTATTGTACGTGAATGCAATTAAATCAATTTGTCAGATATTTGCATTGCTCCTGCTAGTTCAGAATTCAATTAGTCAGTGTCACTTTACTGTCCTTGCGAGCCTCTGCACCAGCTCATTTTAAGAGGAAAAAAAAAAAAAAAAAAAGCACGTGAAAACCAAAACAAATTCTGCCAAGATTCAGCTCCTCTTTCCTTGGCTCATTTCTTCTGTGGCTCACAGCAGTTCCTGCGGGTGCACCCAGCATTGCTGCTGTCAGTGGGTGGGAGCTGCACGCGTTGGTCTGCCCCTGGCTTGAGCATGTGAATCACTTTGGTCTATGTGGGGCAATTAGCGAGCACCCCTCATTACCTTTTGGTCCAGCCGCACTGAGCAGAAATCTCATACAGCAGAATTATTCACACGAGGAGAATGAAACTGCAACAGTCATCTCCATGCTACAAGGATTTTAAACAATATTCAAATGAGAGCCAACCTTGGCAATTATTTTTCTTCCTGCTGTTATAAAGTGATGGCTCCTTTATCCATATTTTATCAGGCAGTGAGGAACTCTGATAGTTAAGATTCTGTTGCTTGCTTAGATCCACGAGAGCACATCCTGAAAGTCTGTTTGAAATTAGCATACAGGAATATGTCTGCCGAGCCAGGACTTGGTTCCTCGCCCTTCACGCTCGAATTTCGAGTCAGTCAGCGGCAGAGCCCGGTGGTGCGGGGCCGTGTCTGGGTGGGGGCGAGGCGGTGCCGGGGTGGTCCAGGTTGGCCTGCCGAGGGGAGCGCGAGGGAAGGCGCGGGGCTGGCGCGGGGCTGCTGCTCGCGTGCTGTGGCACGAAGTGCCTCGCAGGGCAGGCGGCGTGCGAGGAAAGCACGGCTGGCCTTTGGGAGTGTGCGTGCACACTGGGCAGTCGAATCAGGTGTAAAAGCCACCACTGCCTGCACTAAAGTTTACAGCTGCTCTGCAGAGCAAGAGGCCTCCAGCTTGGGAAAGTAAAATAAAGTTAACAGCAAATCCATTAAACGTGTTTATAGCGCAGGTTTAATCTGGGGAGCCGGGTGCCCTGGGGCCCCTGTTGGGCAGCCTCTGGGCCCCAGGACCGTGGGGCTCCTTACAGAGCGGCCGCATCCAGCAGGGACGGGCGCCCGTGGGGCCGTGCTCTCGCTGCGGGGCAGCCAGGAGGCTCCGGGCTGGGGCAAGAGCCCGACCAGCAAACCTCACCTGGAGGCACTCTTCGTGCTCCAGCTCCTGCAGCCTCACGTAGGTGGCTGCGGTGAGCACCCAGCAGGAGTGTGTTGCAGAGGCAGGCTGCGAGGTGGCAGAGCAGCAGGGGAAAGGCAGCTGCTGCACTCGTGCACCTTGCAAGCACGTGCTGCTTTTGAGCAGCAGCCGAGAGAGAAGAGACAGAGGCTTTCCTGGATCTAAATGTTTGGATGACAAGAGTTTTGCTTGCACAAGCTCACCTTCCCCCTATGAATATCTGAACCGTGGCAGGTATAATTAACAGATGGAACCAGCTAATTATGTCCTTTGCATGTGAGCAGAAGACGCAACTGTTAATTGCTATTTGCACATTTATTATTCCAAGCTTTGGGACTGCTGGCATTTACTGTGACATGTGCCCTGTTTAAAAACAAACAAACTGCACTCCTGTCTGTGCTGTGGTACAATTTAAGGCCTAATTAATATAAGCTGCTATGGTGCCCTATTGCTTTAGCAATGCACGAAGAGGGAGTGTGCTGGTGGCAGCAGTGACCCCCAGCCGCCCTGGTGGCGTTAGAGCCTGGCAGCACAGCTGGGGGATTGCGCCGCAAGCCGTGCAAGGGCGGGCGTGCAGGGCTGCTCGCAAGGAGTGAGCCACTACCCCCTTGCCAGCATTCGCAGGACCACGAGCGTTCCTGATGAGCCACAGTGACCTCCAAAAGTGCCTCTTCAGATGGTTATTGTGGAGATTACTCAGGAGCCAACAAGCAGACCCTGGACATCTGCAGCAGCACCTTCATCTGCTAGCAGCTCAGAGATCCGAGGACCGACTGTGGTTCCAAAGTTTTTTCCAAAATTCCCTTTCCATCTTGAAATGAGCATCCTTTACCCTGAAGCCTCTCTGCTTTACAGCAAGTCCCAAGCCATGCCCCATCTCCAGCTCTGCTCCAAAATCAGCAGCGGGAGCAAAGCCTCCCATCAGGAGAGCTCTCCCCTGGGGCCTCTCCCAGGCTCTGACGAGGACTGGTCCGTGCGGGGGGAAGTGGCTGCATGCTGAGCGCTGCTCTAGGGCTGCAGAGACCCAGGAGGAATTCGGCATTGATGTGCTCCTCATTTCACCCAGCCACTCTGAATCTGAAGTCCGGAAAACTGGTGGCTGGTGGAGGACCTCAAGGAAGGGGGAAGCTGGGCAGGGCCCTGGGCTCTGCTCCACCACCTGCTCTGCTCTCTGGGACCGAGCGGTTGTCTTCATGTCCCAGCCCATTTCCAGTTTCACCCCTGCTAGAGAACAAGAGGTTTTGTAAGCGCAAGGCGCTGCTGTGTGTGCTGAGCTGCTGTGGGGGACACAACAGCTTCCTGGGCTGCTCCCAGGGCTTTGCCTTCTGAGCGGCAAACTCACCTCTAATGTCTTTTGCCTCTGATTTTCCTCCTTTGCTTTCCGCTGGCTGAGAGCATCTCACAAGGGGAGGAGTGATTTGATGTGGCTTTCCTGCAGGGCTGCGTGGTCAGGGTGCACGAGCACAGCCGTCTGCGCTGGACACGTCACTGGAGCACACCCGCAGCAGATCCCAGCCTCTGAAAAAGCAGCTCTAAAGCCTCTGCCTCTCTCTCTAGAATATAATAAGAAAAATAACAACTGTGTTTTCAAAAGTAATGATTAAATCTCTAGTCTTGAATAAGTATTTGTTTGAGATCAGTACTCAGACTGTGCCTTAGCTCTGTGGTTAGTTATATAAATACCAGAGATGAATGGCAGAGGAATTTTTACCTTTTCTATTAAAGAGTTGAGATGGATTTCAACGACCACACTTACATCAGGGGGTCTGAGCTAATATTCTCTAGGTGAAGGCTTTCCTTTGTGATTGGAGAAATCAGTTTCTGAGCTGCTGTTATTCCTTAGTGAAGCAGGATGTACTGCACCAGCCTCAGCTCTGCTATTAGCGAGAGGTGAGAGCATCCCACCTGCCGGTGCTCACAGACACGGAAGGGATCTGAAACAGTCCGGGGGGCTGTGCTGCCCCCTGTGCTGCCCCATCCCCACTCCCCCTGCTCCCAGCTGCGTTGGCAGCCCCCCGCTCCCTCCGGCCAAGATGCCTGGGCAACTGCAGAGCGAGAGCAAATGACTCCATCAAAACGTGACCTCTGGAGGAAAGCATCCATTGACCTCGGGACCCTTCCTGGCTAATTCTGAGAAAGCTCTTTGCAGTTGAACACATTTCTGGGCTCATTAGCAGGAGAAACAAACTGGACTGAATAAGCCTCTAGATAATAGACTGCAAAGAAGTGCCTGGTGCTGCCAAAAAGCAAACAGGGCCATTTCTCCACCTCCACAACGGCGCCCTGGCGCAGTTTGACACGATACAGCCAAGGGATGCTTCCTGCCATGCAAATGAAATGGCCAAAGGTGGACAGACTTGGGGGCATTGCCCAGAAGGAGCAGGAAATGAGACAGCCTCGAGATCCCCTCTGGGAATGGTGGTAGCCTTGGTGCCTTCAGGCTGCGTTGGCTGCTGGGGGCGCTTTGTGGTGAGCGGCGTGACCAGCGCAGAGCCGCCGCCAGCAGCGCCGCCCCCCCGGCTGAAGGGAAGTCAGCCCTTCACAGGCGTCCGCGGGGCTCCAGCAGAGGTGTGGCACGCAGGGCAGGCATCGCAGGCTTTCGCTGGAGGTTTGGCAATGAAGGGGCTTCAGGGTGCCGCCTGCGGCTGCTGGTGGGCGAGGGCGGGTGGTCAGCCCTTCCCTTGGACATGGCAGGGCTGCAGGGAAACTCATCATCAGGAAAGCCAGGCACTGCTTGTGGAACAGGAGCTGCAAATTATTGCCATCTGGCTTCCCTTCCCTTCAGTGTAATGAGCTGTGGTGCTAATATTCAGATGCTTATGCTGATAATTGAAATATCTGAGGAAGGTCATGAGATGAGCGGCACAAACGCTCATCCAAAGCACTCCAGCATCTACGATCGCCCCTCCTTGGTGCTCTTGCTCTCCCAGGGTATGTCTGGTGCCAGTGGTCCCCAGGACCTCATCGGGACAGGGCACCTTGTGTGCTCACAGGGCAGGCACCCAGGGAGCCCCCACCTTGCTGCACAAAGGTGGCACCACAAGGGAGAAATTAGAGCATGATTTCTGATTAGTTAAGCAACCACCACATACAAATCCCACAGCCTAGATACAGAGTGCATCCAGAACATCAGGTTAATGGAGAAAGACAGCCACAGAGCAAAGTCCAAAGCCTCAGGCAAGATGCATCACATGTGATGAATTCCAGCTGCTGCAGTTCAGCTCACCAAAGAGCTGCTCTGCCAGCGCTGCCCTCCTGCTGCCCTGGCTCTGCCTGGTGCTGGCAGTGGGAGATGGGAGTGACACTTGTTCAGGAGGCCCCCTCCTCGCGGCCGCACACACGAGCACACAACAGGCTGCAGAATAAGTGCTTCTGCATTGTGCATGTTGCAGGCAATGTGCTCCTGAATGGGGCTGGGGAAAAAACAATGCTGTGACACATTTATAGTTACAGTTTAAAAAAATCTGCAGAACATTAACCATCAGTTGAGCAGATGTGTGTAAGTGTTGTCCTTCGCGGACTGGCATTTGGAAACCCTCCGGGATAATAGCAGCCTGGCTACTAGAACAAAAAGGACTATACGCAGGTATAAATGTATTTCTGCTGGGTACAGAGAAGGGTTATGGAGCCAGATAGCTGTAGGTACCTCAAAGCAAATTAGCCGTATGTAATCTGATAACTTGTTTGGTGCTAGAGGAAGATCTCTGCTTCTCCCTGCCAGGCCCCAGAGGCGCACAGATAAAGTGCAGGCACCGAGGTCGGGTGCTGTTTTGCTCTGTTCGGCCCTGCCTGAGCAGCATTTCCAAGACCTGCAGGAGTGCAGGGGCTGTGCGCGTGGCCATGTGCGCGCTGAGCACGGGCAGACAGAGCCCGCTCCAGCAGTGACTGCTGCCACCGCTCCCTCTGCCCCCGCGCCTGCTGGGGCGCACTGGGGAGCTGCCAGGGGCGCCCCGGGGGGATCTTGGGCAGGTGGCTCCGCCTGCCCCGCGCTGGGCTGGAAGGAGGGAGGCAAGGGGAACACAGCCAGGGCCCCTCTGGCATGCAGCACAAGGCAAAGATCCTCCAAGGCCTGGGTCTGGGGGTGTCAGGGGCAGCACGCCTGGGAGAGCTCCCACGCAGCGTGCTGACCCACGTGCGGGTGATGAGCCCTCCTGGGGCAGAGTGGGCAAGGCAACAAGCAGGTTTAATGCTGTATTGCTTTGGAAAAGGGGCTGAGAATGAGGGAGCAAGTGAAATATTTATAAGGATGTAAGAGATTCTTACATTATACACAAGCCAACAGGCCACACAGCCTCCGAGCAAATCTCTTGAGCGTGACTCTTTGAAGTGAACTCTGCAGAGACGGTGTGTATACAGCTAATAGTTAATGCATGATTCCTCGCAAACGGAATGCCACGCTCTGCCTCTGCATTGTACATATTTGTCCTTGGTGCTCGCAGCAGCGTGCCTTCCCCGGCGCCCCAAAGCTGCGCCTTAGCAAACAGCACGCGAGGAGCGCCGTGCCGCTGCGCGCCGCGTGCTGCTGCCACAGCCCCGGCCAGAGCTCCCGGCAGCCCCACGGGGCAGCGGCACCCCACAGGGCAGTGGCAGCCCCACAGGACAGCAGCAGCCCCACGGGCACAGCCCTCAGCCCTGGCCCCGTGTCCCGCAGCTGCCGCAGCACAAGGCTGCTGCGCAGAGAGTGTGCTCGGCACAGCGGGAGCAGGTGGCCAGGCGAGGGAGGAGCGGGTTCGTGGAAAAGACGGGGGCAGAGGAAAGCAGAGAAATGAGGCCTCTTATTGCAGACACTCAGGCAAGGCCTGGGGCCAGGTTCTCCTCGCAGAGCCCCTGAGGAAGAGCTGCGCTTCCCTGCCCGGCCTGCCCATTGCTGCGAGCCCAGGGGCAGCACCCAGGCTGCCAAACGGGCCCCAGGAGTGGCCGTTTGCTTTGATGAGGTTTCTGCTGGAAGTAAATACCAAAATTTATATTAATTGCTTTGTGTTTAATCGTTTGTGTCAAGGAGCTGGGATTTTTGAAACTAAGCTAACATCTGTGGACAACTAATGAGTCTATTCTATGTAAAACAGCAGTGTGTGCTGTTAAAGAGATGCTTGGGAGTACTGGGCACTGATGTACCCGTGTGTTTAGGAAATATATCATGGGGGGCCACAGGTGTCACAGGCAATCTCTTCAACCTTAGCTCAACAGTAACATTATGGATTGAAAATCTCAACAAGCTAGGAAAAGTAAAAGTTGAGTTTCTAGTGCTGATGTTGACTCAGACCCAATTGGATATAACCTTACATAATCTATCTTGATACGCACTTTGTCATGAAACTCAAAATAGGAAATATTTAATGTGTGCGATATGATGAATATTGTGTTCCTGTTACAAATTTTACATACTTTTGACTGATGACTGTTAGAGTGCAGTTTAAGTGTTGTGATGCTGTTTTGTATTTTCAGAGCAGAAAAAGGGAGTGGTAGCATGCAAAAGAAGGAAGAAAACCAAACAAACGACCTGAGCATTAAAACTCGATTCAGAGGTCACATTTAGTTTCTATCTGGGCAAGTCTTCCACAGGTGAGGGCTGATGGGGTGGCTACAGCACCTGCCCCTGGGGCAATTCAAGGCAGTGGCCATGGCTGATAGGCCACAGCTGAAGCGCTTCTGGGGGGGGGGTGGTGGTTAGGGAGGTTCTGATTCAGGACAGTTCAAGTCCAGAGGTGGCCTATTGCAAAAAGCAGGAGTTGCAGGGCTGGCAATCAGAGAGCAGTAAATAGCCAGGCCCAGAGCTGGGGCATTGTTCACATATGGGATGGGTAAATGGGTACCCTTTTTCTCGAGGAATTGCATTTGTCTCACAGATATGTGCTCCTAAATGCTGTACAGGCTTTCTTCTTTCTTTTTTTTTTTTCTATTTTAATAATCTAAAGTTGATCCTGGGAATTTAAAAACATGTCAGCACCAGCATGGTGATTTGGGTGAAACAACCACGGAGTGAGGTGGCGCCGGGAGGACTTCGCTGACAGTCGCAGGGTCCGTGGCCGCGAGCTAGGGAGGATCCTGGAGTGCGCTGGGGAGAAGTGAGGGGGCTCCCCTGGGGCCGGGAGGCTGCTGGTGCTGCTCCTGGGGGCCACCCGCCCCTGCAGTGGGCACCGCGTTCCCTTCGGCCCTGGGGGTGGGAGCGGGGGCTGGAGCTGTGGGGGGGCTCAGGCAGGGTGCCCTGGCCCCATGCGGGATCGTCTGGGCAGCTTCATTCGCTGCCTGCCCCCCGCACACAGCCTGTGCACCTGCCTGCAGAAAGCTGTTATTCTAGCTGGTCCCACTGTGATAAACAAATGTTTTCTTGAGGTCAGGTCTAAATTTCCCTTTGCAGGGCTTGCTCCTGTTTATCCCTCCCTGCACCACTCTCAGCAGCTCTTTACAGCGCCGTGAAGAATTACAATTCTGCACCACAAAAGCAGGAAACAGAGCTATTAATTTCCTTGCAAGTCTGCAGGGCACTTACAGAATGGATGCCGCCTTAAGTAAATTTTACCCATTTCAGGACAGGCAGCGAGACGCATCACGTGGGCCGGAGGCGCCCAGCGGTACGCTGCACCGCCTCTGTGAGGGACCTTGTGGGGGCCACGCAAAATGTGCCCAGGAAAGCCACGTCCACAGAGAGGTGAGCTGAGCAGCTGGAAAAAAGCCTGCTCACAGCTGGGGGCCTGAGGTGCGAAGGAATTACATGCCTGACAACCTCAGAAGCCAGACACAGGGAAAGGGTGGAAAGCAGGATGGGTGGAATTGTCTAAACACCCCAATTCTTATAATTGAAGCAATTGTGAATCATTTGAAATGCCAAAATCTTGACAGGATAACAAGTTAAATCTGAGAGTGTGAATTCAATTACGGCTCCGGGTGCTGCTGGCAGGAGCTGCCGTGGTGCGCGCAGGGGCGCAGGGGAGCGGAGCTGCGGGCCGGGGGGCGCGGGGCAGCTCCCCTGGGTGGGCAGGCTGGGTGCTGGCGGTGCTCCGCCGTGCCCTCGTCCCCTTGTGCTGCAGGCGGGGCAGCACCCAGCCGGGGCACCTGGGCCGCGCGGTGCACAAGAGGAGCGCAGGATCCCCCAGACTGGCTGAGTCCCTCTCCTGTCGGCTCTTGGCTGGCCTGTGCTGGGGGCAGGACATGGTCTGCTGGGACCAGGGGGTGCTCAGCGCTGGCCCCTGTGCCTGCAAACACCCGGGGAGGAGGCGCTGGTCCTGCTGCCTGCCCCTGCCGGCGGCGGGAGCTGCTGCTCCCCAGCCCTCTGGGACCCCATTACACCACCTCTGCGCTGCCTGCAGCGGCCGCAGCTTTGCATATGTCTGGGTTATTAGGGCTGTTTGGTGGGAGCAGGGGATGTGCAGGGCATTAGTCATTCAGTCAGTCGTGCTGGCAGAAAATATGTTCACAACTTTCCCTCTCCTCCAGCACTGCCCCTTCCAGCCCGCACACCGGAGGCTTATCCATAATTGCCTTGGATGTCTGGCTGGAACAATGGAAAGCATGCCATTAAAATGGGGATGGATCGGCTGTCAGGGTTCACAGGAGGGACACCTAATGAACAGAGCCCAGCCATTAATCTCCCTGAGAAGCCCTGGCTTGAGGGAGCCTCCAGGATGGCAGAAGCCTTGGCTCAAATGCTGTTTAAATCAGGGATTGGCTTGTGTGACAGGCGCCACAGGAGGGAAGAGGGGACAAGCTGGGGCAGCCTGGGGGACTACGGGCCAGAGGGCTGTGAAGGGGGCTCTCTGGGTGTGATCGCAGCAGCCCTACTGCCTCTCCTGCAGAGATGTCCCCAGATATCAACATGAGCTTGCAGTGGTGAGACCTGCTGCTGCTTTTTGGCATCCTGGGAAAGATCACTCCACCCGCGCCTGCTCTCAGCTTGGCTGGGGTTCGCTGCAGGACTTCTCATTGCCCTGCCCAAGCGGTGTCCTTTGGAGTAGCACAGTCCCTGTACTTGTGAATGAACAAAACCTGCTGCTTTGACAGCGTCTTTAGCGATGTTCCCCGAGCATTTCTAAACAAAGCTACCATGGCTCTGCAATGTGCTGTGGGGCGGTGGGGTTGTCGCTGTCCCAGGACCCCCAGCTGCAGGGGCTGCCCGCGGGAGGCACTGCCTGAGCCCCTACGGTGCTGCCCTGGATGCCGGCCCCACTGCAGGATGTCTGTGCACCACGTGTGAATGAGGTCGGGCTGGTCTGAAGGGGTTTCCTGTCACCCACTGCCTTCTGGCTGGTTGGATTTGCATGAATTTTCCACCTGAAAGCCTTCACCCTTGCTTCCCAGTATGTGCAGTGTCCCACGGGCTTTGGTACCTGAAGACACTGCAAGCTTTAAAATAGAGATGGCTTTCTGAGATGATGGATTTCGGTGTCTCTCTGCTACAGCTTATTGAACAGGCTGAATTGTTGTGGACATCTCTTTCCTCTCCTCATCACTATTCATCCGAGTGTCTCCAGAGCGTAGGCAGCTGGAGGAGCAGAAAAACAGGGGATGTTAAACTGTGGCTGGCCCAAGGGGAGAAGGAAGTTGCTGTCCTCCTCCACTCGGGTTAAGCGTGTGTGCACACACACACCCCTGCACACGCATACTGGCCGCCGTGGCAGTGCCTGGGCTGGTGCGGGAAGGAGGCTTCCACTGCCACTGGCATCGCCACTGGTGAGATGCTGTTAATGTGGCGAGGGACAGGGCTCCGCTCCTCCCAGCTGCCGTAGGAAATGCTCCACCGAGAAGGTGGGCAGGAGGGAGGAGGCAAGGAAAGCTGCCCGGGCTGCCCCCCGGGAGAGGCGCCCGCTTGCTGCCGTGGAGCGCTTCCCCGGCGAGGGAGCCGCGGTCTGCCTGTGCCTGGGGACACCGGCTGCCTGCAGGAGAGCACGAGCCCTGCTGCGCGAACCTCTGTGCCCGGTGCCGGAGCAGCACCCGCGCCCTGCTGCTCAGGGCCAGCTGCGAGGCGCATGGCGCTGCATGGGAGACACCAGGCCCCTCGTCCAGCTGCCCCCTGCTGTACAACCACAAAGACTGTCTGCCAAATGAGTCAATACAAATCAATCAATGTTTCTGCCCTCTCGATAGCTCTATTACACCCTCAAGGACAGATCTAAAGCACCCAAAATGTGTCTGGAGCTGCTACGTTGCTGCCAGAATAGAAGGCGCTCAGGAGACTGTAAATCATGCAACATTAATGCTGTCACTGACAATGAGAATCCGTGTATCTCTGCATCTACCTGTGACTGGTGGCCTTCGGATTGTGCTTAACAAGCACCCAGGCTCCTGCACCTGCAACAGAGATTGGGTGAGAAAGACCCCGAGCAGGCTGGGGCCATGGTGCCTTTGCCAGGCAGCTGAGAGCACGGTGCGTGGGGGGCTCGCTGCACCACCCCCAATGGGGCTAGGCAGAGTTTAGGAAGCTCACATGGCACCGGTCACCCGGTGTTCCTGGGGGCTTTGTGTTGACATCCCTCTGGCTATCTGCAAAAGCTTTTCTGATATTTTAAAGAGCAAAGAGCCCTTTGCCCCATCTCAAAACGTCCCCATGCTGTGGGCTGTGCTGGGCTCCCAGCCAGACTGAAGGCACTGGGTATGGCAGTGCTGAGGTGCTGGGAATCTGCAGGGCACACAAAGACAAGGGAGGAGGGGGAGGAAAGGGCACAGTGTCTGCAGGGAGCCGACGGGGACATGCACCCGCATCTGCAGCCTCTGGCAAAGGGGGGAGGGCGGGCCTGATTGATGCAGCGCTGAAGCACTAAGCTGCATGGGAGGGAGTTATTTAAGGTGCTGGAGAGGCTCATCGCAGAGGGAGAGCCTGCATTGTAAGCAGGGCCATTTGCTCTCCATCAGATATTATGCAAAGTGCCTGGCTGTAAGATTGATTGGGACGTGCGGGGACCTGCTGATGGAGGCGGCTGAGCCCAGGCCCTGGGGATCCGGAGATGAGATGGAGCACTTAGGAGGAGGGCAGAGAGGAGCAGGCAGAGGCTGCCTGGCCCAGGAGAGCGCGCCCTGCCCACGGGCCGGAAAGCCAGCTGCCCGTGGCAGCACTGGCTACTCTAAAGTGCTCCTCTTGGCTGCGCAAATGCAGCCTCCTACGGTCACGGCAGCCCCTCCGTGCCGTTGGGATCCAGCCGTGGGATGGCCAGGAGAGGTGCTTCCTGCGCTCTTTGGGTGTGCAAGAAGCTATTAGAGCAGCGGCTCCACAGCTAGCCCAGCAGGGACCGAAAGGTCAGAAGACTTTCTGTCTCTTGTAAATAAATAATAATAAATTACCATGTTTGAGCACACTCAGGAATGCTTCTGTGTGCAGAAACATCAGGCTGGATTAGTGCTGCTGTGGCAGACCCACTGTGGTGCCGCTCGCTGTCACGAGATGGGCCAGTGCAGTGGCCCCGCTCCTCCCGAACATGCTTGGGATGCCAACCACAGCCCTTGGGGGCCCCGGGACACGCCGTGGCCCCACGTGTGCTGGCAGCCACCTGCAGCGGGTGAGCCCCCACCAGCCCCGCAGGCCCCGGGAGGCTGGCAGTGCCCTGCAGCAGCGTGCGGGACTCCTCCAGCCCCAGCCCCAGGCGAGGGGCCCGGAGGGGAAGACGGGCCCTTCCGTCCCTGCAGGTCCCAACGTTTAGCACACTAAACCTCAGCGTATCTTTTTCCCTCAGCCCATAGATTGCCTCAGCACTTGGAAGCTGTTCCATCTATCGTGTCTGTCTGTTTGGGGTCTATACGAGCATTCATATGGAAAAGATCCGTTCCTTTGAGTCATTTTTCATTAGTGGCAATACTACTGAGCAAAGCAGGGCCGGTTTTGTAAATTAAAATGGGTTGCAGTTCAATACAGAATACTTCATTTGCAGCCAAGTTAAATAAAAAAATTGACATAAATATAATGCAATTACTTTTGCTACTTTCATAATGCCGTTATGAGGAAGATAACCATCCCCATGAATGCATTATCCCACAGTATCTCCTGCATCATTTCTGGACTTAACTCTTTTGAGCAGTATCAGAAGAATGGATACATTTAATTAAGTATCTTATTTTAGAAGTTAATTTTATGGTGATCAGGAAGCAGTATCTTTAATTTTCAGTCACAGGACAGGCTTTCCTTTTGTCTCTAGACTGTTGTAAATTTAAGGACCTGATCTTGAAGAGAGCCACTGGACATGCGTGTCTTGCAGGAGGAGGTGTGAGGTCTGAGCACCCCTTCACGGCTGCAAGCAGGAGTGGTGCCAGCGTGCAGATTGCCTCCGCGTCCCCAGCCTCGCATGGCCTTGGGGCATGGGCTCTCCTGCCCACGCTGCAGGGTCTGGAAAACGCATGGAATGGCGGTGCTCTGGGTGAGGCCGGGCACCGGGACGTGCTCTGCCAGGCTCCCCGCAGGGCGCCTGGCTGCGGGGCCACGCGCCCAGGAAGCCGCGTGCCGTGCCGTGCCGTGCCAAGCGGCTGTGCTGCTGAGCCCCGCTGAGCACCGCGGCTGGGACGCGACAGCAGGGATGCCGGGGCAGCACTGGGGAGCTGGCGCTTTGCTTTTCTGACTTGTTACGCTTACTGCAGCTTTTTTACCTTTCTGCTGCCTTTACAATTAATTCTCAAGTGCTCCGGCACAGTTATTACGTGCTGAGTCCCAGCCCACCTCCACCAGCTTCTTTCATTAGCAGTGACTTCTAATCAGCACAGAATTAATTGCAGATTTGCTGGGAGAAGGGTGAACTTGATAAAGCACGTTTCTAAGGGGACCTCTGTGTTTATGTTGCTTTCAGCAAATGTTTCATGTGGGGATCGGGAGGGACAGCAACAAGACTGGTAGGTGTGATAGCAGTGCAGGGAGCCAAGGGATGGAGCAAAGGCGTTTCTCCACCTGTGGCTGCCTCCTCTGCCCATGGGTGCAGGCAGGGAAGGGGAGAGGCAGCAGCCCCAGCCCCTGCCCCAGCAGCTCTGCGTTCCCTGCGGCTCCTCGTGGGTCCTGTCCCCACAGGGCCAGCACCAAGATGCAGTCTGGGCACCAGCAGTGGGGCGCTGACAGGACCGATGGAGCTGCTGCAGCTGGGAGCAGCATCCCAGGAACAGGGCTTGCGTGTTCACTGCAAAAATCAGTTTTATATCCCAAATAAAAAGCGGGTGCCAGTGGCATGGGACAAAGCTCTTTTTCTGTCCCAGCCCACACCACGTCTGCCCCAGCCCCTGCGTGGCCTGGACAGCAAGCGGGGACTGCAGTGGTGGGATCAATCCCTACTCACATCATCCTGTCTGGCTTCAGTCAGAAAATACAAAGTACAGAGAGGCAGAACAAAATCCTTGAAACTGGACTAAAAGTCTTCTCAAACACTTTTGGTGCTGGAGCAGATGGGATCTGTGTTTCTGTCAGGAGGGTGCTTCTGCAGGCACATTTCCTATATTTGCTTTTACATCAGTAGCTATTTTAGACTTGCAATACCATTTCTCTGTGAGCGGCCAATAAAAATATCCTTCTGGAAACTATACAGTTCTTACCTCTGTATTTAGAGCACACTGCTTGTGTTGACTGGAAAGTGCCTGCAGCTCCCTGGGGCAAGCAGCATTCTCCGCAAGCACAGGACAAGCCCCTAATATCGGAGGCGTCTGTGGCACCTCCAAAAAGGCTGGCAAAGATGGAAGTGGCTAACAGCTTCCACAGCTGCTGGAGCTTCATGGGCAGAGCAAGGACCTTGCTGCGGTGACCCATCAAGCGGACGGCTGTGTGGGGTTCCACAGCCTCACCCTGCCTGCGACACAGCACGCTGAGGCACAGGGAGATGCCGATCTCTCTGCCAGCGAAGGCAGCTTGCTCTTCCCAGCCTCCACTGCACGTGGCCCCTGCTCCCCTCGGCGTTCCCGACGGCACCCCCAGGTCCCTGCATGCAGTGCCCCACGCGCCCTCCCCTGGGACGGAGTGGCCTGGTGCTCCCTGGCTGCAGGTGCCCTCCGTGGCATGTCAATGCCACAGCTTTCATCTCAAGGTTGAGCGGCTACGTTTTTAAATATAGAATATTAGTTTTTTATGACAAAATCAAACAACACTTGCTGGAGAATTGATTTTGCCCCTTGTTTCCCTCCTAGCTGGTGCCATGGTATTACTCCTCGGTGAGCAATATATCAGCCCTACAGCAGCGCAGGGTTTGGTTTTCAGGACGCTCTTACGGTCGGCTTTTCAGCGTGAGGAATAGCAGCCCAGCCACAGATGGGAGGATAAAAAGTCCCTCTAAAACTCCTCCAGCAGATCCATACTCCATTTCTCGTGGTATGAAAACAACTGCACAATTGATTGGCTCTTAAGTCCAAATTTGTGAGTTGCAGAAAGTTGCTGGCTCCAAAGTCACTTAAATTCCCCTGTATGTCCCAGAGGTGCTGTTAGTTCTCAGCAAGCTGAAATCCACACAGCCAAGCCCCCTCTCCCTCACACCCATGTGCCTGCAAATCATTTGAGCCCTGGCGTGCTCACGTAATCTAATTGCCAGGGAATGGATCCCTGCCCTGCAACGGGGCAGCTCTTCTGCGTTTGGTTATGCAAGAGCAGATGAAGAATCCCAATCTTCCCCTTAGTTATTCCTTCCCTACTTTCTCCCTGATTGCTCAGTACAAAAGCTTCAAGCCATCTTTAAACCAAATTGCTTCACAAATGACAAATAACATGAAAATAGGCTTCATAACCAGGAATAATGAAAGAAATCATTCACTCTGATATCAGGAGATGGTCTGTGTTAAAGGAGCCCTTCAGCCTGAATAGCAGAAAAGCACACTGCAATTTTCATGTACTTACTTGTATAAAACATGTGACTCCATGGATGCTGCAGCTGTCATTTTGTGCTGGTCTTTGCACTTTGATTCTGAATTGCATAGGTTATCTTGACACTTGCTGATAAATTTTAAATCACCTCTCTTGCTGTATGTGAGAAGGGGCAGCAAGAGCCTATCTGAATACAAACGTTAAAGATATTTTTAAGCCCTCTCCAGAGAGTTGGCTTAGCCCCAGGGACGGTGTTCAGTGATGTGTTGCTGTCCCCAAGATCTGCCTGGCATATGCCCTGTGCCTGCACCCGAGCACGCTCGTTTGCACAGGCTCTGCAAAGAAGTGGCAGCCAGGCATGCAGCAGTCCCCTCGCTGAGGACAGTCCCCAGGACGGCCCTGGGGTGCAGGCTGCCCTCCTGCCCCCATCCACCCAGCTCCTCACGGACCAACACAATAATCACAGTGTAATTAAGCAAACATTTGAGCAAAAACAATTAATTTTCCAAAGCTTTTATCTCAGCAGCTGTGAAGATAATGACTAAAAATAGGTGTGCCTATCCTGCCTGACAGTTAAAGCATCAGCATTTTGGTTCCATCATGTTTTAGTGCACAGAGTGCTCTGCTGAAGGTAAGACTAGCTTGATAGGGCAAACTTACTCACCAAAACCTGTGTAATAAATGGGGCAATTCAGAAAAGCAACAGCAAGCAGAGCCAGCAAGCCAAGCCAGAGGCAGGCAGGCGCTGAGGCACCCAGCGCCGTGCGGCTGCAGGCTTCAGACAACGCAGGGCACTGCTGGAGCGCGGCACAGCACCGATGGGTAGGCAAGCCATGGCTGCAGGAGTGCTCAGCGCCGGTGCTGGGTGAGCTGGGGGGCTCACAGCGTCCCTGGGCAGCACTCCTGCTTTCTGAAATCCCTTCTACTGCAGTGTTCCCCCTCTTGGTTAGACTGGAGCAGTTGCAGCACCAGGCCTTTTTTCCGCCTCGGCAATGCCTTTGCCCCTTGTCCTCCTTCTTCCCCCAGCTCAGACGAAACAGCTCAGGGTACAGAGAGGAGTTTGCCCCGAAGAAGTTCAAGTCTTAGGAAAATCTCTGGTGCAAACAGATTAATTAATCTAATCAGACACATCTCTCTAGAGGCATTGGATTAGTGGTTTTTGGATAAGGATTGTATTAAGCTGATAAGATAAGTTACAAATGCAAAGAGATGCTGATTTATTGCAAAGAGAGGACTTGACGATTCTCACACTAGGTTCCTGATCTCATCCTTTGGGGCTGCAGGACGCTGCTAAGAAAATAAAACAGCAATGTGTTTCACAGTTTCCTTTGACACTGGAGAAACTAGAGAGCCACTGTGTGGCCTGGGAGCAGTCCCTGCCCCGGCAGGCACGAGGCTGCGCAGCCGGCACAGTGTGGGCACTGGCCCGGCACCCACCGCACTCAGTGCCGCTGGAAAAGCTGAGTGTTGGGATCTCCCCCTGGTGCCCTGCCTGCCCTCAGGGGTAAAGGGAGGCTTGCACGACCACTGGTGTGCTGCTAATCGTGCTGGTGCCAGCTCTGGGAGCTCTGCAGGGATTGTGATACTCTTGGACAGGTATGAGGGGGATTGGGGGGTGATGGTGGGCAAAGTATTTAATTACACTGGGAAGGTGACTGCTCTTTCTTTCTTTCTAATTTTGCAGCTCAATTCCACAAGGGCAAAGGCTGATGCACCAATAAGGACAGCCAAGATTTGATTTTTTTTTAATTTATTGCCAGAACATGAACATATTTGTGGAAGATTTTCTTTGAAGATAAAAAATTCTGCCGCTCTCCTAGCTCACACTTTAAGTGCCAGAAGAGGCTTCTCTCCTCTCATCTTGTGTGAATGCAAACCACCATCTGTTTCCTCTTGTACCAGAAGTGTTGGCGTGCAAAGAGTTACCAGGTGCTTCACTGTTTTCACTGTGAGACAGCAAAGTCCCCGAGACAACCAGGACAGCACTTCCTTTGCAGTACATCCAATAAGTGACTGCCCACGGGACACCGGACATCCACCCCCCATTAAATCAGTATCGTGGGAAGAGACTACCCAAATTCTGCGGGTTTGAACTTAAAAGCACAGCCCACTCCCACAGGATCCAGTGCCATGTTAGCAGCTTCCCCCTTGCCAAGGCAGTGAAACTGGGACTTGTTCTCTAACAGAGGGGCTCTGGCTCCCTGCAGATGGATGGGCACATGTCCACGGTCCTTGTCCCCCATGCAGGGCATGGCACGGATGCGCCGTGGCATGAGGAGCTGGATTCACAACGTGCCCTGGGGCAAGACACGGTTCTGGCTGTTATGGGGAGGAAAGCTGAGGAAGGGTGCGTGTGCGGTCACCTTGCGTTTCAGATGGTTGGTGTTCAGAAGGGGACCGGCCAGGAGGTCTCCCCGGCGGGTATGGCATGGGGTGGGCAGGAGCACATCAGCAGGGCGAGGTGCCCAAGCACGATGCCAGGCTTCATTAGGTGCTCAGCGAGCTGTGCCACAATGGCTTTGTCGGGAGATGTTTTCTCCGCCTCCGGATTTCCCTACAAAGCTGTTGCTTTTCTTGCTGCAGTTCCCTTGGCATTACTTAAGAAGCCCGAATCAATGTCTCTACACAACTACACTTGTCCTTTCCTCGGCTCTGTGCTGCCAGCACAGCAAAAATACGACTGAGACACACACAGCAGCAGCAGCCCAGGGAAGCGCCATCGGTCATAGTTACAGGGTGCTTAACAAAGTGTAATGAAACGGCAGGTGCAGGCTCTGTGCTTCCCCGAGCCCCATCTATTAGCAGGGAAGGGACAAGAATGCTAATCGACCTCCAGCCCCGCTCCTCCCAGCCGTACGTGAGCAGCAGGTACCCCCGCAGCAGGTACCCCCGCAGCAGGCCAGGCTCTGATGGGAAGGCAGCTCGGGGGCAGCTCCCCGGGGTCGTGGGGCTGGCCCGCAGCTCAGGCACAGGCCAGGCTGCTGAGGAATGCAGCCTGACAGCACCTGCTCTCCTCTTCCTTCGCCTTCTCCAGCTGCCTGCAGAAAGCCAGGCAGTGGAGAAGGCTGGTCAGACACATCACCTCCTCCTGACCCTGGCCAGGGCATGCCTTCATGATCTTCCCCAGGTAGCCCTGCAGGATGTGGCAAATCCTGCTCCTCTCTGAGCCCCCCCAGACCTCCTCTGCCACCATTCCCAGGGTGACCGTGCAGCCTGGGAAAATGCTGGAAGCTCCTGGCACTGAGAGGTGCAGATGGGACCCCCGGAATGGCTGCAAGCAGCGGGGACACCACTGCCCGTGCACACACCGGCTGCCTGCGTGCTCCTGGAGCCCGCGAGGTTAATGCAGCCGAGAGCGCCTCTTCTCAAGCAGACAGCAAACACACCCGCTCACCAACGACCGCCGCACCAGCCACGGCCTCTTCTTCCCCAGGAGAAGAGGATGAAAAGTTCATGGAGTGAATCTCTCAGCTGGAAGAAAGGCAGAAACAAACACAACCTGAACTATCACAGCAGGCGTGTCGTCGCCTGCTGCTCAGGAATCAAATAGGCAAGTAGGCAAGTGGCTGGTCTTAAATACAGGCAGCCTCTGAAACAGCCAGCCGCAGCATCTGGGAGAGGTGGAGCTGCCTCTGGCCAAGGACTGGCCTTTGTTTTTCCGCCCTGAGCACAAACAGGGCAGGAGCCTCCCACGGCAGCAGCAGACAAAGCCCAGGCAGCCCCGCGGCAGCTGGACTTCTCCGGCAGCTCCTGCCCACGCCAAGACAAAGAAAGCCCTTTCCCGAGCGAGCAGACCTCCCTCCTGCGCACCCACGGCTGCTCGGGAACGGCCGCGGTGGGTCGGGGGACACCTGGGCCAGGGCACCCGCTGCCCTGCTCCGGGAGAGGGACCCGAACGCCTCCCTGCTTGCTGCTGCCGCTGCCTTGTCCAGGAAGAGGGAGCTCACCCGGGATGATGGGGTTGAGAGCCTTCATCTGTCTCCTGAGGGATTTTAAGGAGCACCTTCACCACAGTAATAAAGTGCCGCACAAAATTAAAGAGCACCAAAGCCCAGAACAGAAAGTTGCTTTTCTTTCTGTTCCTTTGGGCAGAGGAGATAAAAGGAGATGTAATTGCTACCCAGCTTTGCTCTGTGTGAGTATATTGCATCCATATACCCAGGCAGCGTGACAGGAGCTAACGCTCCACCACACTCAATCATTCAGCCATGGAGGGAACAGGTCCAGCTCCTGCCTGGCCACTGCATCAGCGGGCTCTCCAGCAGGCTGCTGTTCTCAGAGAAAGGAGGCTCCCAGGTACTGGGGAGAGTCCAGGCAGTGCCAGCACTGCAGTTGGGCCAGCTGCCTACTGCCTGGGGACGTGGCTCTGTGCACCCGGGTCAGCTCCCAAACTATGCCACCCCCCGCAAAAGCCAGCCTGGAGTTCAGCCCCACGGAGGCCATTCAGGTGGGCCCAGCACCAAACTGGCCAGGCGTGGAGCCACGCGGATGGGCAGCAGCTCCGAGGATGCTCTGAAACCAAAGGCAGCCCAGAGGTTTGCAGAGCTGGGGCTGGAGGCACGAGCAGTGGCCCTGGCTCCTCGTGCACCACCTCAGCCGTTCCCAGCATGTGTCTGCCTGGGACCTGTGCAACCTGCACTCCTGCTGCCCTCGCCTTCCGGGGAGCTGGGGGCTTGATTCCTACAGGGCAGCGGTGTGTTTCGCTAGGTAAGACAGAAATTGAATAGAACTGCTGATCTTCAGTGCAACCCATCATTGTCCAGGGGTTTGAGAGAAGGCCTTTTATTACTGTATTTCTTTTCCCTCTCCTCAAAGAAACCTCCACCCAGCTCGGGTGCCAGTGCAGCTGAAGACCAGCCTAATCCTGCCACACTCACTGCTGCAGAAGGTGCAAGGAGAGCTTTGTTACTTCGTGGGGGCTGATGAGCAGAAGCACAAGATGCTCAGAACTGCCAGGAGGGAGGGTTGATCACTACTGGAACCAGCTGTTAGCTCCAGGTGGTAGGGCTCCCCCAGGTGAGGCGAGTGATGTGCCAGGCAGGAGGCTACAAAAAGGGGCTGGATGGCAGGTTCTTCTTTGGATGGGAAAGGACTGGTGAGGAAGATGGGGGCTGTCTTCTTTTAGCCAGGTTTTCTCCAGAGCAGCAGAGCTTTGATTCAAAGTGTTGCAGAGAAAAGGTAACACGCAAACTTTCCTTCTCTGAGCCTTTATCCTGAGTTTTCTCCAGCAGCAGAGGCAGGTCGCTGCTGTAGGCTCTGCCTGCCCTGTTTCTGCTCTGAGGGGCTTTGTGCCTGGCTCTCCTACCCTTTCCTTCTCCCAAGCGGCCCAGCTGTGTTCTCTGCTTCGTGCCCCACTGGCGTACAGCTCCCCTAGGCGATAGGGCTCTGCCAGAAGGCAGAGGTGAGGCCGCAGATGAGCGTTGAGCGCCTCTGCGATGCCTGTCTGCCCTCTCAGCATCACGGAACGGGCTGGGTTGGAAGGGACCTCACAGCCCCTCTGCTTCCAGCGCCCTGACGGCGGGCCGCGGCTCGGGGGGGCGGCGGGAGGGCAGGGGGCAGTGCCTGAGCGCAGGGCGGGGGCCGGGCAGCGACCAGCGGCAGGTCCGGGCCGTGGCGGCGGCGTTGTGCGGGCGCACAGCACACCCTGCCGCGCCGCAGCGACACCGCAGCCCGCCGGCACCGCGGCACGGCCCCGCCGCCTCTGCCCCGCGGCGGGGGGGGCGTCCCGGGGCAGCTGGGCCGAGGCACGGGGCTGCGGCCCCCGGGGCAGGCTGGCGGCGGCCCGCGGGCCCCACGCGGCCCGGGGGTCCCGCGGGGCTGGGCCGGGGCCGGGCCGCTCCGCTCCGTGCGCGCCGCGGCCGCCAGGGGTCGGCGTCGGCCCGCGGAGCCGCCGGGCCTCGGGCGGCTCCTGGGGGGCCCTTTGGTGGTCTGCGGGTGGCGGCCGGGCCCGGGGCGGCGGGGCTGGCGGTGGCGGCCGGCCCGCAGCGCCCTGGGCCCCGCTCCGTGGTGGCAGGGTCAGGGCGCAGGGGCCCCCCGGTTCTTGCCCCCGTGGCCCGGGCGAGTGAAGTCGGCAGGAGCCCCGCGGGGCTGCGGGTGCCTGCGCCCAACTTCGGCCCCACGTCGTTGTGCAGCCCCTGCAGGGGTGCCCGGGGTGCTTTGGGGCCAGCTCTCTGCTTGGCCCACTGTGCGGAGCTGAGCACGAGGACATTATTCTAGTTTCCTCCAGATTAGGATATAGAAACCTTCAGTTAATCAAATTTTATGCGGCATATTACTTCTCCTATGAAATAACATTTAAAAATCAATCTTGTCTGAATGATTTAAAAAAGAGTAAAAAATGTGGCTGCAGTTGCTATTATCTCTGCCACTTTTAACATCAATTTATCTCTAATTGCATTAATGTTGTACTGTTGTTCCAGGGGATGGGGAAGGGGTGTAGCAGTGTGATTGGTTTCATATATTTCTCATCTCAATGGAGGCCTTTTATGTTGATGCTCATTGTGTTTCTGGTGATTATTGTGCTGCCGCTTCATGGCTGGACCAGGACAGATGTGGTCACAGTTATCTCCAGACCTCTCCAGTACAGCTGGAGCAGGTCCTGCCCTGCGCTGGGTGGGTAGGGCCCTGCTCTTCCACCACCCCGGTGTGACCCCAGGCAGATGTGGGCTGGAGGCTCGGAGCTGCAGCTCCTCTGTCCCTGGGGAGTCCTCTCAAGGGAAAGACGAGGGGAGGGCGGGAACGGCCTCCAGGCAGCACTCCTCAACCAGGTGCTGGAGCTGCTGAGCTGGGCTCTTGAGCTGCAAGGATGTCACAGCCAGAAGCCCCATGTGGGCTCTCGCATGGGAGAAAGCTGTGCCAGGAACAGGCTGAAGCCACTCTGCTTGCTCTGCCTCCTTTGGCCCAGATTCCTGTTCCCTGAAGGCTGGGGGGGGTGATTTATTTATGCCTAGTGCCTGCATCCTCCTCAGAACTTCCCTGTCCTGCAGTGGCAGACTGCGAGGTGAAAAGTTATCCCTTGTCACTTATTCAATATATCGATCATTTAATATTTAAAAAATAGTTTTCATTCTTCCCTCAAAGATTTCTGAAGGCCTCAGTGACAAAGACTTATTTTATAATCAATAACTGTTAGCATCATGTTAGGCCCATAATTCATGCTAAAACATTTGGCCCATCAATCAATGGGTTGAGGCATTCATTGGTCACAGTGCTGAAACAGACTGCTGCCTCTGGACGAAGCAGCAGAGACCTGTCTGCAGCCTGTGGAAACCTGGCTCCCCCCAGCAGAAGGTGTGATTTCCAAAGGTTCACGTCGGGTCCAGGTCTTGCTTGCAGTGCCTTCTGGCTGTTCTTGGTACTTATGGGATGCTTCCAACAGGTCCCAGTCCCCTCAGGTACGTTCCCAGGATGTTTGTTTCCTGGGTGGTGGTGGGAATGGTGTGTGTGAGTTCTGGCGCACTGGTAATACAGTGGTATTTCAGTCCTGCTCAGAAAACGATGTGGACAGCTCTGCTACAAATAGTTGGCACCCTGAGACCATGCACAGGGATGTTTGGGAATTGTTGTAGCCTTTGTTAATACCTTGCCTGGAAACATTTGGGTTCATGTTGTGCAAAAAGCACAAAGGATGTGTTTCAATCACGCACCAGTCCAAAGCTCACGAGTG
This sequence comes from Cygnus atratus, assembly GCF_013377495.2. Taxonomy (NCBI): domain Eukaryota; kingdom Metazoa; phylum Chordata; class Aves; order Anseriformes; family Anatidae; genus Cygnus; species Cygnus atratus. The sequence goes on from NC_066376.1 coordinate 572,156, forward strand.
TGCTGCCTCCAAGGAGACCGCACCACTGCTCGATGCTCTGGGATCTTGGGGACTGCTGCCAGGGGCTCACAGCTTTTATACCATGAATATCACTGCAAAACTGGAACATTTGCAGCATTTCAGCTGAATGATTTGAAAAAGTATTTTTGAAGAATATTTCCATGTCACTTAGGATCTGACAGATGCTTTGAAAATGTTTTGGCCTGATGGAGCCATGCAGGGCACGAGTTAGCATCTTCATGACCTCTGTCCCTCCCTGGGGCCTGAGAGGGTGGCTGTCATTTCTGAAAGGTTGGCTTGGGTGACAGTGGGCAGCGTTGTTTTCTTTGTTAAGTTTGGACCTGTGCCAAGAAACTTCAGCAGCAGAAATAAATCTGCAGCACTGAATACACTGAGAAATAAAAATCAAGGGAAGAAGAATGTAACAATGAGAATTTTGTTCTCAAAATTCTGCACTGCGGGTATTGCCCTGACCCTTCCCCTCCTCCTGGCTCCCAGGACCCCCAGAGCACTGTGCCAGGCATGCCAGTACCTGATTCCAAGTTGGCCTGTGGCCTGGTGACTTCTGGGTGCAAAGCTCTCGTCTTTTCCTGATGTGACGCTCCATAGATGAGTTCCACTTTTCCTGTCCTTGCAGCCTTGCTTCTGCCTGGAGCATCCTCCCCTCTGTAAACACCTACAGCTCCGGAGTGGCTCTGAGCCATGCCTCGCTGGGCTGCCAGCCCCGCAGCCTCCCTGTGTCTCAGTACCTCTGTTCTGAGCATAAGCCCTCTAAACCGCACCTCGTCTAGAAGTGTAAAGGACTAGCAAGTAGCATGACTTATATTAGTTCCTGGGCCATCTGGGAGCCTGATTTAGACATAACATCTTCTGAAGTCACCTGGAGGAGACTTAGGATGAAATATTTCAGAGCTATTGATTTCTATATCTATCTGTCAATCCCCTTTATTCTTCTTTTTTACTTCTAAAGCCATTGTTGCCTAACACAGCCACCTGGGCTTCCCGCTGACTTAACTCTGTTCCCTTGAGCATGCACAGCCAGCCCTTTCCTGCTCCTGCACGCAAGGTGACAGCACACGTTATTTACTGGTCTCAGAAACAAGCTGTCAGAAACCTCGGTGTGCCCAGCCTGCCCTTGTCCATGCCCTTGGTGGCACGTGGGCCCTACCATGCAGTGAGGGGCCAGCACAGCAGGGATCCAAGGTCCTTGCCTTGAGGGCAGGGGCAGGAGGAAGGAATCAAACCCACACCAGGCTGCCGTGAGGTGGAGCTGCCTCACCTGTTGAATCCCTCCTGGCAGCAGCAGTTGTGACCCAGGACAGGGACGCTGCTTTCCCCTGCACCCTCTGCAGCTTACATACCTGTGCTCTCACTGCTTTCTCCCAGGGATGATCTTCTCTTTGACGATTGATTAGATATTTTAACAGGAATTGAAAAATGCAGGAAAGCCAGGTAGGTTGCGTAGTGAGATAGATTTTGAACCTGCAATCAGCACATCAGTGGAAGCCAAGGTTTTTTTATTTTTTAATGTTGCCAGTTTGTTTTATCACGTGTTTGGGAATTTCCCATGAAAAAAATAACTCCACATTCAGCTGCAAGCTGCTTTCCACTAAAAATGGAAATGAAGAAAATGTTGGGAGCTCCTTGGCAGATAGCAAGGGTTCTTCCCTGTCTTTCTGGGAGGGATGTGGCAGCCATGTGTCCTTCAGCCTATTGATTGCAGTGGAGCCACACTGACTGTCACCAGGTGGACTTCTGGCTTCCAAGCGTGATTCAGGAAGGAAACATATTTCCTTCACTGTCACCTTCTGAGCAGTTCACAAGTTTTGTGCCTTTGTAGCATTGCTGGAGGAAAGGCAGAAACCCAGTGAGCGGAAGGGGTGCTGCAGCTGAGGTCAGTGGCGAGCACTGGGCATCATGCTCCTACAGCCACGTTGTCCTAACGTGGCTTGGAGAAGGGGACGGGAGGTGAAGTCCCAGCTGGCTGCAGTGTTTCAGGCACAGCTGCAGCTTCGGGGATAAGAGGTGCAATAGAAACAAGCACAGCGTATGAGGGGGTGTTCCTTAGCGCCTGCTGATGGGTGTGGGGATCTGGAGTCCTGCTCTTAACAAACACTTAAAACTGATCCCTCTGTGGACACAGCCAGGTCCTGGGGGCCGCAGTGGCAGAGACAGGAGTAAGTGCGTGGGTTCTTGCGGGAGCACAAGGCTCTGCTCTCGAAACTGTTGTTGCAAGCAAAGTGCCCTGTTTTGAACACTAGAGAGCAGTGGGTTTTTGCAGGGAGAGCACTACCTGCCCTGCCCAGGCTCTGTACCTTCCTCTCCTCCCTTGTGTTTGGGGGAAACCAGTGGGAAACCAGAGCCTAGGGGTGGTGGTGAGGAACAGGCCTCAGGCCAGAGCCAGGCCCCCGCAGGCATGGAGGGGCTCAGACCTGTGGTGGGCAGCTGGGGAGCGCAGCCCTGGCCCTGCTGTGCAGGGACCTCTCCCAGCTGCCAGGGCAGCGAACACCCCGGGCTGCCAGCCCTGTGGGTGCATGGGCACCCCTGGGTGCTCCTCCCCACAGCCTGGGGGTCCTACAACAAAAGGACGGCACTGCTTAGCACAGCAAGCCCTGGATCTTGAAAGTGCTCCTGGCTTTCCCTGCCTGACCCCCAGCTTGCTGCTCTGGAGGTGGCAGTGCCTGAAGGAGGGGATTTCTTTAGACAAGGGAGAAATCTGCACACAGCTTTCCCACTGAGCTGCTCTTTCAATGCATACCCAAAGGCTGTGTGTTTATTTTCCTAGGTAAGTCACTGACTGAAAAATGAGCTTTTTCGAGTTCTCCAGAGCTGCACTGGATTGATATTTGATGAGAGCAGTAACCTCTGACACCTGGGATGATGCTGCCCTGGGATGTGCCTTGGGTTATCAACCAGGGCGGTTTGTTTTTAACCAAATTAAAAGCTGGTGCAGTTCCAAGTCCACAGCCAAGTCTTGTCACCTTTGATTTTCCACTAACTTTTTTTGTACATCAAATGCAAAACTAAAAACCCTCTCTTTTTACCTGTTTCTCTCCTTCTCCCTGTGGCTGGTGGATTTTTAATGAGACCCCATGTATGAAAGGAGAGGAGAGGAGACAGGGAGGAAATCGTTATTTAGCCCAAATCAGAAGCCTGTGACTGGCACTTTCATTAAGAGAAATTGATTAACTGCACTGATTGTGCTTGTTGCTCTTCCTGGCTGCTTCTGGAGCTGAGCGCTGTGGAGGCTCAGCTCCACTGAGGGTGCCTGTTTGCAAGGCTTGGATAATTGGGTCATGTTCTCCAGGCTGTGCAGCTGACATTTCCATGATTCACAGATACCTTGGGAGAAAACAAAATGCAGTTCCAAACAAAACAGGAGCTGCTACAAAGTGCAAGGGGGGTGTGGGGACACTGAGGCAGGAGCGATGCCCAGCCGACACGGCCTGGGAGGAAAGAGAACTTCTTGGTCACCCACAACAAGTGGAGTTTTAATTAAGTGAATTTGGCAGCTTGTTTCAAGTCCACTAATCTTCATTTTGTAGGGTGCACTGCAAAAGCGTCTGCTCTTAGAAACTTAATGTTGTGTGAAACACTTGTAATTGCAAGGAACAGGGCCAACATGTCCATCCCTCGTGACTTTACCGGGCGCAGGCTGCGATAATTGCGGCCCTGATTTCAGTTAAGGTATTTTGTCATGTATGGGGGTGGGAAGAGGTTGGTCCATGCAGAAACCCACACCAGGGCGTGCTTGGGGGGAAACCGGTGGCTGAATCCCCAGCGTGCTGCTGTGCTTGTCCCCCCTGTGGGACATGCTGGGCGCTTGACCCCCTTGTTTTGCTTCCAAATCCCAGCTGTCACCACACCATGCTCCTGTGATTCATGAGTTTGTCCATGAGCAGCCAGTGTTAGCAGACAGGAAAAGCAATTTGTGAAGAGAAGTCTTTCTCGCCTTCAAAGCCCCCTCTGCAATTTAGTTGTTCTGCCTCTCTAAAGTTTGGCACTGTCTGAACCCCGAGTGCCAGCTCTGCATGATAAATATAGCATCTGCGTGCTGCTGCTGGTGATAAAAGATTGTTGATGACCTTTCTGAATGAAATCTTAGAGCGCGTGGAATACATGTAGAAAAGGTCATAAGTGGAAACTTTTATTATGTGGTGAAGTCAAATGTCATCCCTAATCAGCTGGCAGACACCTGGGCCTGCAGCATCCTCCCCGGGAGCAAGGTGCGGGGCTGCCAGGCAGCTGTGGCCTGGGGGGAGAGGGCAAAACCCAGAGCAGGCAAAGCGTGGGGGGGCTCTGACAGGTCTTGTCCTAAGATGCACCCAGCAGAGCATTTGGGGGGGTTTTATCGTTACTACTTTGTTATTCCCAGATGATGGGAAATGGCTGGGATCCTGAACCTCAGCTCACCAGAGGCACGGTGGCGGTGAGGTGTGCTGTGCTGTGGGCATTGCTGGGGTGATGCTGCCGAGCTGCGTGGGGGCAGAGCTGAGCCACGCGTCGTGGCAGCCCAGTGGGTGAGATTCATGCCTGCTCTCTGGAAAACACACGCACTTGGAAGTATTCTGGCAGTAACAGCATTGCATGGAAGATGATGCAAGAGAGGAGAAAATCAGGAGAGCTCGGGGGGGGCATCCCCAGGGCCCAGTGAGCTCTGTGAGTGCAGCTGGGGCGGGAGGCACAGGGACTGTGCGCCTTGGTAGCATTCATGTTGTTTTCTTGCTACAGGACCGCTGTGGATTGGTATGATAACTGTGCTTAAAGCACAGCTTTAATGTTCACTTTGGTGTTGCAAACAACTGCTTTGGTTACATGAAAAACTGAAGACAGACAAAGCATTTTGCTTTCAAAGACTCATTAATTGCAGCTGCAAGCTGAGGTGCTGGTGAGGGAGGAATCCTCAGCAAGCTCCTGTCTTGCTTTTGTTGTTGTTGATGTTCTGGTTGCATTTCACAAATGTTTCTAAGAATTTGAGTTTACTTTGTGTGAATGTTTTAAGAAAGTGTAATTGAAATTCCCTTCCCAATGCTAGGCGAAGATGATTCATACATCACTGTTATTTTCTGTATAATAAACAAGATGGAAAGCTAGGGTTGAGGAGCTGGACTTAACAAATAGCTGAAGCTCTTTGCATTCAAACAGAAATGACATCAACATTTAAATCCCAAACAGCCCTGCTAAGGTTACATTTCTAGGCAGCGTAAAGGCCCCAGACAGCCAGGAGCAATGGTGCAAATACATATTTGCATTTATCTTTTGCAATAAATATTTCTAGTTGTGTGCATGAAAATTTACATAATTTTCTGGGTTTCAGTTCAGCACTGGGGTCTGTCAATGAATTCAGCAGAAGCCCCTTCTTTTGGCCTTTCTGTGACGGGCTTGGGAATCAGGAAGTGCTCTGCAGCCGCGGTTCTTTCAGAAGGATCCCAGTCTGTCCTGGCCCTGGTGAAGCCCCAGCCGGGGAGCAGGATGCCAACAGTTTGGCTGCAGGGCCCAGCCAGGGAGCCCAGGGTGTGCATAGGGACGTGGAGTGGGGCAGCAGGACACCGTCCAACAGATGGCACGGCTGCACCTCCCCTGGCACAGCTAGCTGCTGTCACAGCCCCCTGGCAGCTCCTGCGCTGCCAGCACAGCCAGGCATCTGCTGGGACGTCCCCTCGTCCCTCCAGCCTGACCCCGCTCCCTGTGCTGCACCAAGCACCTGCAAGAGCAAGGAACTTGTTGAAAGAGGACCAGTAGCAGGGGCTGAGCGAGCGGTGCCAGCTTCTCCCTTGTTCTCCTAACCACACAAAGGGGAACGCAACAGCCACAGGCTTGTCCCCTGCGTCTTGTGAAAAAATCAGTAATGGATGTCAAGGAATGAGGGCAGCTGTTTGCTGGGCTCTGACAGCTCTGCCTGTGGCTTTGCTGGAGCTGCTTGCTGGCACGTGCTCGGGGAAGTTTTTAAAACCAGCCTGGGTCTCCCAGGTGGCACTGCCAGCCCCCAAGCTGCCCCGGTGCTGGGCACTGTGGGTCCCTGAGCCCCAGCACCCGCTGTCACCAGCCTCGAGCTGCAGCCCTCACCGAGAGGGGGGGAGAACTCATGGAAAACAAATTGTTTTCCTCTTGCGTTTGTCTTTTGCTAAAAGCCCTGGTGTAGTAATCTGAGTGTCATTGTTTAGCCAATTACTAATTTACTAGGAATTAACTTTAATGCATTAATAAATGTTGTCATTTTTCTGACAAATTATCATAATAATGCATTTTAATGGGCTGCAGGAGTCAGGAGAATAGTGGGAAATAAATATATTTTAGTATTACTTATTCAGTACATCTGTACCTAATTATATTTGCAGAATAATTATACTGCCGCCGCTTCCCCGAACTGCATTTGTGTCAGCAACACACCCATGATAAATCCCTGTCAGGCTGAAAAAAGGCACCCCTCAGCAGCGGTGATTATAGCGTTTAATCACCTGCTGTTGGTAGGAGGCCTCCGTCTGACACTGTCCGGCCAGGCGCGCTGCCAGCTGCCATGATTTAGTTACCTCTTCACAGGAGAAACTAATTCAAGAGACGGATTGCTGAAGGGACCCTCCGTGTGAAACATGAATCATTCTTTAATCACAGCCTACCCTGGGCGAAAGAGCACGGCTCCACGTCACCGTCAGGGAGAGGAGGGCTTCGGCGCAGCCTGAGTTATTTGTGCGGTGCCGCAATTAGTGTGAAGGATTCACCCAGTGCCCACCCTGGCCCCTGCACCTTGGCTGGCCGCAGCACGGCTGGGGAGGGCTGAGGGGGGCTGGGGGCTGCGTGGCCGCAGCATGTGCCAGGCTGGCAGGACGAGCTGCGTGTCTTGCACGCAGGCACCAGGTCCTTGAGCTGGGCTGCAGCGTGCAAGGAACAGAAAAGAAGAAATGCCACCCCCACCAGCCCAGGGCTTTTGCTGGTGTTTGCTGGCGGGGCACCACGCCAGGGACAGGGGCAGGGCAGGCTGGGAGCACTATGGGCATGGCTCTGGCTGTGGTGCAGTGACAGCGGCTGGCAGCTTTGTCACCTGCGGATGCGGAGGGCAGCCCCGTGTGTGCTCTCGCAAAGGTCATTGCTGGGCTGGCTGTGGCACGGCTCCATCCTGCCACTTTGTGTGGGCTCTGAGGGGTCCTGGACAACGGCTGTGAGCCGCAATTATGCGAGACCTTTCGATCATAACAGATTTACTCAAAACTCATGCATAAATATTAATGTCCCCAAAGATTTTGAACAACTATTTGGCATAAGCAGAGCAAATATTTAAATAAAACCTGACTGCTGTGCATTGCAAACAGACGGGGTAGTTCTGCGCACAACAGCACCTCTGGCAAAGCATGCCACTGTGCTGGGAGCTGCGGGAGCCTGTGTGTGCTGCCACGTGCCCTCCAGCCGTGTCCTTCCATGGTGCATGTCCCTGTGGGCTCAGCGGCACCGAGCCCCCACGACCACTGCCAGCAGCGGGGCTGTCCCGGCCCAGCTTTGTCGTGCCCCAGTGCGCTGAGACTGCTTCATGGGACCAAGGTGCTTGGCTCCCTTTTCCTGCATCCTCTTAAAAGGATTAAAAGAAAGGATCTTTTGCATCCTATGATGATTAAAAGAAAGGAAAGCTAAAGGAAGAATTTTTCAGGTTTGGCGTGGACAGTCCACTCTGTGTGAAACCTGAGTGGGCCTAGGAAGTTGTCAGAAAAGGCACAAAGGAATCTGTGATGGATTTCCAGACTTCTCTGGACTTTCTGCTTAGTTTTGGTCCTAATGCTTTAGTGTGGCCTGAGCCAGATGTGCCTCTTTGGTACCTAACGTGATGCCAGGACACCTGAGTGGGGTGGTTTGCTGGGGAGTAAATGGAAGAACAATCTTTTGGGCAGGAACTACAAAGCCACAGCTCAGCTTCATCTCTCTGAACACCTCAGTTTCAAGTCCATGATCACCTTTTGGCTGCTTTTTAAGCTTTGCATACAGCTTGCAGAGAGAGAGAGAGAGAAATAATTTTAGTATCTGGCAGCAAGTTTAACTCTTAGTAAGGTTGGAGCAGGGTGAAGAAGTCTTGGCCAGTTCATTCCCGAGCCCGCAGCAGATGGTCATGGCCATGTCCCTGCTGCCCAGAAGCACCTGGGCTGCTTCTGCAGGAGGTCTTGGGGGTCAGGAGCAACTGGCTGCTGATTTTAGCCCCTTTGTCCCTCTTCTCGCTGCCTCTCTGAGTGCAACACACCTGGCCCGTGACACCCGATTTATCTGCAGTAATGAACAAAGATGTATTGCTGTCATCAGGCAGCATTAAAGATTATGAAATTATAACGGGCTTCTCTCAGCGTTGATGAAGCGTGCCCACTTTAAGCAAATCGCCGTTTTCCTGGTTAATGACAGCTCAGCCTCTCTCCAGGGAGTGCGCAGCCCAGGGGAGCTGCCCGAGGGCAGCGCAGGGCTGTCCCTGCTCCTGCTGCCGGGGGTGCGGCAAGGCAGTGGCCAAGGGGCACAGAGCACAGCTGGGCAGATGGGAGCCAGAGGCTGGTCTAACAGGCAGCCCTGCTCCTGCTGCTGCTCCCAGTGCCGCTGTACAGACCTGGAAGAAAGGGGAATGCTTTATTCCCTGGTGCAAGCGGCGTGTGATCTGTCCTCGTGGAAGGAGATAAGCTCTGTGCTGTAGGAAATGCAGAGACTTCCCAGGTCCTGTCTCTTTTCTGATCAGGCTGTGCACTAATGACACGATCGATGCTCATTGATTGTTTAAGGCCATAATATCAGGATGCTATCAGCCAAAGTGGCAGTTGCCCAGAGACCCAGTGTCTCTGGCAATCACAGCGCAAAGCAGAGATAACAAAAGTCATCCTGTTCAGCAGTGATGAAAATTCTTAAGCCTGCGTTGCGCAGGTGGACGTGCCACTGCATTTCATGACAGTCCGGGTATGTGGTGTCGCGCTCCTTCCTGCCTGAAGCCCTGGGCGAAGCTAGGGGACAGAAGAGATCCCTGCTGCGTCGGCAGCCTGGTGCAAGCTGCTGGCCTGCAGAAGAAGCAGGAGTCACTCAGAAGATATTGAAAGAAGGTTTTCTGCCTCAAAGCATATGGGGATTCTCCATTTGGACTTCAGGATGCTCTAAAGTCTCCCTGTGACAGGGAGAGTTGTCAGTGTTTGTCTCTTACCCTCAGTTACAAAAAGGCGGTGAGGTTTTAATGCAGACCCCTGGGATGTGCTGGGACTGATGCAGCATCCAGAGGCTTGTGTGCGGCTGTTGTGCCCCTCTGCCACACGCAGCCTTGCTCACATGGAGCAGGACCAGGGGCTGGGCACGCTTCTCCCTTCCCACCTTGTCCTGAAATGCCTCATCTGGCTTGTGGGCTCTTGGCTTCCAGCTGGCATTCAGCAAATGAGGGAAGCAGCAAATAGACACTGTTGCAAATATTCTGGGCATACCTGAAGCTTACGCAAAATTGGATCAAAAATAAAATATCCACAAATGTGCTTTTGATGTATGAATTGCTTGCACAGTTTAGGAAATAGCCCCAGTTTTTTCTCTTACAACAACATCAATAAGATCCTCTAGTAGATAAGGAGAAAAAAGCAGCAAATTGCAGTGATGCTGTGTAGAAACGGGATAGTTTGAGGCTGCAGACGTTGGCACCAGTACATCTAAAATAAAAATAATTGCAGACCATCAAAATAAAGCAATCTCTTCAAATGAGAAACAATTATGATTTTCAAAGCAAGTGCACATGTCTGTACACCTAGTAATTATCAATTATAGAAGATACCTGCTCTGTTATCTTAACAGAATCTCCAGTTATCTTTTCAAGGCTAATTGCAGTGGATTTAATTCAGAACTCCAACACTAATGATTTTGACCTTTATGCTTATTTCTAAGGTGTGATAACACTTTAAAGGCCATGCAGTACCGATCTGCCTGTGGTTGCACTGCATGAGCAGTGGCCTGGGCAGTGTCGTGCAGCTCCTGCCGCCAGCCCAGCAGTGCTCCTGTGGGGCCAGGGTCGCTGGGCACAGCACCAGGGCAGTCGGTGTGTGTGCACGGGGAGCTCTCACTTCTGTCCTGCAGGCAGACAGGTTCAAGGCAGCTGTCTGCAAGGTTTTGAAAGCCCTGTGCCAGGTATTTCCCCGCATCTCTGAAATTGTCAGTCAGCCTGACAGTGCGGAAAAACGTGCAGATGACGTTCCCAATTCACCTGTCTCGTAGCTCACACTTTTTCAGCCCATTCTCAGCAGCAGTGGGATGTGGGGCCTGTCTTTGCCCAGCCCGGCCCCACAGCGCAGGGGACGGCAGCACACCCTGCTCGTGGTGGCACTGCCGGGGATGCTGTGCTGCAGGGCCAGGGTCCCTGCCGGTGCCCCAGGTCTGCGTGCAGTGCCTCAGGTGTGCAGCCTGGGCTCCCAGCACGTCCCACTGACACAGGCTGCCCGGGTCGGCAGGGGAGCGCCGATCCAGTGGAAACACGAAGCAGCTGAGGTCTTCTCTAATTTACCGCTTATTTACAGTGAAGTTTGTAAATGTCCCCACAGACTTCTCCAGTCAAGCAGGGATGGAGAGCAGCTGGAGGAAAGCTGTTTCATTGCACTCTGTCACATCCCTGCTGTGGGCTTTGTTCGTAAGTACTTTTCTTGTTGTCATGTGATTTTTAAAAATCACCTTTTAAATCACTTTGAAAAGCATCCATTGAAGTCTGGTCAAGCAACAGCTTTGGGGAGCAGAACTGTGCATAGTGCTGTGAAAGCTGTAAACAGAGCGGAGAGCATCATTGATTTATTGTACTTCAGCACTTTGTCTATGCATTAAATGCTGGCGAGCGTCTCGCAAGGGTCCCCCAGTGTGTTCGCTCCGTGCAGCGTTTCCCGGCCCCTGCCTCTCCTTTACATGCTCGGTGGCAGTTCCAGGGGGCATGGAGCTAGGGGCAGGCTGAGCCGCCTGGACAGACGAAGACATCCCAGCATGCAGGGCTCGGCCGTCCCTTCTGCACCGTGCAGCGGTGGCCCCTCCGCGAGATGCTCCCTGCGCCCGTGGGAGGCCCAGCACCCCGGGGGGCCGTGGGGTCCCTGGGGGATCCAGGGCTGGCACATGCAGAGGGGCGGCCCCGGCCCTGCAGGCCCCGCTGCAGGATGGCGCCCACCTCGCGGCACTGGCATGGCAGCCACCGGCCTGGCGTTGGCATCGCCTCCGGGGACAACTTTGCGGGCCTCGGCGTGGGTCCAGCTCTGCGTGCCTGGGGGAGTGGAACCTCCTCGCCTGCTCATGCTTCAAAGCAGATCTGATCTCCGCGTTCAGTAAGAACATGTCCTGGCTAAATCCCTTTTTTAAAGACCCTGATTTCCTTTCTGTCTTTGAGGAGGTTGATTCTCTTTCGCCTAATTAAAAGCCTGATTTCCATGAGGAACCTTTGAGTTTGCTGGGTTTGCTGCTGACTTTCTTCTGGCGGGTCTGCGGTGCTGGCGGCCCAGCGGCGCTGGCTCTCTGCTCCACCAGGCAGGCGAGGCCGTGCCATGTAAACAGGGTAAACTCGGGCTCAGAGGAACTGAAAGGCAGACAAATGTCAGAAATAAGTGATCAAGAAGCCCCCCAAAGGTAAATGGGTTTCAATCACAGCCTTTATACTGTAATTAGCATTGAATGTTTTCATTATAAATGAGCTTGGAAGTTCTTCTTTAATCTCTGATACAAATCGTCCTTATTACTTGCGGATGGTGAAAACCTATTCATTCTGGTTCTAGCGTTCAGCCCTCCCTTTCAGGCTGATGGTTGCTCCCTTCCCCTCTCTTGGTCTGCATTACATTTCTGAGTTTAATATTTAATTGGTGTTTTTTGCTATTTTCATCTCCTAGCCCTAGCCGCAGCTGAGAGCTGGAGGTCAGCAGCCTGTCAAAGTGGAGGGGAGGCTGGGTGTTAGTTCGTCAGGTTTTTATAATTTATTTGTTGATGATGCTACACCAGGCCTTTCCCAGCAACCCTGGCTGTCTCCATTACCTGGTATTTATCGGCTTCTCTTTCCCTCCCTCTGCAGCTTCCTGGATGGTGCCTACCTCGGAGGGGTCCAGACCCCCCCAGGCCTCCCAGCCCTGCCGCTGAGGCCAGGGGCAGGGCAGTGCAAGCACCGCAAGCGTCCCAGGGCACGATCCCAGACTGGGGGGGCCATGGGGCGAGGCGGGGGCGGCCGCAGGGACGCGTGTGCTGCCTCGCGGCAGTTCGTGGCAGCTTCCCCTGCAGCAGGCAGGCATTGTGCCTCTTGTTGTCTAGGCAAAGGTTTCCATGACACTAAATAAATTGAAATATGATTTTGCACAGCTGGATTCTGCCTTAGATGCAGGTTAGGGACGAGAAATGTACATCCAGCAGAGATTTGTGTGTAGCAAATTACAAGGGCTGTGATCTGTGATGGCGACAAGCAGAAAAATACCAATTTTTAGCAGATATTCAGCTGGTTCCCAACCAGATATTTATTTCTGAAGCTGCATCTTGTTTGTTGGTCACACATAATTGTCTTACGCTATGAGGACGGAAGGTCTTCAGGCGATGCCATGTAACAAACGAGGAGCTGAAGGGGACGTGTATCTGTGCATGGGCAGCACGCCTGGCGCCCACCTCAGCACACACACGTCATGGCCAGATGTGAGTTGCAGCCTCCAGCAATGTGCGTGTGCTGTGGGCAGACCCGTGCACGGATGCCATGGGATCAAGCTAAATGGGGCCCATTCATCACTTTTTGGTACCAGGGGACGCTCCGGGTAGCTGTGAGGCAGTGGCGGAGCGCACACTGGGCACCCCCCCGCCCAGCACCACGCATCCAGCACACACTGGCTCCGGTGAGGGAGGCGGGAGGCACTCAGCACAGCTCCTGATGGACCACTGCAAGCCCTGGGCAGATTCGTGCCCTGCTTGTTTGCCTTGACTAATCAGCACTGTTCATTAACAGCAGTACCTTGATCGACTCTTTGCTGTGCTTTCCTGCTGTAGGCTTTGAATCTGCTGCTTGTATAGGATTTTATTTAAATACCTTTAAGGTGCACCATTTGATGGGATCATCTCTGTGAAGCTTGAAGGGGAGCTTTGCAGATTTTATTTTAAGAGGTTTAATTAAATGTTATGGGATATCAAGTATACTATGTTAATTGGTGTTAATTTGGAAGTTGTCTGAATTCTAGAGACTCAATTAGAAATAATTAAAATCCATTCTCATTTATTCTTGCACACAACATACACGCTGCTGCCACAGCCCTCTCCCATTCAGAGCAGAGGGCATGTGTGGGCCCCAGGTGCCCCGAAATGATGGGAAGGAGCTGGCCCAGGCTGCGCGGCCGAGGGGCTGGGGCACAAGAGGGGCAGGCTGAGCCTCGGCTGCCCCATGCAGCCGAAGTGGGGCTGAGCAGGCGGTGAGCAGGCCCTTCGCACACCCATCCCACGGCGCATGGCAGCTAGTGCCTGGTTCCTGTGGAAAAAGAAGGCAGAAGGTGAAGAAACGGCTCTGGGGCTGCGTGATGCCGGCCGTTCGGTGTACCTGGCTGCTGGCGCTGCCGGCCCGCTGAACGCACCCTGCCCACCGCCTGCAACGCCCGTGATTACACAGGCAGTGGCTCCACAAATTAGCCATGAAATTGGGACCCTGAGAGGAGCTTTGAAATTGGAAATTTGGGCGAGAGTTTGTAAAATGTTTAAAAGGCAGAAGCAGCACAAAGCCTCAATTTTAATTATTGCAGTTTTAATCAGCAGAGTATTTTTTTTTTTCAGCCTGAACTGTAAAGTAATTGGAAATGTGAATGGAGTGTGATTATTGTGTAAATGGCAGCGTCGGGAGGGGCAGCAGCACAGCCAGCCGGCCGCTCTCCCCGGTGGCAGAGGGTCTGGGGGCAGCCCCCATCCGGGACCCGGCCCTGGGAAGGGTGGTGTGGAGGGCAAGGAGAAGCTCCTGCTCTCCGTCACGTTCGGGTGATGGGAAGTAAATACCGCCTTTCATCCCTAAATCGGGTGGCTTCGTACGCCAAGCAAATGGAAGAAACAAAATCCAGATTTTCGTTCGCGTTCCGTGCACGTAGTAAAAATGAACCTTCGTCTGCAGCAATTCTGAGCTAATGAAAAACGAATGAGGTTTTAAATCAACCCCAAAATGCAGAGCTCGGCTGCTGTTGTCGCATGCTGCTGCTGCTGTAGGACAGCCTCTATTTCCAAGGCTCCTCACAGAATCCTGAATAATTTTATTAGGTTTTGAGTAAGGCTGTTGCCAAAACATTCATTACCTCACCCCTGCTCACAACAAACTGAGAGGGAGACAAAGGAATGTTTGAAGGGTTGATTGCACGTGTAGTTATTGCTTTCTCCTGCTCTTCCTGAAGTTTCAGAGGGCTGAGGTTTATTCTGTGCTGTTTGCACATCGCTCATCTGGTCAAGAGTTACCAGCCCTGCCTGATCACTTCCCTGGGAAGGGTCCCTCTTGCATGGCCTTTAAATCATGTTTGAACACGACATAATTCTCCCATGTGCCTGGTGACTTCTATATATTTGATCAGTTCAGATTCCATAAAAATGTAAATAATCAAAGCCCATGTGCTATTATTTATAACAGCTCACTCCAGGCTGTAATTTATGTATTAATTTCGTCTGCAAGTTTCTGAAGGGAGGGGAAAAAAGAAGATTAATAATCGTATGTGTGCCTGCCACTAAACACTGCTGCTGCTGCCGGTGTCCCCTGCAGCAAGCCCGGCGGCCCCATGGGCACCGCCGCCGCTCCAGGGGCTGGCAGCTGCCCACCCGGCACCACTGGCGGGGCCGAGGCGCCCGTGGGGCTGCGCTGCTGCCAGGGGCCCTGCGAGCCCTGCGGCAGCTCTGGGTGCACGAGGCTGCTCCTGGGGGCTCTGCTCATGCCTGTGGACACTCGTGGGGCTCGCAGCCATCACAGGAGAGGAGGAGGGCAGGCCCCTGTGCTTGTTTGTGCATCAGTGCAGTGCAATGCAGCGCAGTGTTTGCTGGCACAGGGCTCGCTTACCAGCACTTTGTCTCTGATGTGTATAATCTGCCGTCTCGCAGATTGAAGCTCATAATGGTCTCTAGAGGAAATAATCAGCTGGGAATTGCTGCCGTGTATGTAACACGTTTTTTTGTGTCTGTGAGTGGCTTTGGATCCACTTGAGGAGGACACTCCCAGAATGGCAGCCCCGGGTGGGCGAGCCCCCTGCCCGCAGGGCTCCGCACCCACTCCCCCAGCCCTTGCCTCCCACACCAGTGACCGGGGCAGTGGGGGCAGACCTGGGGGGCTGACGGGGGCTCTGGGAGCTGGGGGCCAGGACCTGCCCCCAGCAAGAGCCGGCTCTGCCCTGCACACCGGGCAGCTGGCCACAACCTGGCCTGGCCATGGTGACGACCCCGCAGCCCTCACCACTTGCTGTCTGTAAGTACCGTATCTGATCCAGACGCAGCATCATGTGCATTTCTCTGGGAATAAGCTCCTGCTTGACACAGTCTGTGATTGCTTTTTTAAAACCATGCAGGGAGGATCAGTTCCTTCATCCACTGATAAGGTATCAGGTGACAGAAGGATCAGCATCCACCACATAAATCTGCAACTAATCCTTCGGAATCAATATTTTTCATTAAGAACCTGTGAGAGTTGGGCCATTATAGGGAAAAATCTGTTTAGGTTGACACCTTGATGAAGTTATTCAGTTCAGGGGCTTAAGTCATTGAAAGGTAATAAAGAGCAAAGAGCACAGAAAGATCGAGGTGCTGGTTATGAGAGCTTGCAATGGGAATAGGGGCTTTATTGCAGTGAGAAATTATCATACTGATTTATTGTGGAATTATGAGAACTTTAAAAGGGTGGCAGCAGCGCCCAGATGTTCCTGCGGGCTGGAGACACTGCCCAGATGTTGCCCTGGAGCCGAGCACTCTGCCCCACGCTCCCCCCCACGCCTGGCTGTGCGTGGTGTGCCGCGGGTTGGATTGTCCTCGCCGAGGAGCTGGCTGTCAGCAGGGAAGGGGCTGTGCTGCCAAATGCTGCTGCCAGCATGGGCGTCACTGGCAGGCTGGAGATGGAGCAGCCTCGGACCCTCTGAGGCTCCGTGAAAATGTTCCCCACCAGGCAGGGGCACTTGTGTTGTGTTTTTGGGAGGCAAAGAGCTGTTGCTAATGGCCCCGCTGAAGATCTCCCTGCAGGGGTGCACCCTTTACAGGCAAAGCCTGTGTGAGGCTGTCCAGCTCTGCCCACAGCTCAGCACCAGACTCTTAATCCCTGGATAAAGTTTCCGTGAACAAGTGTAGATAGGCACGTACACAGCTGGGAGGCAGGACCTGTTCCTAGCGTGGAGGGTGCTGTTGGCTTCTTTGCGGATGACACGTAATAGAGTGAGCAAGCCAGAGGCACTGCGGGCTGCGTGCCACTCTTCAAATCCTTGGCTTTAATAATTGAAGAAAGCAAACTTATCCTGAAGTTTTCTTTGTAGGTTAACCAAGGTTAATTGTAAAAGCTGAAAATGAAAATGTCTGGCCCATAAATCCCCAAACCTCATTAAAGAGGATTAAATGATATGACTACTTTGTAAATCCCAAAATTTCATGCAAACCTCTCATAAACAATAACACGAGAACCCCCTGACATGCTCTTTCCCTGCTAATCCTGGTGCGAGCTCAGGAGCAAGGGGGAGCCAAGCTGCCCATCCCTCCGCAGCCTGCGAGGAAGGCGCTGTGAGGCCCACCCAGCTCTCTGTCCCAAGAGCCTGCTTTGCTGCTGGGGCTCCTGAGCGCACCCTGGCCAGAGTACGGAGTGCGGCTGCACGCCCCTTCCATCCCCTCGCATGGGGCAGGTGGGGACGCCGGGCTGGGGCTGCCCCACCTTGCAGCTTGCCTGCGGCAGCCTGGCTGGGCAAAGGGGCAAGGGGGATGCTGCTCGGGAAGTGCCAGCGAGGCCAGACCCTGGAAGCTGCTGGCCAGGGACAGGCTGTCCCCTCATCCAACCATCCCTGCTGCTGCTCACACGGCGTTGGGCGCTGCTGCGTCGCAGCGGGTCAGCTCTCAGCCGTTCCTACCGGGGTAAGGATGCCCGGTGCCACAGGTCCCATAGTACAAGTGCGAAACTGCCCCTTGGGTGTTGTAACCCCCTGGCCTTAACCAATGCGACGAGCAGGGGCACGGCAGGACACCAGCAGCGTCCCCCCAGGCAGGCTGAGGGCCGAGGGGAGCACCACGACTGCAGGAAACCTCTGCCGAATGCGGCGGTGACGTCTGCTCTGCCACATCGCCGCACTCACCTCTCCAGCTGAGGCAACAAATGGAAGGAAATAATAATCTCAGATCTGGGTAATGCTGGAGAAATTCTGCAATAACTAACTTGGCTCTGAGCCATGATTGATGTGTTTTGTTCCAGAAATATATTGTTTTGCAGCTCCTTCAGAAATCATTTGTTTCTGTCAACACGGAATATCCCTAACCAACACTGAAGGAAACCAGGGAGGGGAAATGTGGAGAAAAGCATCCAGAGGGGCTGCACGGCCGGGAGCTGTGCCGGCAGCCTCGGGGCGAGACCGTAGGAGCTGCTCTCCAGGGCAGCAGGCACCTGGGGCTCGGCATCACAGGGGCCTGAAGCAATGCTGCGTCCCTGCCACGGAGCCCAGACGTAAACCACCCAAATCTTAATGAGCAATTAAAAGCTAATCAAAGGGAAATCTGTCAGATAAGGATTGTTGTGTGGTTTTATAGTTGGCTTTGCATCTGTTTGTGGAGCAAAACATATTGTCAGAGAGATTTGTAGCCCTCTGATTTGCATTGTGGTTCCTGGATCTAATTCAATTCAGAATTGATGGTTTTGGAAGGATGGGAATTTTATGTTAACGGCAACCTTTATCTTAGATTTAAACTAACTGCTACGTGCTCCGTAAACACATGCGTGTGCTAGACACATTGTCTTAATTTATACTGATGAGGAGAACTGCTGTCAGATCCTCTTCTCTCTCCACACGTTTCCTTTCACCCAAGCACAGAGGCGACGACTTCTGGTGCCCGAGAGCGAGGCCGCCCCAGCTGAGGGCCGCGGCTCGGAGGGGCTGGGCGCCCTCCTGATCGCACGCAGCCTGGGGTGGGTGCCATGCGGCCGCCTCCGCTCTCCATACACCACTGTCTGCTTGACTGTTTCATCTGACTTCAAAAGAGAATCTCAAAAATTTCCAAAAGAGAAGTAAATTTTGCAGGCATTTTCACCATCCATCCTTCCTGCTTGCTGCCAGTTGCAGAGCTGCTGTCGTAATGTCTTGGCCAAACTTCACATTTGGGAGAGAAGGGAGAGGGCAGGGGTTGGGGCTGGCTGTGGGAGTTCTCCCGGCCGAATCCTCGCCGTCCCTCCCCAGCACCGAGTCCGTCCTGGCCAGGCGCTCAGCACCTCCCGGCTGCCCAGGGGACGTGCCTGCGGCCGGCCACTGCCAGCGCCCCACGCCCCAGGACACAGCGGACGATCGCTCCCTGCAGCACTCGGATTTCATCCAGCTCGCTTTGAAAGGTCTGTAAATTGTGCGATCACATTGGTAATTACTTGCCAGGCAGGCGGCTGAAACAGGCGTGCATTATGCGCAGTTAAATGCTCGGTGATTGCGCCGAGTCCCTGCTCGCTGCAGGCCAGCAACCTCCGGTCCCTGCGATTAACAGCTTACGGCATCCCCAGCTCGGGAGATGCTGGCGTCTCCAGAGCTTTGCTGTGTAAATGTTGCTCTCAGAGATCGGAATAGAAACTAATTGTTTGGAGTGTCTTTCACGTTCTTGATCTATTGATTAACTGCGGGAGCAGGAATCCCTCTAGAAGTACTCTCCCAACTCAGTCCGCATCACTTCAGCTTCTTAACTAAATCCCTTCCAAATCCTTGCAAAAATCTAATTGAGAGCTTGTTCTGCTGAATAAAGGTGCTGCAGCCTCCTCTGGAATTGACTAAAACAGTAAATGGCGTGTGAATAAGAAGTAGCCTATTGTTGCCTAACACGGCCCTATCAATAATAGATACCAGCAAACCTCCAAGGAAGCTAAAAATTTCTCCTTTAGGTATGAATTATGGATGCAGTTTAGTGTAATGTAGATGTATCTCAAAGGTTTTTCTCAGTTTATATGCTAGTAAAAGCCAGCCATTTGCTTGTGTTCCACCTATAGGTTTTTTAAAATAAAGAAATTCTCCCTTCTGGCATTAATGAAGGTGACGACATTTTTAACATGCATTTGGAGCACGGCATGAGTGTGTCGAGGTGGGAGGTGTGTGGGGCTGCCAGCAGGGCTTGCTGCCAGGGCCGGAGCCATCCCAGCCCCACGGTGCCCGTCACCTCCTCCCCAAGGCAGGCAGGGGCGTCCCGGGGCTCAGTCGTGGGCTGCCCCGACGGGACTGCCAGGAGCGCGGGGGGCATCGCTGCCTCCTGTGCCCAGCTCCTGGGGTTCCCCATACCCGAGGTGTTTTCTCCTGGGACAAGCCAGTGGGGCGCAGCGTGAGGGGCTGCCCGCGGGACTGGGCTGCCCGTGTGTGGGCTCAGCTCCACCAGTGAGCAGCGTCAGTGCCCGTTACCTGCGGCACCCGTGCGCGCCGTGATGTACGGCCTGCAGCCCCAGTAGATCTGCAGGAGACACTCGGAAAGCCCACATGAATCTCCAGGGGTCAGAAGGCTAATGCTTTTTTTAATACCTTCTGATAATTAATACTCTACATCCACAATGAAAGATCATTATAAAAAGATTTGCTATAACGACAGTAGCTCCTTCCCTAACATGTAATAAACAGCAATCCCGAGGGGTCAGCTTCTGTCAAAAATAAAAATCCATAGCTGCAGATTCGTGTCGGTGTTTCCTACAGCTCTGACAGCCTTTGAGTGACCAGGGATAATGAACCCACCTGGCAGCTGCAGGCACCCACGGGACCAGCACGGCAGAGCCCTCTGGGACCTGCGCTGCAGGGCAGGAGCCAGGGCCTCGCTGCAGGGCCAGGCTGGTGCTGGTGGTGGTGCTGGTGGTGGTGCTGGAGCTGGAGCTGGTGCTGGAGCTGGTGCTGGTGCTGCGGATGCTGTGACCCCAGTGGGACACCCCCTCTGCTCCCTCTGTGGGGGCCGAAAGAGCTCCCCACGGATTCAGGCCCTGTGGCGCCAGCTCCAGCACTGCCTCTGGGCAGCTGTCCCTGGCCACTGCCACCACGCCGGGGGGCACATGCAGCTCCGTAGCTCCTCCAGCCCTGCTGCTGCTGGCCAGAGCCCTCTGGGCCGTGCAGCTCCTGGGAGACAGAGCAGACAGACAGACAGACAGCCGCCAGCGCTCCAGCCCTGCTTTCATGAGGACACCAACCAAAAGCATCAATTGCACTGAGTCTTTCATACGTAAGAAAGGATTTTGATACAATTTTCTCCTTGGGGCCAGGAGAGCCAAGCTGCCAGCTCTGCAGCCCCTGAATCCCATGGGACGAGCACAGAAAGGAGCAGAGCCGGTCCTGCTGCTGGGGACCCCAGTGGGAGAGACCCCAGCGGGGCGAGGGAGCCCCCACACCTGCTCTGGAGCCCCCGGGGCAGGGGAAGGGCCCATCTGCGCTGCTCCACGGGGAAAGCATACCGCAACAGCATTGCTCCCACAGTCTGAAGCCAGAACTACCAGGAAAATCCCAGCTTTCCAGAGGAATTGCCCTGAAACACAATTTAAATGTGAAATCCTCGTCATTTAATACAAGCAATAAAAAGGCTCTTTAGGCACATCTTTTGCAGACATAATGTTTCAATTTGCAAGTTTGATTTTTTTTTCCAAGAGGTGTTGACATATCTGTATTTATTTTTTTAAAGAAAGAACAAACTTTTATAGACCTTCTGCAAAACCTTGTAAAAATATAATCTCTTCTTGTGCCAGACAACTGGTGCCTGCTGACTCAATTGCTTTTATATATGACAAGGCTTGAAAAAAATGATTGCCATTGCCTAACTCTGAACAGATTGGACCGAAGCGCGGGACTCATCAATCAGAGGTGCCATGTCGGGCATGCAGAACACAGCACCCTGGTGCCAGGATCATCTTGATCTCTCTTTTTTTTTTTTTTCCTTAAATCTTTCCTTCAGCTTCTGCTTCTAAGCTCTCCTGACTTCTGCTGTGAGCAGCTGAAGCAACATCCTTGCAATACAATGCAGGATGGGCAAGTGCTGCAAGACAGACACAGCTTCCAGCTGAGGGTGTCTGCTTGTCAGGCAGAATAATTGTTGATACACTTTCCTAGGAAAAAACTGCCTTCAATTTAATAAATATGTAAAGCAGCGTTTAACAGCCCTGAAATAAACCATTGAACTGTGTGGTCCACAGAGCGAATCTCATCCGCTTTTCCTCACCGCACAGGTATTTGCACCCGTGGTTGAGCGTGACACGTGCTTTGCACCTGCAGACGTGTCCCCGAGCCCCCCTCCTGTTTCTCTCACCTGTCCAGGGCTCCATGTCTGCGACCAGCACGCTGCCTCCCACTGCCTTTCAAGCAAACAAACAGCTTTTGGTTAGAAATTAGGCACTTCCTCTGACCTGCATTTATTGCGAGGGGTCCCAGAGACACAAAAGCTCCCTGTGAACGCCGTGCAAGGTGGAAGCAGTCACATACTGCTGACCCGCCTCGTCAGATACAAACAGAAATGATGAGCTCAGGACATTGCAGCTCTCGACTGCCCACCTCATCAGCATACAGTGGTTATAAGGTGTAAGGAAGGCACATACCATCACAGCATAGCTTTCTTAACCCTAACAGAGACCGATCATGTTTGTATTACAGTAATTTCCGCAGATAAAGATGTCCTTCTACAGATGTCCCAGAACAGAGAGTGTTGTCAAGTAATAAATTTATCAGGTGAAAAGGCAGTGTTTTGCTAAAGTGTAGGGGTGGTATTTCTTGAAAGTTTTGTGGTGCACGTACTTAAACAGGATTATTGATTCATGCACATATGTGGACCAGCATTGGAGGCAATCAATAGGTGCATTATTAATGTGCTATACTTATACCCAGTGATTACTCATGAAGAAGTGGCCTTTACTGAGGGCCAGAGTTCAGACTGGTCTGTTGTGATATATGCTTTTTAAAATTGCTTGATTTGAGTCATCAGTGTTTCATTCCATGGGTCACAGGAGTTACTCTGTGCGTTATTATTTTCACGTCCCAGTTTTTCACTCGCTGGGCGCTGCAGACACCGTGCCCAGCCCCGTGCTGCCGCCCTGCGCTCTCCCTCGGAGCAGGGCTTGGTGCCCTGGGAGGGTCTCAGGCTTGGTGTCGAAGCGGCCGTCCCTGCAGTTTTAGCTGGTTTCTTGCTCTGGATCCTAGAAGCACCCATTACTTCGGCACCTTGTGCACCTGCGGGCTGCTCTCTTTCGCTCAAGGACCAGGTGTGGGGCGGGAGGGGAGCAGAGGCTGTGATCCCACGCAGTCCACCATCGCCATGTCTGAGGCAGGGAGCAAACCGTCCCCACACTTGTGGTGTGTGCGCAGGGAAGCTGGAACATGAGAGGACTTGAGTTACAACAAGGCACTCTGAACTCTGGAGTATTTCATTCACTAATTAAGCACAGACCTTGCGAGCTGGGACTTACTGGAAATGAAGATGCCAGGGGGGTGTTTCTGAATGCTAGTACAGCTGGAAATTAATTCTTCGAGATGTTACATGGATTAAAAGGCACAGGCAGACTGGTGCTGTAATTAGCAGCTTTGGGGTCCTGCTGTGGCAGCCACAGGAGCAGCTACTCCTGGGGTGAAGACCTGTCTGCAAAAGCTGCTCTCTCCTGGCTGGCCAGGCAACAGGGAAATAGGAAGGACACCGGCATCTTGTGGCTGCAGTGCAGGGGATGAACAAATGCACAAGACAGGAGCTGGGCAGAACCAAAGCCAAAGCCCCTCTCCATAGCCCTGCACACGCTGAACTCAGACGTGCTGCAGGTGCAAGGCCAGGCTGGCCCTGGGGGAGGGCAGGAGCAGGGCACGGCACCGCTCGGTCCCCTGGTGGGAGCACACCAGGTGATGTTGGTGGGTGCTGCTGCTGGAGCTGGTCTCGCCCCTCTCGAGAGAACACCTCCCGCTGGAAAACCCTGCCCTGACACTGAGAGGTTTTGAAGGAAAGTGTCAGCACTGATGAAACTCTCAGTGGGAAAACTTGAGATGATTTGAAGTGTAAATGCCATATTTCATTATGGTTCTCCCTCTCTGTTTTGTTCCAGGTTTCCTATAGTACTTTCTCTTCCATGAGAGACCATCACTTTTATGTTATCAAGCCGAAATGTTTCAGTGAGGTCCTTCCACAGTTCTGAACTCACTTTCTTCCCAACTTTCCAGTCCGCGAGATGCTTGAAACTTTGATTCTGTCCTGATTCGGGGATTACAAACCACCCAGGAAGATTTTCACCCAGGAAGGGGAATCTGGTTTCCTCAGGTTGCGGAGCAGGATCCGTGCAGTGCCGGTGGCTCCCGATGGCACCGGTGCAGCCCAGTGGTGGTCCTTGGGGACATCCTTGGGGGATAGGATGGGATGGGATGGGATGGGATGGGATGGGGATCTCCAGCTCCGCAGCACAGCAGGACCCTGCCTGCCCCGTACCCACACCCACACCAACACAACCGGGCACCACAGGGCCCTGGGCAGAGCGGCGGCCCCTGCACTCCCGTATGGGCAATAAGGCAGCTCTGGCCTGAAATATCCCTGTCTGCATTCAACCTGTGTTTTGTTGCTTGCAAAGCTTTGAAAAGGAAAATAGTTACCTCGACTGATCTCCTTGTCCTGTTAGTTGGGCAACACACCATCAGCCAGCAATCCAGACCCATTTCTCTGCAGTGCACCCTCATTAGAAACACCAGGACAAGCTCAGACTCCTAAAATCAAAGGCACGGGATCTGTGCAGCAATCTGTGCAGCACTTCTGAGGGATTCGGCGCTGTCACCAGTTCCCTGCATGCCAAACGAGCACACAGGGGATCTGCAGCTGGGGGTGCTGGGGTGAGGGGCAGGTCCCCAGCCCGGCCCTGGTGCCGGCAGCCCCGCAGCAGCGCCCCAGCATGGCAGGGGCCGGGCACCTGGGCAGCAACCTGCCCTGCTCGCGCCTCGCCATTCCCAGGAGACGCAGTGCCAGCAGCAGCAGGAGCACTCGTGACTTGCTGGAGAAAGGGACTCGTCCAGCCTCGAATCCCCTTGCAAGGAGTGCAGGGTGCCTGTGGGCCCCACGGCCCCGGCTGTTCGCTGCCCCTTGTCTGAGCGCTCCAGCCTTCCCGGGAGTCTCCATGCCAGGCAGCAGAAGCTGTGATCGTGCTCCATCTCTCTCTCTCTGCCTCTCATTTACATATTCTTTCTTTCATCTTGCAGCAGAAGTACCAACTTTGACAGCCCCCTTCCCCAGAGGCCAGCCCGATTAAAGAGTGGATATTCAGAGCCGTCTCTGTATCACAGGCCCCAGCTCACTCCAATCACCCTCAGCTCAGCACCCCCACCACAAGTGACGGCTGATCACCGGCAGCACGAAGCGTCTCGGTGGGAGCAGCACAGCCGCCCAGGAGCAAGCACCGGGCTGCCCCCATCCAGCAGCGGCCGTGGCACCGCGTCCCCCCCACGGACCGAGCAGGGCCCTGCCGGGTCTGTGCTGGAGCCGAGGAGGGCCCTGCACACACGGCTGCACACGAGTGGGTGCTTGCTGCGGGAGGGTTCTCCAGCAACAGCCAGGGTCTCTGCAGTGCCTCTGCTCCCCTCGTTCCCCTGAGGCACAGCAGCATCGCCCCACCCGCCAGCTCCCACCACCTTAACTAACGCCCGCCCCTCCTGCCCTCCTGCCAGGGGCTTGGGAAGGTGCCGTAACGCGCCCACCCGTTGGTGAGTGGGGAAGTTGGGAGGCTCCAATGGGAAAAGGAACCACGAGCACGTGTAAATGAAGGACAGTAGAAGAAAAGCAAGAGTGTTTCAAAGCAAAGACCGGAGGATCCTGTAACACCCACAGGGAGCGTGGAGGCTTGTGAGTTGCTGCGTGATGAATGAGAAACCCGGAGATTACAATAATTTTGTTTAAGAGTTCTTAGCTCTGCTCTGCTCTTCTGATTAATGGTATTTTGTGGAGAGTGCAGGGAAAGGTCATCTGACACGTGTTCAACAGCTGATGGCATTATTCATCAGCTCTGCCAGGGAAATACGACTGCTAAGTACCCATGGATGTGCCTCACCAGCAGTGACGAGGTGCCCCCACCACTGACTGAGCAGCGGTGCTGGGGCATCCTGAGCACTTTTACAGGGTAAGTGCATGCTTCAGACCAGGCTTGTGCCTGGGTCTGCAGAACGAGGTGTCACAGCCAGAAACCACCTTTGACACACTCATTCCCCTTCCTGGGGAGGACTGCTAAATAATGGACAGCCTGAACTGTGCTTGCCATCACCGGCAAGTGCACAGTGCCTTACGCAGGGTCAGTAAATGACCTGTGGGTCTGATCCCTGTTTGCTGCAGCTGGTTGCAGGGCTCAGCAGCTTAGTTCCCACATAGCGAAGTCAGGTGTCTTGGCATATGGCTGGGAGAGGTGGCTTCTTGAGAGCTCTTTGCCTCGTAGGGTGCTGCCTGGGGCAGGCGAGAGCCCGGAGAGCTCTGGGCCCATACCCAGCATGGCACAAGCTGCAGACCAGTCCCCAAAAGGGCAGCGAGTCTCCTCTGGATGCCAGCAAGCCCGAAGCAGCCGCCACGAGGCCCCAGCCGTGCCCATCCTGGGCTGGCACGGCAGCCCTGTGCAGGGGCTGGCTGAGCCCTCGTCCTGGTGCGGCTCAGCAGGCTGGGGGGCTGAGCTGCCCATGGCTCCATCCACCCCGACCCACAGCACCCTTGGGAGCACACAGCAGAAGTGTGAGGAGCTAGATAGCTACCAGCAGCCCTGTGTGTAAATCTCAGCTAACGACGGCCCTCGATGAGTGCTGCCAGCAGAGTGCGGGATGCTGTGACTGCCGTGCCTTCAGTGTGCTCGGTAAATCATCGCTCTCCTGCTTCTCTCCAGCCAGCATGCCCGCCGAGATGCACGGCGTTGCCGGGAGGGTGGCCCCAGGTGCCTGAGCCCAGCTGCTGTGCAGCCTCTGCTCACCCCAGCCTTGCACTCGCAGCCCCAGGTGTCAGCCCTTTGGGCCATGCCCCCACACCCTCTGCGCCCTGCATGGGGACAGGACTGAGCCACGGGGACAGCACCGCACCCGGGCAGTCCCGGCAGAGCGTGGGGAAAGCCCCAGAGCTCGGGTGCCACTCGCCTTGCAGCAGGGAGGAGGCTGACACAGCTCACGTCTGCTCACTGAGCCCAGCTTCAGCCAGAGCGTGTCCAAGGGTGGAGCAGGCATGGGGCAGCGAACATACTGGTTACAGGTTGTTTTCACAGGGGTGCTTATTTCCCTGCAATAATCAATGTTTAGTCTGAAGCCAGTTGAACAGCTCTTAAAATGGCCCCTGCTCACTCTTGTGGGCCCCCCCACCGGATCCCAGGCCATGTTCCTGAAGGACCCTGCTCCCTGTCCCAGGGGCACAGCAAGAGCGAGTGTGGCCAAGACACCCCGCAGCACCCATCCCTGGCAGCGCCTGCCCCGTGTCCTGCCGCGCCACCTCCCGCGCCCCTGCTCTCCGGGCAGCCGCCCCTGCAGCCCTCCCTGGAGCCCCGGTGTCCTCCGGGGCAGCACACCGGCCCCTGCTGCCTGGACAGGTCCTGAGCACGGCACCAGCCTCTGCCACCAGCATCCCTATGGCTCTGACAAGCGTCCCCCTCCCCAGTGTCCCTGGGGCTCGCAGGGGGATGACCCCCTCTTCCCCACGCTGACTCCTCTGACCCTCTCATCAAGGTGTGCAGCGGCTTTTACTGTTTTTCCAGTAATGAAACTTTTTATTGTTACATTATAATCTGCTTAGTGCAAATGGCTTGTCCACCCAGCCCTGCAAATCACTTGTTATCATTGCAGTCAATGGTCTGTGTCAACCCAATTTCACAGACAAACGCTTCTCTCCCTGACCACGGTCACTGACATGGATAACTCTGATTTACAAAGCCAATAAAAATAGATTCAATGAATTAATAAGAACCACTGACTTAATATAGGAGATTAAAATCTCCAAATTTAGGGTGACTGGAAGCCATTTAATACGTGAACAGTGGCAAATGGGTTATAGAAATGTCAGCCTAGCCAGGGTCAGATGCCACAGTATGGTGATTTATTGGTGAGAAAAAGGCTAATTGATAAGTTACCTTTAATGCTTTTTTCTAGTAGCAAGATTATTTATATCACAGTTTGTTTGTCATCTTTTGGGGTCAACCAAAATTTTTTATGATAAGAAAAATCTCAGCACCTTGTTCGTTAAAGTAGCAAGGTCATGCTGAAGGGTGGAATTTAGCTGGAAATAATCAGGTTGGTGTGATTAACGATGGCCTTGCTGCCTCTCAGAGGAAGACATGGGTGAAGCCAGCCTTCAAAAAGACAAAGCGTTGGCCACCAGCCGCTGACAAGGGTGTCTGTAAAGAAAATACAGTAAATAAACACGAAGAATGTGACGAGCAATAACAAGAGGAAGCACCTGCGTTTCACCTCTCACCCTGGCCCGGTGCCATGCTCAGCAGCATCTCCGCGGCCCGGCTCCCTTCCCTTGGGGCTGGTGGAGCAGGAGGGCGGCCCCAGGCAGGGTGCGAGGGTGCCCGGGGCTCCAGGCACCTCCCGGAGGCCTCCCGCAGGCTCCTGCAGGGCTCCGCTCTCCCTGTTTCTGTGCGTCAGCGAAGGAAGATTTTTGCCCTTAAAGGCCTTCCAGCTTCGTGTCTCTGTCCAGCGTGCTGCAGGCAAACGTTCCCAGCTCTTCCCAGCTGTTTGCAAGCCAGGCCTCTGGTGCTGGGGCAGAGCCGGCCTCCCAGCGCC